>NC_142026.1:143106665-143427498 GCF_982192425.1 Myodes glareolus | reverse complement strand
ACGGCAAGTATTTTCAAATCTTCAAGTTTCATTACGTACTGTAGAGCAGTGAAACTCAACAGCAACTGTGTGCTGTGTGTCTAGACATTATTTCTGACAAAAGAATTAACTTTAGAATTAAGCAAATAAATCAAAGGAGTTAAATCATTATAGGCAGTACTAAATACAAACCTGATGTCACTAAAGGTTGGGTAGAGCTCACTTTCATAGCCAAAACGTTTCATGAAGAACTCTCTAATGCATTTAACATCTCTGTCAAAATACCTGCAAAAGTAAACATTTGTTTTTAATGCTATCTTTTCTATCTACTGTCTATTTAACTACTTTTGTACAGGACATATAACCTTTCCGTGGATCTACTTCTGAGTAAGCTTTGTGACTTTTTTTTTGTTTTTTTGAGACAAGGTTCATGTATCCCCAATTGTCCTGTAACTAACTCTGTAGACCAGGCTGGCCTTGAATTCACAAGAGATCGCCTGCTTCTTCCTGTCAAGTGCTGGGATTAAAGGAATGCACCACTACCACTTGGCTTCTCTGACTTCTTATGGTCCTGTTTGAATAAATTGGCTCCATGGCTAAGAAAGCTTGATTTGAATGTTAAGTACAAATTCTTCTGTTTTCTTCACTGTAGTTTATATATTAGAGTTTGAAAACACAAGATAAGCATAATGGTAAGGTTTAAAATTGAATCTAAATATATTTTTTTCTACTTTAAAAAAACTCAGTATTAAAGATTCTCTTATGGGGAAAATTCTAGTAGTTAGATATCCTTTATTCAAAAAACAAAATTCCATTATTGAAAAGTTTACTGATCTAAATAGAAAACTGGAAAATTATGACTAAAAATGATTCTAGAACCAGTTTTAGCACATACCATTCAGCATTTGGATGGGAAGTGGAAACCATCTGTGGAAAATCAATCATGGTGATGTGGTCATCTTTATCCAAAATGAGATTGAATTCATTGAAATCTCCATGAATCAGCCCATGATTTCCCAGTTTGACTATTAGGTTCATAGCTTCATCATAAACTGCTGAAGGGTCTTCAACATGATGTATCTGACACCTAAAAGTATGGACATTACAAATAGATTATTTGTACATGTTCATGATTTTAGCAAGTATAAAAACGCATGTGTCATTTCAATTCGCAATCTTCCCAGCTTCTTCCTCATTCTCACCAGATCCGTGTCTCAACCACTGAAAGCCACCCCATGCCTGTCTGTCTACTACCGACACCTCCTGTCTCACATCTTCCTTACAGTTCAACTCCTTTAAAATAGGACTCATTCTACCTTCAACAGATTTCCTTCCACCTCATGTAAACAAAAACAGTTCAAGACAATTTCTTCCACGCTTTTAAGCATAAATGCTTAGTCATTTCCATTTCTAGTCAGCTGACTTCTTTCCTTTCCTTGAAATACTTTCTTCACTTAACTATCAGGCAGCATGCCCTTTAGATTTTAGTCCTTATGATCATCAATTTCTCACTTATTTCACATTCAGATTCAATCCCAAATAATTCATGTTGCTACCTGTGGAACATACTGAGAATCTGAGCATTTTTCATTTTCTTTATGACTATTATTAAAGATATTACCATTGCCTGGACTGCCATACATTTCCTAACTTTAGTCCCTGACTATTTCTTGGATCTGACTGTTCCCTTCCTCCTGCCCATCCCACCTTCCTCCACTGTGAACACACAAGCACCAAAACCCTTCCTTTACCTGGAATATTGCCTTAGCTAGTTTCCTAAGATTCCACCCTGTGAATGACACTTTTCTATCTTATATTAAATAGGAATTTCCTACCTCCAGTCTCTTCACTGATCTTTATCAATGGAGTTTATTGATACACTAGATATACTATGTATTTCCTTGTTCAGTTTGAGGGCAGGAACATTTTTTGTTCACTGTTGAACTTTAAAGTATTGGTATATAACAAATTCTTCATAAATACTGAACAAACCAATTCACAAATAGCAGATATGATGAACTGAATAAAACTGAGTTTTGAACATATTTTTTGCCTACCTCTTTAGAAATTTCTAACTTCTCAGAAACGACATTCCAAAAACTTAGTAAGTTTTACTTAAAAACATGAACCTTAAATTCATTTATTAGAACCTATGCTTTCAAGCTTAATGAATACTTACAGAGGGTAGCCATTAATAAGCTCCATGATCACTGCATGGCGATTGTAATCAATTGGCTTGGGAACTGGAAATTTCCTCTCATACAAGGCCTAAAATGTAAAAATACAAAAAGCTAATAAAACCTGATTTTTAAAAGAATAGAAGAATGTATTTTTATACAAGGATTTCCAAAGTTTTAGTCAACCTAAGGGTATTTAATGCACCATTTACTTACTGCAAGAATTAGTCATACATAAAAATAAATTTAAATTTCTTTGAATTAACATTCCCTCTTAAATTGTACAACTACTATCTATTCTGTACTGTGATTATGGAAAAAAAAGCTTTATAGTCCCTTAGGGCATTTTTTCCCTGTTTTTAAAGTCCCTATCACTTGTTGATGTGTGCTCACACTATTACAATGGAAACAAATTTTGATTTTTCTGGCATAAGAAGTCAGTCATTCTGAAGGTTAGGCATTTTAGTCTGTAATCACTGATACTGCTCTCCAGAAAACATGATGTGATACAGTAAACAACAAGTATACACAGATGCTACCTTAGACCGTTCAGACCTTTCCTCTCTGATATCTGGAATGTCAATATTTCTACTATTTTACTAGTGTTCAATCTCCTACCACCATATTTTACCTATGGACCAGTATCACACCAGATGCTTATGCAAATGCATAATTTAAAAGTATCTACGGTGGATGTAAATATTTTATTTCTGTTTGAACCACTTTTGTATTTTTGCTGTCCATATTTCAAAGTTCTCTTTAACTGTCTAGTACAAATTCTTCCAGCCAGTATCAAAAGTATAGCCAGGACAGTCACTTCAGAACCACCTATACACTGGGCTCACATCCACTCATGTCTTGGCCTATACCCGATCTTCTGCAAAGTCCTTTCCTTAAAGTCACATCCATCTTTATGAAGCCACTCAATTCCCATTCACTTCACAGTATCTTCCTCTTCACATTTACTTTAACATATAAACTTTTCTTTGTGTCTGTTATCTTCCCAACTTTAAATCAGTCTACCACAGTACTTAAATTTAAAAGCTTTCTAGTCAACCACTACTTTCTGTGGATAGGAACTGAAATAGTTCCCAGAAATTTTTGTTTATTTTAAAAGAGTTGTGCATCAATACAGACCAGTTTTAACAAGTCTTGGCAGCATGAGAACATATTATAACCTAAGTTATATAAACATTTGTCTAGAACAGCAGTTCCCAACCTGTGGGTCGTGACCCATTTGGGGGCTGAAGGACCCGTTCATAGAAAGCCAACTAAGACCATTGGAAAACACAAATATTTATATTACTATTCTTAACAGTAGCAAGATTACAGTTATGAACTAGAAACAAAAATAATTTTTTGGTTGGGGGTCACCACCGCATGAGGAACTATATTAAAAGGTGGCAGCATTAGGAAGGCTGAGAACCACTGATCTGGAGTTTATGCTATAGTGCAGCTCTCAAGTCATTGCTTAATCTTAATCTTTGTCTTTTCCTTTTGGGAAAATATCAATGCATTTAAGAGCACCTATGGGCAAACCGGTTCTCTTTCTGTACCTTCAATCTGAATACACTTAAAAAGCATCCACTACTGTTTGGAGGAAATGTCTAATGATTTCTGCCAAGTATAAGAGAGAAAAAAGGTAATATACAGTATCAGAATTGTTTATCTATACTGCCTTAAAAATTCTCCTACCACTATTAACAAATAGGGATCAGATTAAACTATTCAAATAGGGCTTCCAAGAAGCAGCTGCTTTCACACTACAGTAATTCAAAGCAACTAAAAAGAATTTTTTTTTTGTTGTTTTGTGGAAATCAAACACAGCAATCAAACTAAAATCTGGACCATCAAGATGGCCCAGAGGGTAAAGGCATTATTTAACAGACCTGCCTTCCATCCCAGAGACTCATGAAGGAAGGAAATAAGTGAATCCTGCAAGTTATACACACATACATAATAAAATATAAAATCTAAACTAAAAACAATGAAGTAAATTCTAACAAATCGTATCAGACAGAATAACTACGTCATTTTCTATTAAACTTAGTTCTTGATAATATTTAAGTACTAAAGATATTTTTAAAAATCTATGTGGCACTTATTTTTAAAGGTAACAGATACCACTTTATTATACAAATATGTAAATTAATATTTTTTTCTCATTATGTTAAAGAAAAATACTAGACAACTTATCTGAAACAAAACTTCCAGACACTGTTTTCAATAAAAAGTACATTTATATAGTCACACACATAAATTTGCATAACAACAAACTACCTTCATTAAGGAAGCTATAAGAGGAGGAAGCCACCAGGAAAAGAACAAAATCAACAGAGTTCAAGTGGACTGTAGGGACTGAGTGGGGAGTCATTAAGGTCTTTGTAATGATTGGCTATAATGAGCTACAGGTTATCTTTTTTCATTAAAAAATACCTTCATATAGGCAAATTCCTTCATGGCAGAGAGACGAGATAAATAAAGCCAAGAAACATTATGCCTGTGCTTATGGTAATCACGCTTGTTTTTCAGATTTCTAAAGGAGGTTCTTCCTAGTCTGTGAAGCTTCAGTGCAAACTGCTGCCCTTCTTCATTTGCAACAATGTAAATATCTAGAGCAAAAATTGTAAAAGCATTGTTAGAACACTGTAACTGCAATAGGTTAAATTGTTTTAAGTTTATCTGTCTTCATTGTATCTGTTATCTTTCCAAATATTTCTTGTGTAAAACATTTCATATACTAACTGACAACCCAGAATGTGTTCATATGTTTCACTGTAAAAGAAAGCAGAGGTACTTAGCCAAAAGGTACTACTGCTTTTAAAGATGCTCAATACTTACATTTATCATTATGTCAAAACAATCATTCAATTCATCGAGAAAGCATTTCTAGTGAAACTCACTGTGCTAGGGAGCCAACCTGGGCCTTGCTTACAGCAGGCCAGTGCTCTATCATATGATTACATTCTCAGTCCAAGAAAAGGGATTTGATACCTTCTGTTCTAACACGTTCAATTCAATTGCTTTGATGATCAGTAAGTTAGAATTTAATTCTGCAAGTAAACTAGTGATCTTCTCAATAAGTAATTTATCAACAAAGTAAGTAATTTGTAATGCTGACATTTAGAACATTAAGTACATTAAGAGATTTTAATAATTTATATTAAAAATAAGCTACCATACCTTATTGACAGAATATAAATCATTACACATTTTTGAAATTTGGTAATAACAAAATTTATACACTTTCTACCCTGTTATGGACTGAACTGTGTTCCTCCAAATTCCCCCACTGAAGCACTAAACTTTAATGTATCTACCTAAAAAAAGGAACTTCCATTACTACTCATAACTAAGAATAAATGAAACTCAAATCACCACTGCTCAGAAACTGGTAAAAACCAACCAACTGTAACACTGTACAATTACGAGAAATATACCTGCTGGTATACAATGTCAACAAGAATAAAGAACAGACAAAAATTAGGGTATAAGATCCTGAGTGAGTAATGTTTACTTTCATCCTTGGCTACGATCTCATGTGAACAGAAAAATAACTCCAAATACACATAAATGGAGCTGTTCTTATACAGAAAATTTCTCAGATTAAATAAGAAATAGTCGTAGCTATGAGATATAATCAACAGAAAATTAACTGAAATGTGGATTTTAAATAAGACTAGATTTTATTGTACTTTTCTATTTTTGCAATGTTAATGCTTATCATTTTACTATTCAATTAATTTTTTAAATTAATTAAAAAATAAACAGAATGTTTCATAACAACTTAGTTTTCATAACTGAAGTATTTACAATAGTTAATTCATAATTTAAAATTCAAAGTAACGACTGAAAGCAAAAACAATTAAGAGGAAGGTTATGTTACCCAGTGAGATAGTTCACTGTGTTTATATATTCATATTCATGTGAATATGCCCTCCTCATCTCCCCACTCCAACTTAGTATTCTATCTGCATTATTTCTTTTTACTTTTTTTCTTGTTGTTGTTTTTTCAAGAGAGTTTCTCTGTGTAGTTCTGGAGCCTATTCTGGAACTTGCTCTGTAAACCAGTGTGGCCTTGAACTCAAGAGAATTGTCTGCCTTGGCCTCTCAAGTGCTGGGGTTAAAGGGTGTGCCACCATCGCCCGGCCTAGCATTACTTCTTAAATACATACCACAACTTAGATATAAATACAGAAGGCACACTAATCATAGAGAATCTCATAGGGACCTTTTTTGGTAGGTTTCTTAATAATTATTTATTTCCAAGTTTAATTTTGCTTTCCCATACATTAGATAGAAAGAACTGCACAGAAGAAAAACAGTATACAGGAGGCTACAGCTCAAAAAGACTAATCTTCTGTCTTTATTCTTGTCCCTCACCTCTCACAGAGGAAGCAAATGAATATACAATGATATTTTAAAATCTTTGGTTCTGTGTTGCTGTGACAGAACAATGTACCTGTGGCACTGATAATTACTATCTTCCATTACTTTCTTTTGAAATGCATTTTTAATTATTACAAATACATACTTTATCAGATATAAAATAAGAGTAAATACAATATTTACCAAAGATGTAAGCTATTAAAAGAATATTAGGGCCTGAAGTGTAGCAGAGTGGCAAAACACGTGCTAGCATGTATGAACCCTGGAAATTCTTGGTATTACTAAAATGATAGTAATGGATTTATGAAGGTAATTATACCCTACTAAATTACTGTTAGCGAATACAACAAACTGGCTTAATGATCAACTTTCTGATTTACTGTTTACTTAGACTATGTAACAAAATGAAAGAATGTTTTCTTAAAGTAAAAGAAAAACTATGCAAAGACAACGCTTTCAACAATACTATTAGTACATACCTGACTCTTTGCCAACACCCATTTGGTTTCCAACGGACTCAACCACCTGTCTAGAAGACAGTGTTTTCAAAGCTAGGTAATCATAACCAGCATTTGTCAACCGATAGCCCTGTACAGCTAAACAAAAATTAGATAAGAACATTATTTAGTTGAACTGCAGCAACAAGATACATCAACTCAAGTCAAGCATTAAAAATCAAAATCTTAGCGAGAGAATAATAAATTACCCAAACTTGTAAATTCCTAATTTCTTCTCTACTACAGAACTACTTAAAGTGTGATTCGGTTTAAGGGTCTGTGAAAAGATATGCACATAAACACAAAGGCATTTAAATTCAGGATATTTTATATTGTCCTGACCATGAATTTATGCCTATTTTTGTATATAACATTATCCTCTTTCCTTTTTCCAGTAACTACTTTCTCTTATAGTTATAAAAGATCTCTGACAGGTTTTTAACCCTTCAACCCTCATCACAGAAGGCTTGGGAAGAAATGCTCTAGAAACCTGCTAATGGCTGAATTTTCCAAAGGTGATGGTAACTCTATGACTATCCTCTTTGTTCTGTACTGTAGTCTTGCGACTTTATCTGCCCTCTTTGATTTGAGTGGACTCTGTGATTATTTTTGACCAATTCAATATGGCAGAAGAACATGTATGTCAGTTCTTGGTTGTCTAATCAGGCAACCTGTAATTCATGCCCTTTGAAGGTCGGCTGTACCGAAAGCCAAGCAGCTGAAAACTGACAAATAATGTAACATAAAATACTTACTTTTAGTACGTTCCCAAGCTATGAGTTTATGCTTCACTAATTCTCTCAAAACTTTATTACAGCCACCATGTTTCAGGCTGGCTATAGAAGCAATCAAACTGCAGGGAACAATTTCATGGTTCTTCATGCCCATTTCAACCTGAAATTAAAGGAATCATTATGATGCCATAAGCAACACGAAGCCTTGTCTACTAAGATCTTACTAAGATATTATTAGCCTCTTGAAACTTTCCCAGCTTAGTAGATCTCTAGCCTCAGAGATCTGTAGCCTAACAGGAACAGATAGAGAGAAATGTGCTGTTAAGCAAAATGTAAGATACAAAGTATTAATAGGCATTACCATGGTTATACTGTCACTAGACAGAATGATCTTAGGGGACTGTTGGCCAAACAAAAAGGTTAAGGCACTATATGACTATTTTTCTACAATACAAGTTATTTTCCTCTCCACCTAAATTCCTTCTTGATAAATACAGTTAATCACTGATACTGTTTCTTAACTTTAAGAGTAAAAACTGTTAATTCTTGAAAAACAAATGGCTGATAATAAAATACTTAACACCTAAACACCTGTTTTATAAGCTACAAATATTCCAGATATTAAGCATAATTGAGATAATTAATATAAATGAGATAATTGATATAGAGGCAAGGAAGTTCACAGAAAGAGGGCAAGGAAGACAACATTAGCTGCATCCATCTGAGCCTGGAATGTTACATCCAATACTAGGTAATTCCTTGGGGGCCTTAGAAATTGTGAAGGAAAAATCTGTTCCTCTGAAGTCTCACCATAACTAAGCATTTAAGAGTTTTAAATCATTTTAAAAATTGTTTCTGCTTCTCCATCTTTTAATACACTTCTTAACTACCCTATTTTTGTCAGACATTGGGAAATAAGTGAATGTACTGAGAAGAAATGGAAAGTCATTATTTTAAAATACCATTTAAAGAAGAAGTCTAAGTTAATTAAGGCAGCTATCAGAGAAAGTGCATGCCAAACTTATTACGGATCTTGCATTTGCTAGATTAATTTTTAAATGCTACCGACTAAAGACTAATTCCAAAAACCTTGGTTACAAAGGCTTAAAACAATACACGAACCAGATAACTCACATTAAATATCCTATTATGTAACTATGTAACATGGTCCTTCACCTTACCAAAAGACAGTGCACTCCTAAACAAAGATTGACTTATTATAATCTTAGATATCCTGATCTCTGTGCAATGAGGTTAAAGCTACACAATCAAATTTTGTCATTTTCCCAATTAAAACATTCACTGGCTTCCATATGTAATGTTTACTAGGCCTGCAAGGGCAAAGGTCTACTTGATTTGGTTCTCAGCTTTTCCATGTACATCTTCAACTATTAGACCCAGTCACACTGGCCTTTCCTTTGTTTGAAGACTTTTCCATCTCTGCGTTTTTGCTCTTATTAAGGTTATATTCTTTATCTTCAACTCTCTCCATGGACACTTCTTCTCCTGTAGGTAATAGGCCTCTGATTCGGGTTTGGCGACACGACACAAATCAACTTTGTGGTTTGATTAAAATAGGAGTACTCTTGTATTCAGGCAGTCTCCGCGATTCACTATACAACTCAAAGATAGCACTATCACTTTCCACCACATGCATACTTTCTATTTTTTAATCCTTCGTCACCCTCACGATCCTTCTTACTTAATAATGACATTATTAACTTTCTTAATTGGATTACTTGACGCCGAAGGGTTATCTCCCCCTGTCTGTTTTGCACTCTGTTGAAGAGCCTAAATTGTTCATAAAACCCGACAAGTGTGTCTTTTTTGAGTGGAGACATTACGCGGCTGGGTCTATTACTGGGAACCTACAAGGCCTCCCTCAAAGACTCTCTCTGCCTAGTTTGGAGGCCAAGGATCACTGGAGTTTCCCAGGCAGCAGAGATGCGAGAGCCTCTGAAGCAAAACGAGAAGCGGTAAGAAAGGCTTTGCAATCTTTAGGAAAAGAAATCTTCCCCCCCACAAAAGCTTAGTGAAAGTCAGACCTTGGACCCCTTTACCCAGATTGCAGACTCGGCTACAACCTACAGACCAGAGCCTCATGCTCAGCTTCCAGCCAGCGACTTTAGAGGAGCCGGAAGAGGACGCCACCGGAATGGATAGGCGAGACGTGCTTCTTACCGCGGTCAGAACCCTGAAGTCATCGCGGCTCATGTACCTCAGCTTGGCTACATTCACCTTCCCCATGCTTGCCGATCTCCCGGACGGACGCTCACACCGAACACACTAAGCAGCTGGGTAATCTCGCGGGCTTTCCGCGGGCTGCGGACCCGCGCAGGCGCTCTGTATTTGTGGTTCCTGTTAGTAGGTAAGAGCTCGTGCTTGATTGGTATTGAAAATGCTCTATTTTCTGGACTTAGAACAAAAAAATCAAGTAATAGAAATTATTCAGTCTTTTTTAGTTTTTTTTTAAAAAAAACACACAAGACTAATTTGGCGGGTTGTAACTGTTTCTTATTATATGCCATGTTACTTTTTAGAGCTGCCAGAACCTGATCCGGAAATGGGACTCCACTTCCGGAAGCAACAACACTCAGGTTAGGGGAGGGGTAGATTTTGTCTCTTTGAGTCATGCCTGCTTTTAGAGCAACAATTGTCTGCAGTAAAGTCAGGGAGGGAAATGACCAAGCCGAGGCTCCAGGCCAGCAAAGCCACTGGAAGGAAGGCGACAGGGTGCCTCGCGCCTCAGCTGCTCCCGCCGGCGGGGACGTGGGTCTCAGCTCCGGTTAGCCGAAGCTGTTGTCCTTACTTCTCGGTGCCAGCTTCTAAAGGAAGCTCGCGTTTTCATGTTTCTGGGGATCCAGGAGCAATAGAAAGACATTGTGGAAGACTTCCGTATTGGACTGTGCGCTATGCCGACCTGTAACCGTGGGGCTGTACCCAAGACAAAGATGTTTATACCGTACCTTCTTCACGACAGCAACTACATAACAGTGTGACTGTTCAGTATTTGTGTTTCTGACTTTACGAATTTTATTTTAAGCTTTTAAGCAACAGATCTTTTGGTCTGTTCATAGGTTAAGCTTGGGTTCTGCGTACTGTCTATCTTCCTGGGTTATGATCTGCTTTATCTTTGACGAGATTGCCAATCATTGGTGTGTAATTGGTTTTTCTTGGGGGGGGGGGGTATTATATACCAACTTTACGTTAAGTATTAAGATTTGTATACTTTCAGGTTCCTCCCATAACCCACACCTTAACCAATGTATTGCTTTCTTCCTTTTCGAGAGTCTTGTTAGTGTGTTGCTCCATCCAGAACGCTAGCTCTCTCATAAATCAGATGCTAGATCTTAAGGGCAGGCTATGGTGTCCAATGTCTTTACAGCTAACGTAGTCATGGAATCGAAACAGGAACAATCCTCTGTCATCTCTGTGCCCCTACCTTTGGGGTCTTTGTGCTTGAACACAGGTCTCTAATTGGGCTTAACTAATTGAGCCTTAACTAAATCCATTTAATGGAATTTTTTCTTTCTGTGGTAACACTGGAAAATGTAAAAATGCCTGCTGCTGGTGGCGCACGCCTTTAATCCCAGCAATTAGGAGACAGAGGCAGGCGGATCTCTGTGAGTTCGAGGCCACACTTATCTACAGAGCGAGTTCTAGATAGCCAGTGTAAAAACAGAAAGTTTGAAGAAGCTTCATTGGTTGTCAGTCTTTCTGTCTCTTCTCAGCATTGGTTCAGAAAGCCACCACCAATTCAGTGGATTTGGATCCAAGTTCTGGAATAGCAGGGGGAATCAGAGTTCGGATTTCTCAACTTTTCAGTATTGTTTATTTTTAAATAGAATTATCTCAGTAATAAAGTTATTTATGAGTAAGGGATTCAAGTTCAGTCTTGCTCTCTCATCATACCCAGTATTGACTTAAACCAGTGGTTCTCAACCTTTCTAATGCTACGACCCTTTAATACAATTCCTTATCATGTGGTGACTCCCAAGCTTAAAAGTATTTTTGTTGCTTCTGCATAACTGCAATTTTGCTACTATTATAAGTCATAATGTAAATATTGTTTTGAAGATAGAGGTTTGTCATGGGGGTTGTGACCCACATGTTGAGAACCACTGACTTAAAAGTGCAGAATATTCTTCACTCGTTCACCATTTATCAAATTTGGGTACCAGATTTTTTTTTTTTCTAGGCCTTGGGGGAATGCAATCGTAACCCTTAAAACTTAAGTTTATGGGGAAGGAACTGAACAAAATTGCTAGATGTGACCAAAAAGCCAAGGTCTCAGGATGCTGAATTTCCTTTTCCCAGACTTTCCCACTACAGTCAAGCACACACATACATATTTGCTTCTCATAAAGTGAGGTTCTGGAGTGTCTAAAGTTCCTGGAACTCAATCTGTAGTCCAGGCTGGCCTCAGACTCAGAGATCTACCTGTCTCTGTCTTCCAGGTGCTGGGATTAAAGGCAAAAACCACCACTGCCTGGCAAATTCTAACATTCTAAAACTGGAGTTCAATGTATTTAACAATATGCATCATTCTTTGGAATCAATGTGTAATTTTTGTCCAATTTCTTGTACAAGTTCCTTTGCTCACCACTTCTTCCTGTCATCTGTAATGTTCTTTACATCTTTTGCCCCAGTCATAATATAAGTCATATTTATGATTCTTCAAGTTTTACTTACCACATGAAACATTTATTATTTCTATTTATATTCATTTCCTTGATCTGATGTAATAAATAACTATATTTGTTACTCAAAGCAGTAGAAATTGATTTTCCCATAGTTCTGAAAGCCAGAAACACAAAATAATTTTCCACTGGGCCAAAATCTAAGTGTTGTTATTAAGTGAAAAATAAACCAGTCTCAAACAAGTACCACATATTTTCTCATATATGTAGAACCTTGATTTAAAATAGTATATGTGTGTGTGAATATGTGTTTATGGTTATATGTTGATCATAAAACTAGAAGGAACTCACTGAAGAGGAGGAAGAGCAAAAGGGGAGTGAGAAATGAGATAGTGCTGAGGTATTTGTAAGAAGAAAACAGAAAATGGGTCTGACTACGTGAATAAGAATCCACTTTAGCTCACAAGGAGTTCTGAAGAAAGTAGACTTCGTATAAAATGTAATATTAAACGTTCAGTAATAAATAGTCAGATAAACAGACAAAATTTAAGTGAGATTCAAGAAAATAGAACAGTCACATAAATTGTCAGTTAACATAAAATAATCATAAATATGTAGTTAATTATTCAGTTGTGTTGACCTGTTACAACCTTTTTATAGAGAATTATCTATGAAAAAACTTTTAGCTGGGTGATGGTGATGCATGTTAGCACTTGGGAGGGAGGCAGAACCTGATCTACAGCAGGGCTACACATAGAAAACCTGTCTTGAGGTTTTTCAAACCAAAAAAAGAAAAACAAAGATTAAATTGGTCCAAAAATACTCTTAAGTTTCAGATTGCTAAAATGGGTTCTAGTTGCATTTAGTGAAAGGCAGTTACTATTGCATACCTCCAAACACTACTTCCCCCACAGGCAAGTTTATAAATACCTGGAACTCTGTAATGATCTGCTTTGTCCCTTTAATTGACAAGCCATGCCCACTCCCTCCCCCATCTGCTGAGACAGGCTGATCTTCAGCTTCTAGCCTGAGCCCCTTCCTTTTTTATCTCCCTCTTGAAGAGGCAGCTTCTGTTTCTCCCCTTTCCCCACTTCTCCCTTTCCCTCTTCTGTTTCTCTCTCTCTCTCTCTCTCTCCCTCTCTCTCTCCTCACTCTGCATGGCATGCCTATCCATGTCTCTATTTCTCGCCTGCCACATGGCTCCCTGCCCGGGACCAGCTGCCTTCGGAGACCTGGGCGTGGTCTCACGGTGTGCCCATCCATCTGTCTCTTTTTGTGGAACTGGTTGCCCCATCAAGGTCTCTCACCCACCACGTAGCTACCCTGCCTGGGACTCATGGCGTGCTGCAGCCACTTGGGGATCTGTAGCACTTTACTTAATCTGTTACAACTCCAACATATTCTAGAAAGTTTAGGCATGAGGATGTGCCATGCTAGTTTTGGGAAGCCCCTGTTCCTGAGACAGGTTTGTATAAGTTTCCTTTTATGAATATGACTGACTGCCCCCTTTCAAACAGGGCTTTAATGAATACAGTTGTTGGTTTCCTTCAAATGTTCAGCTTTTAAAAGCTGCTGTGGACAGTCAAAGGATGTGTAAATGTTGGAATCAGCTTTTTAAAACAGTGAGGGGGTTTCTTCAGTCACTAATACACTGAAACTTCAGACTCATTTCTGAATTTGGGGCATCCTTGCTAAGAATTGAAGGTTGCCATTAATTGATGTGTGGTTGTCACTATTAGATCCTGTTAAGATGATTTGCTTTACAAATATAGCATATGCCTGTATGAAATAAAAGCTTTCACAATAGAGTTCATCCAAAAATAGCTTGTTGGCCATTCTTAGACCTTTCATTTTTTCTAAAAAATATTAGTGATGGTACATTCTGTACCTCTTGTCAAAGTCACTGAAACATCAGATTGCAGTAAGTTTTTCTCCATCTCAACTGCCAGCTCCAAAATAATGACACAGAGACTCGTTATTAGTTATGAAAACTTGGCCTTAGCTTAGCCTTGCTTTTAACCAGCTCTTATAACACATTAACCCCTTTATATTAATTTATATTCTGCCCCTCCTGCTTCTTCCATGTCTCCTGGAATATCTCATGCCTAGATTCTCTTCCTTTCTCTCCCTGAAAGTTCTGCCTCTACTTCCTGCTTAGCTATTGGCTGTTCACCTTCTTATTACACCAATCACAGCAAATATACTTTCACACAGTGTACAAATATCCTACAACTGATTATTCAGTTTGAATATGTTGAACATGTCTTGGGCTTTACTCTTACAGCCCCTTCTTTGGCCAATTTTCTACATTGTGATTCATAATTTCTTTTTAGTTTTCTAAGGAATTTTCATACTGTTTTTCACATTTCTAGATAAATTTACATTCCTAAAATAGATCAATGAACACAGAAGATATGACATATCTACACAATGGAATATTACTCCTCCATAAAGATGACTGAAACCATAACATTTGCATGAAAATGGGTGGAGTTAGCGATCATCACATTAAAAAATAAGCCAGATTCAGAAAGGCAAACATAACCTATGCTGAACCTGGATTTTAAAAAGATGTGGAAGTAGCGGAGTGAGCTGTAGTATTGAGCTACAGTTGTACCATCTCTTGAAAATATTCTTAGAAAAACTTTAAGTGCTAAATCTATCTTTGCTGTGGGACAATGATCTTGTACCCTGTAAAGATTTATCAGTTGTATTCCTTTAATAAAACACTGATTGGCCAGTAGACATAAAATTACTACTTTCCCAAGTTGCTGCTCTGGTTTTACCCCGCGATCTGAATGACTGATAACAGCATACCCTGAAATTGATAATTTGGAGGCCTGGGTCTCCCTTTTGTCACTACTGCCTAGAGCAAAACAGACCTAACTGCAGCTCCCGGTGAATATGCTAATCAGATCAGAAACTAATCAGATCAACTTCCCCCTGACTGTTTACAGAGGTTGCCTGGTTGCCTGGTATTCTCTAAGCATGCTGGGAGAAAAGAAGCAGTGCTCTGATTTAAAATACAATCCGTTGCTTCTCTTATTGTCTGCGCTCCCGGGGTTCTGCTTAGGAACTGGTCTCCTGTGCCTATATCTTGTAGACTACTTCCTACTTTCTCTTCTATCAGGTTCAAAGTGGTCGGATTAATGTTGATGTCTTTAATCTATTTGGACCTGAGTTTTGTGCATGGTGATAGATATGGATCTATTTTCATTCTTCTACAGGTTGACATCCAGTTATGCCAGCACGATTTGTTAAAGATGCTTTCCTTCTTCCATTGTATACCTTTAGCTCCCTTGTCAAATATCAGGTGTTCATACGTTTGTGGGTTAATACCTGGGTCTTCTATTCGATTCCATAGGTCAACTTCTCTGTTGTTATGCCAATACCAAGCTGTTTTCAATACTGTTGCTCTGTAATAGAGTTTGAAGTCAGGGATGGTAATGCCTCCAGAAGTTCCTTTATTGTATAAGATTGTTTTGGCTATCCTGGGTTTTTTGTTTTGCCATATAAACTTGATTATTGTTCTCTCAAGGTCTGTGAAGAAGTTTGATGGAATTTTGGTGGGAATTGCGTTGAATCTATGGATTGCTTTGATTGATCTAATGAGAGTTCACCAAGGCCAGTTGGACTGGGATTGAACGAACATGTGATCCAACCAGATTTTCTGAATGTGGCCGGATTCTCTGAATGTGGCTGGCCTGGAGCCTTTCTGAAAAGCCACTGACAATGACACTGGGACTTGTTTCCTCTGCATATACTGGATTTTTTGGGATCCAGTCTGTTCGAATACTCACCTTCCAGGACCTGGAAGGAGGGGGAAGGAACTTGAACTTCCCACAGGGTTGGAAGCCCTAACTGCTCTTAGGGATGGAGAGGGAGGAGGAGGGGGAGGGGGGGAGTGGGAGGATGTTGGGAGGAGGGGCGGAAATGGAAACTTTCATAATTTAATAAACTTTGAAAAAAAATACAATCCATGCCCTATTCATAATTTTACTGAAAATAAACCATTTAGCCCTTCTATCTACCACCTAAAAATGAAGCGTAGTGCACTAACCTTCCCTTTTAGGAGTCCCTGATGATTTAATTCCTTTCTTAACTAACTTTGGCCATTAAGGAGTTCAGCAGACATATACTAACCACTTCCATCTTTGAGCTGACAGCCACGGATCTCTCTGTCTCTCTGTCTCTCTGTCTCTCTCTCTATTTCTCTCTCTCTCTCTCTCTCTCTCTCTCTCTCTCTCTCTGTGTGTGTGTGTGTGTGTGAAAGTTCTTATCTGATTTTTAAGGAGCAAAAAAATTTTGACCCTGGAACCTGCTAGGACTGAGGACTTGCTGGTTTTAAGGGTATGTATTGCTAGAAACATTTGTAATGGGATGGAAATAAAAAGAAGAATAAAGAAACATGAGTAGACAGAACCTGGAACATGTTGTGAATAAATTTCTTAAACCTCAGATTCTGAGATCCAGACTTTTGCCCCCATCTCCTATTGTGGAGACCTATAATTGAACTCTGAAAGGCGACCTTAGAAGCTAGACTTTTAGGGTTTCTGTTACATGCTTTTTTTTTCTCTGAGATTCCTCCTCCTATTTGTCTTCTCTGCCTTCCAGCCAGCCTATCCTTTCTTTTGCCTCACTGTTGGCCATTTAGCACTTTCTTAGACCATCAGGTGTTTTAGACAGGCAAAGAATCACAGCTTCACAGGTTAAACAAATGCAGCATAAACAAAAACAATACATCTTTGCATCATTAAACAAATGTTCCACAGCATAAACAAAAGTAACATACCTTAAAATAGTATTTTACAATACATATTACAATTGTGTTGAAGGATTTCTGGAACCTGGGCTAGAAGAACCATTGAGTGTTAAGACCTCTGAGTGATGTTCTGTGGGAGTTCGGAAGATAAGAATGTTGAAAGCAGTGCAGAGGGTGGAGGCCAGGCTTGTGAAATTTCAGAGGGAAGTTTAAAGACCCAATCAGGGCCAATTGTTATTTTGAGTTAAGATTCTGTGGTTCTGGTTAGCCGGGGCTGAAGAATCAGCTGTGATTAAAAAGATGCCAGGATTACTAAAATTAAACCTTTATGTTACTCAGACAATTTATGCTGGTTATCTGGAGCTAAGAAATTAGTGCTAATTAAGAAAAGACCAGCATTGTTGAGGTAAAAACTTCTGGGAAGTGTTTTCTGAGAGCACAGAAAAGCTGTGTTCCAGAGGTGGCGATGGTTATACCTCATGTTGGTAGCCAGACTTGGGAATGTGTGTCACCCAGGTGTTACTAGTTTTGAAGGAATGAAGGGGTCATGGAGAGAAACTGAGGCTTGGCACTGTGAAAGGCAAGGAGAGGTCATAGATGATGGTGCAACCAACCTCAGTAGCAGTTGAAGGCCTAGGATTGAAGGGGTCATGCAAAGAAATTGAGGCTTGGCATGAAGAGAGCCTAGGAGAGGCTATTGGTGAAAGTGCAACCCATTTGCAGCAAGTTCATAGGTGAGTTAGTATAACATATATACCAGCAAACTAAAAAAAAAAAAAAGAGCTTATTTCAAATGACAAAAGGAGAGGATCAAGACCTGAGGTTTTTCTCTGACTCCTGCATATATGCTGTGGCATGCATGTATCCACATCCATACATATGACAATGTTATCCATATATGTACACATCATATACATATATTAGATTTAAAAAGAATACATTGTTTTTCTGGTAGGCAGGTAATTAATGGCTTTCTCAATGGTTTTAAAACTCTCTCCAGAGGATGGAATTTATGTAAAATGCAAACATTACCTGAGAATCCTTGAAGCCAGATGAAGGAAGTGGATGGCACTCTGTATTGTAATGAAAAACTACATTAAAGGTGATCTCCTCCTGCACCTGCCATATGTTCCCTGATGAATGTTGGTAGCCTTATTTTAATTCCCTTTGCTTTATGTGTGTGTGCATGTGTGCTTGTGACAATAAGTTTCATTAAGGCTGTTTATGAGAGCATGAAAACTTCATCAATGGTTATACCACTGAAGAAAATCTCTCTCTGTATCAACCATTAATTGTGTATATATCCCCAGGGAGGAAGGGACTCTGTTAACACCCCGACACACACACACACACACACACACACACACACACACACACACACTTACTTCCATGACAGAATGTTACCAGGCCCAGTCTTGGTCAGTTGATCAAAGTTGTCATGAATTCAAGAATGAAATAGTCATGTCATTCTTGTAAGTGAGTTTTCCATACCATTCCCTTCCTCTGGCTCTTACATTCTTTCTGCCCCCTTTTCTGCAATAATCTCTGAACATAGTAGGGGAGTACAATAGATTTCCTATACCAAATTTCACTATTTCAGCTCTTAAACAAAAAAACCCCAATTGGTTTCTTGTGGTTTAGGTGTGACCATTTCCTTATTCTTTACTGATCTGTATTTTCTCTGCTTCCCTTGACTCTCAGTTTTATCATCTTACTCTATATAGCTGTTAAACTGTTAAAGCTATGAAGACATTAGAACTTATTAGCACTCCTGAGTCAGAACCCTTATTGTTTATATCGATGTGGTATCATCTCACTTCTGCCTCTGTTCAGAAATCCTTACATATTGCATTTATGCCTGACTGCAACTGCCTTTACAGCTTTCAGTTGAGCCCTATGCTCCTGTCATAAATTCTTGGAGGGCTCACCCTACTATCACTTTGTATTTGGGATAACTGCTCTGGTTTCTGCCATCTCTTTCTCACGTCATCTGATTAATCCTCTTTTACTTCTTCTTAGGTTCACTGTATCTAGCTCATGTCGATCAGCTTCCTTCAAGGGTAAATACTGAAGAAAAATTAAATATCAGCTGGTAAAAGAATATGCCCTCTGTCATTTGCTTTTAAATAGTCAAGAAAAATCAACTAACCAAAAATGACAAAAACATAGATTTTCTAGTGGGAAGTACACTTGAAAGCATTGGCACAGGAGACCACTTCCTAAATATAACTCCACCAGCACAGGCACTGAGAGAAACAATAAATGGGATCTCCAGAAGCTGAAAAGCTTCTGTAAAGCAAAGGACACGGTCAACAAGACAAAACAGCAGCCTACAAAATGGGAAAATATCTTCACCAACCCCACATTAGACAGAGGACTGATCTCCAAAATATACAAAGAACTCAAGAAATTGGTCATCAAAAGAACACATAATCCAATAAAAAAATGGAGTATAGACTTAAATAGAGAAATCTCAACAGAGGAATCTAAAATGGCTGAAAGACACTGAAGGAAATGTTCAACATCCTTAGTCATCACAGAAATGCAAATCAAAACAACTCTGAGATTTTTATCTTATACCTATAAGAATGGCCAAGATCAAAAACACTGATGACAACTTATTCTGGAGAGGATGTGGGGAAAAGGGAACACTCCTGCATTGCTGGTGGGAATGCAAGCTAGTACAGCCCCTTTGGATGTCAGTGTGGCAATTTCTCAGAAAATTAGGAAACAACTTTCCTCAAGACGCAGTAATACCGTGTTTGGGTATATATCCAAAGGGTGCTCAATCGTGCCACAAGGACATGTACTCAACTATGTTCATGGCAGCATTGTTTGTCATAGCCAGAACCTGGAAACAACCTAAGTGCTCCTTGACTGAAGAATGGATAAGGAAAATGTGGTACATTTACACAATGGAATTCTATACAGCAGAAAAAATTAACGACATCTTGAATTTTGCAGGCAAATGGATGGAGCTAGAAAACGTCATTTTGAGTGAGGTAACCCAGACACAGAATGACAATTATCACATGTACTCACTCATAAGTGGTTTTTAAAAATAAAACAAAACAACAACAACAAAACTAGTCACAAATCACAATCCCAGAAAACCTAGACAACAATGAGAACCCTAAGAGAGACACACATAGATCTAATCTACATGGGAACTAGAAAAAGACAAGATCTCCTGAGTAAATTGGAAGTATGGGGATCTTGGGAGAGGGTTGAAGGGGAGGGGAAAAGCAAGGAAGGGAGCAGAAAATGTAAAGCTCAATAAAAAAAGAAACATAGATTTTAAAAAATGACACAGTGTTGACACTTGTTAAAGCTGGATGGTTTGTATTATTTATTTTGTAAATACATGGGAAATTGTATGATAAAAACTAAAAAATAAACACACAAAGAGGAGTAGAAAATTATCTTTTAGCAAGTAGGAAGGTGGATATTAGGTAAAAGTAGGACTCTGTCTTCTTGACATATACAGATCAGTACATTTTCTATATATTGTCCTTTGCTTAGAACTACTTTATGAAGTTTATGCCTTGGTTTCATTTGACCTTAAAATTCTTGTCATGGTTGGTTGTCCTAGGCAAGGGGTTGGGTTTTAAACAAAGACATGTAAGCAAAGTCTTGTGGCTTGAATGTGACATGCTCTGATAAGCTTATATGTTTTGAACATTTAGATCCCAGCTGATGGTGTTATTTGGGAAGGGCCTAAAACCTTTAGAAAAGGGAGCATTGCTGGAGTTAGTGGATAACTGGAGATGGAGCTTGATGTTTTATAACCCAATCTTACTTCCTGTTCATTTTTCTGACTGTGGATGCAATGTTACCAACCACTCTCCTCTTCATGTCTTCCTAATCATGATGAACTGTAACCTTGAACTGTAGGCCCGAATAAATTCCTTCTCCTTTGAATTGCATTTGTCAAGGTATTTTATTATGGTAACAGAAAAGTAACTAAGCCATTGAATGTCTAAAATCCAGTGCTGCTATTATTTAGATAGTTTTAGGTGCTGTTGGCTATTTTGGAGAGCTGTCCTGTTCACTGTAACATATTTATCAATAGTCCTTGGCTCTATCAAACAATAGACTAGGTGCTCCTGGCAGTGGTGGCACAAGCCTTTAATCCCCTTCCTCAGGAGGCAGAGGCAGGCAGATCTCTGTGAGTTAGAGGACAGCCTAGTCTACAAGAGATAGTCCCAGGACAGGCACCAAGAGAAACCCTCTCTCAAGAAAAAAAAAAAAAGAGGAAGTGAGAGAGACACTAGGTACTAGTGGTGCTGCCACCTCCCTTCTCTCCCTCTCTCCACTCTAGTATTATAACTCACCATGTCTCTAGACATTGATAAATATCTCCTGGGGAAGAGGGAAAAGTTACATATAGTTCTGAAGTATACTAAATTATCAATAACCAATCTTTTAGTTGGACTTCATCTCTGTATGTTAATGGAGTTGATAAAAGCAGTCAAGATACCATAGTTTTTCCATGCTAGTATAAAAGACTGGTTGTAGGTATTAACTAATTTAAGCAGACATTTTCAGTATTTGTTTTTACAATACCATCAATTAATACAATACCCGGACCCCTCATTTTTAAGCTTTAAGTGGTATTTCTCTTCTTTTTGCATAAAATGTCCATAAGTTTCATTATTGTCCTGTTTTAAATCTGAGGTACTTTTTAAATAAAAATCTTCTGCAAGTTATTATTTTCAAAATTTATAGAATACGACCTCTTCTTTTTCCTGTATGTGGATACAACTGCATAGTGCTAATATTTTATTTTTAGGGTAATGTGAATTTCACAGTGTATTTGGAAATGTAGCTTTTGCTTAGATTGGGGAGTATGGAAATTTATTTGATAAATTTTGTGGTTCTGGGCACAGTGTAAATGAGACATTTTCAGGTGCTGCAGTATATAAATAAGTGAATGCTTTTCTTGGCTCAGTTTTGTACCATAACTAGCCAGCAACTCTTGCATTAACTTCTTCAACTGAAAGTGCACTCACATATACTTCTGATTTAATAAAAACCTTAAAATAGGTTTTTGTACTAATATATTTATAACATGCAGGTGTTTGACATAGAAACATAAATTACACATGAATAAAATTGGTTCAGGGAAATACTAAAATGTACTAGGGAGGATATTAAAATATATATTTGGATGTTTATTTTATAATCCGACATGAATATTTTTCATACCTTGTTGAGAGTTCAGTGCTATTATATGATTCATTTTTTCTCTTGACTATTTCTAGTCTTTATAATTTTTATTGTTTCTCTAGTTCTCTTGAATATTTTTGAATTATTATTTTATTAGTCTAGTTATATAATTTCTTCTTTTTGGAACACATACCAAGATCTGGGCACTAAAAACAATCCATTTAATTTTCCCAATACTTTTATTTCTCAGCTATTTTTATTATACTTTCCTATAGAAACTGTACTGTATATATGCCTTGCTTCACAAGAGCCACAAGTATGCTGGTAAGCCTATGTAGAGTCATAGTCATATTTTATATCATGGTAAAAATTCTGACCACAAATTAAACTGGTGTTAGGAAAACAACATTGTTATATGAATGTTGTTATATTCTGTTAAGACAATGAAGCTGGTGAAGGGTGGTCTCTGAAATTCAAGCATGCTAATTTAATTTGCCTCATTAAAGATATTTACTTAAAATATTTATTGAGTGCTCACTAAATGGACAATTGTAAATCTTTATTTATTTATTTTTATTTAGAAGGGTTTTTATTATGTGGCTTTGTCCTATCCAGTTCCCACAACCGACAAGCCCCAAAGAATCACACAGAGTCTGCATTAGATATAAATTGATTGGCCCATTAGCTCAGGCTTCTTGCTAACTCTTATAACTTATATGAACCCATTATTCTTATTTATGTTAGCCACATGACTGAGTACTTTTCTCAATGGGGCAGCTCACATCTTGCTTCTTCAGTGATCTGGGCAGAACTGTGGAGGGAGCTTCCTGCTTCTCAGAATACTTCTGTTCTCATCACCCCGCCTCTACTTCCTGTCTTGTTGACCCACCTATACTTCCTGCCTGGCCAATCAGCTTTTATTTAAAACTTGATTGACAGAATACAGGCAATTCTTCTGCACCAATAGTTAATCAACAAATTGACAGACTTGATTACACATTTGTTTACAGAATGACATCCACATGGCCAAGTTCGTTCTTCGTTTTGATTATGTCCCTGAATGATCTCTTCTCAGGAAACCTCTGACTGCTGAATTTGCAAGGATACTTGCTTCTCCCCACCTACACTGGACTCCCCATCTTCCTTAGTGCTTCCTTTTTTTGATAGTAGTTTTGATTTGATGATGTACATGTATTACATTTGTGTTCATCATTAGTTGTCTTCCCCTTCCAACTATAAACTCTTTAAATTTTTTTTCCTAATGTCCTTTGCATGTGGATTGATGCAGAGGCCTCCAGTGTACTACAAGGACCTTGTTCCCTGCAATGCTAGCAGTTAAGTCTTTGCTAAAAGCTATTTATGTAGTTATTAGCAGTTCAAACTTAAAACCTTAGAAGGTCTTTGAAGTATGAAAGTGCAACAAAAGACCGCTGAAATGGATTTTATACTATAGCTATTAAAGTTATTATTTCTTCATATTATAGTGACTGTAATTTTGATCACATACTGTTCCATAGGCTTTACTTATTCTTTCTTACTTAGCTCACTTATTATTACTGTAGGCTCTTGAGTTAGTACATTTGGCTTAGAATACCAAACTACCTGAGGTTGGGTAATTTGTGGAAAAAAAGTTTATTATCTCACAGTCCTGAGGTTATAAAGCATGGGTCATTATCCATTTACTTTCTGTCAAAGGGCCTCATTTTGTTTCACAACACAATGGAAAAATGGAAGGGGAAGGGTGCACATTCAAGAGGAGCATCTAGAAAGAAAATTCATCAACCAGATTTTGAAGTCTTTGTATTTTTAAAGCTGTCTTTACTTGACAAGACTCCCTAGTTTCTATTATTTAATGAGAAATTCCATTTTACGATATCTGGCAGATTTATAGTATATGCACTAGCATCCAATGTACTTTTTATTCCACTCATTTATTAAAATATTGTATACCTAACCATGGTTAGGGCTGAGTATGGTATGATGGCTCAATTGTGCTATCTTTTACCTTTATAGAGCTTGTAGTTTACTGAGGAAGACAAAAAATATCATCAAAGGTTTGTAAGGTGCCCTCAATCACCCGCTTTTCTCTTGACACCTACATCTTGCAATGTTATTGAAAGCAAAGTGTTCTGGTAACATTTAAACTTCATTCCACTTTCCACAATACATGGCAAAATTTGCTTCATCAATAATTTTGACAGTGATGGTACATGCCTTTAATCCCAGCACTTCAGAGGCAGAGGCAGGCAGATCTTTGAATTCGAGGCCAGCCTTCTCTGGTCTACAGAACAAGTTCCTGTACAGTCAGGGTCACACAGAGAAACCTTGTCTTGAATAACAACAAAAAAAAGGAGTTTATGGCATTAGCATTGAAGGTCCAGAGAATTTGTTCTTCTCATTTTCTTGGAGCTCTTTTTTAAAATTTATTTGTCTGTCTATCTATCTATCTATCTATCTATCTATCTATCTATCTATCTATCTATCTATCCAATGTGTATGGGTGCTTGTAATCCATTGTAAGCTTGGTGCCTGCGGAGGCCCAGAAGAGGATATCAGATTCTCTGGACTTACTGATGGTTGTGAGCCACCATGTAGGTTCTGTGAATTGTACTGGAGTACTCTGGAATAATAACAAGGGTTCTTTAACACTGAGCCATTTCCCCAGTCCACTTTCTCAAGATTTCACATACTCTTGAGTTTAAGTAGTCTAGGAGATCCACAAAATAGTTTTTATTTCAATGAATTAAAAGTTCTTTTATGATGTAAATGAAGTTTGTAACTACCTAGGATCGAACATTCTATACTGGAATTTACCCCTGGAGATTCTCTCTCAAAAGCCACTGACTATTTATCTGGATGTGGAAACACATGGAATTTCCCTTTTCCATGTTGACACATGTTCTCTATGATTGTCATTATACTTGTTCAGACAATGTATTGTTAAGATTTCATATGTAGATTTTTCCACTTAATAGGGAAATGCATAGGGAAAAACATCTAGCAACAGGTGTCCAGAACCCCTGCCCTTAATTTCTTTTGTCCCCTCTTACATGTTTTTCTCTGAGAGTTAGGTCTAAGGGTTCTGTTACACATGTTAACAGTTGGTGTTTGGCATCCCAGAGTCCCTTACTTTCTGCCTTTTGACCAGTTGTGGGTCTCTACCTATTGAAAAAAGAAGATTCTTTGAAGGGTGAGAGCTACACTATCAGGGTATGCATTGAAAGCACAGTTAGAAATTGTATTGGTTTAGGAAAATGGAAGTAGTAGGTTTTTGTCTCAAGTCTATGATTTCTCCAGCCAAGGTAGTATTTAATAGAGATTTTTGATAATCATTGCAATGCTATTCCCAACATGTGCTAAATTATAACCTTGTATTTTTAGAATATGCTGATATTTTCTTATTCATAAATCTATATCTACTTATTTTGTGATGAATGAAAAATAGTTAACAGGATGGAAAATGAAAGCATTCATTATTAGCTCTTGAATAACTTTCTTTCTTTTGTTTTGTCCCAAGACAGGGTTTCTCTGTAGCTTTTGGAATCTGTTCTAGCATTTGCTCTGTAGACCATGCTGGCCTCGAACTCACACAGATCCACCTGCCTCTGCCTTCTGAGTGCTGGGATTAAAGGTGTGCACCACCACTGCCTGGCTTCCCCACTTTTCTTTTCATCCTATGTTTTCATAATTATAATTCTTCCAAGTTTTACTTATTTTTAGAAACTATGTTTTTTAAAAGCACTTCAAAACAATCTCATAAAAATGTAAACCTTACAACAGATATTTTGATCATTCATATTTTGACATAAATTTGGTACCCATCTTTGATGGAGTGTTTCTAATAGAGTATATCTTTTCCATTTCAGTATAGTTTAAGGTTAGAAGTATTTGTCATCTAGTGTTCCTTAGAACCACATGATAGGAAGGAAAAACTATGGAATGAAGTGAGGAGTTTCTTTGAGTTTGTATCATGATTCTTCCTCTTGTGAAAATCACAGTTCAAAGAAGTAAAGTCAAGCATTTCAGATATTTAGGAACTGTATTTATCTGTGTATTTGGATTCTGAATTCCTAAATTTATACAGGGCTCAAAGAGAAATAAAGGGTAGATTTTAGATAGCCAATTTGTTTGTTGAACCTTGCCTAAAGGTTTTACAACATCTGGTCTCTGTTGTTTAAAACATAGCATTTTAATGGTAATTGTTCAGTTATTATCTTTCCTTGCTAGACATGAATACTTTGAAGGGAGGATTCTGTACATGTACTAGTACACATTCAATAGTGTCTAAACTTTGTGTTGAATTTAGTTAGCATGGTGGTGTTTATCTTTATCTCAGTATTTAAGGTGGCTGAGGGAAGATAATCTTCAAATTGAGACCAGTCTAGGCTACATAAAAGGGAGAACACATGATCCACCCCCCACTGAATTTATTGTTGATCAATGATATAAGCTTTAAATGTTCTTTGAAAAGCATAGATTCTGGGTTGGAGAAATTTCTCATTGGTTAAGAGGGCTTCCTGCTTGTGCAGAAGACCAGAGTTCCCATCACTGGTGTCAGGCATTCACAACTACCTATAACTAACTCCAGCTTTAAGGGATCCGTCGCTATCTCCTGTCGGCACTCACATACATGTGCATCCCCATGACATAAGTAAATAAATCTACAAAAGAAAAGAGCTTCAAGAACACAAAGCAGATCAGTAAGAAAAGCCAGGCTATAGAGAACTACTGGTGTTTATCAGTGACTCTCATCAACAGGATTTTCTGCTGAGTGTGGCAAAAGCCCAAAACAAGGTAAGACTGTGCTTTCCTGAATTTTATGTCACTGAAGCACTTCTTGTCTCTGCACATACTCTTCCTCACTTTTGAATGGTGTGTATAAAAGAAGTTTTATACTGTTGCTAATTCAGAATTAATATGACAATAATAAAACTTTTTAAAGGAACTAGGAGCATGACAAAAATTATTTTATTAAACATGTTCAGGGAGGACCAAAGAGTTTCTCTTTATTGTTTGGTTTACACTCTTTGATATGCTTACAAGTAGTGTCCTCAAGTCTCATTTGTTTTGGGATTAAAAGTCTCTTGGATCTCCAAGTTTATAGTTTATAATTTTAAAAATATTTCAGGATTTATTTCAAAGTTTTTTATTTCTTTTTAAAAAAGATTTCTTTATTTATTATGTATGTACACACAAGAAGAGGGCACCAGATCTCATTATTTTCTCTTTTCATTTTATTTTTAATGGTTTCTATCACTGTCTTCAGGCATATTAGAAATTTTTCCCTGGTACTATCTGACCTGCTGTTAATTCTTTCAGTGTGTTTTTCAGTTTAGACATTGTCATTTTCGTTTACAGAGATTTGATTAATTTTGGCATGTCTTCTACATTTAGCTGTAATATATTTAATTTGCCCTGAGTTTGCCTATGTGACTGTAATAATGGCAGTTGCTATAATGTTATTTTCTCTTAAATCTGTAGTTTTAAATGGGATGTCTCCTTCAAATCCCTCCTCTCAGGGGTCAGGAGATTATGCAGAAGAAGAGGCAGAAAGACTATATATATATAAGAGCCAGAGAGGATAGATGGCACAAAGGGACTGTGACGGTATGCACAGGTCACGCACGGGTCCCAAAGCTGACAGGGGAAGTGGACACTAGCTCCCATTCCTAACCCAGAAGATATCTGAAAGTGACAACCTCTTGCAAAGGAAAAATTCATTTCCACCAATAAAGTTTCACTGGGTATACAAACCACACTTAAGGGAAGGCCCCATACCCAATGTTGGGTGGTCAACATAAAATGAACGCAATGGTATTTTAAAATATTTTTTCCTTCATATTGTTTGGGCATTAAAATTATTACTGACCCTTTGCTTTTTGTATTGCTTCTGATTTTGTGCTTTTATGGGTTTTGTATGTATGCGCATGTGTCTGTGTGCATGTGTGTGTTTATGTGTGTCTGTTTCTAGTACTTCTTTTAATTTTTTTTGTTTGCCTGTTTGTTTTTTAGTAAGAGACAGAGAAGGAAGGTATGGAGCTGTATGGGTGTAGAGATGAAGAGGATCTAAAATGAGATGAGGGATGGGAAACTAGGATCAAAATATATTGTATGAACAAAATTATTTTAGATAAAAACAAAGTTTAGAGGCTTTAATTTGGAAAAAATACTAAATTAGCTCTCTTGTTATTACAGAAAGTGATATTTCAGATAACTGATACTTAAAGAAGTGGTCAGAGGATGGATTGGGAAAAAAGAAAATACAACACAGTGCCAGACATATAAAATATATCTATTAAGATTTTTTGATGTTCGTAGTATTTTTCAGTTTTAAAATCCCCATAATTTGTTATTTCTCACTCATAATGGAAACATAATTTTGTACAGGTGTTTTATTATCTTTTTCCTTCTTCTAGTTATTATTTTAATTGAAAATTGATTTTTCTTATACAATAAATATATCTTGACTGTAGTTTCCCATCCCTACATTCTTCCCAGTTCCTCCCTACTTCCCTGTCCCTCCAGATTCACTTCCTTTATGTTTTTCATTAGAAAAGAATAGCTTCTAAGTGATAACAACCAAACATGACAAAATAAACTATAGTTATGTAACATGAGGGCCGGCTTGTTGGGGTATCTGTCCCACCCGGTACCCCACAGCCGGAATGCCCCAAAGAGAAAATCACACACAAAACTCCATAAGATTATAAACTGATTGGCCCATTAGGTCAGGCTTCTTATTAGTCCTTGTAACTTATATTAATCCATTATCTTTATCTATGTTAGCCACACAGTTCAGTACCTTTCTCAGCGTGGCAGCTCACATGTTGCCTCTTCAGTGATCTGGGCAGGAATGGCAGAGGAAGCTTCCTGCTTCCCAGAATTCTCCTGTTCTCATTGCATCACCCCTACTTCCTGTTTGGTTTTCCTGCCTATACTTCCTGTCTTGCCAATCAGCGTTTTATTAAAATACATGATTGACAGAATACAGATAATTTTCCCACACCAAGTAAGTTAGAACAAAAACCATCACATCAAGGCTGGGCGAGGAAGTCTAACAGAAGAAAAGAGCCCCAAGAATAAGCACTAAAATAAGAGATTCACTCAGCAGTCCCATGAAAAGATTAAGCTTAAACTTATAACATATTTGTAGGTGATCTAAAACAGACCTCCATCAGCCCTGAGCTTGCTGGTTCAGTTTCTTTTTATTTTATTTTATTTTTTTATTAAAAATTTCCACCTCCTCCCCTCCTCCCACTTCTCTTCCCTCCCCTCCCCACATTCTTCTCCCCCTCCTTCTCCAAGTCAAAGAGCAGTCAGGGTTCCCTACCCTATGGGAAGTCCAAGGTCCTCCCCGCTCCCCCCAGGTCCAGGAAGGTAAGCATCCAAACAGACATGGCTCCCACAAAGCCCATCCATGCAGTATAATCAAAGCCCAGCACCATTGTCTTTGACTTGTCAGTCACCCTCCACCGTCAGCCATATTCAGAGAGTCAGGTTTGATCACATGCTCCATCAGTCCCATTCCAACTGGCCTTGGTGATCTCCCATTAGAACTGTCCCACCATCTTAGTGGGTGAACGCACCCCTCGCGGTCCTGACTTCCTTGCTCATGTTCTTCCTCCTTCTGTTCCTCATTAGGACCTTGGGAGCTCAGTCCTGCTGTGGGAGTTCCTTCAGCCAATCGCCGCTGAGTTACCAGCCCATTGGGGCGTGGTCTCTCCCTTTAAAAAAAAGCAGCGGCTGTCCTCCACTCTCTCTTTGTCTTCCGGCTCCGTTTCCGGCCCCTGGACTCCTTTCCTGTTCGCGCGGAGGGGCTGTTGTCTGGGACGGTAATCTGTAAGTTTTTTCCCCTTTGAATAAATAACCATTATATTAATCATAATTCCAAACTGGTGTGGGATTGTCTGTGACTTACGCCTTCATCTGGCGCCCCACGTTTGGTTGTAGAACCCCCCCTTCCCCCCCACTCAACTGCTTGCTACCAGCTCGGCTAGTCACGAGACCTCCCTCAGCTGCGGCCTGTGCCCTGTGTGTGGAGCCAGCAGTTCAGTTAAACCCCACGCCTCCCAAGCTCCACAGGCTCGGGACAGTCTCTGCCTGCCTGGTTTGCTCTTTTCTGAGTTGTTTTCAAATTTCCCTTGTAAGTGCGGCGCTTTAGTGGCGTGAATCAGAACGACTCGGTCACGTGGAGGCATACGCGGCTTCCGGGTTGCTCTTTTCTACCCCTGGATTCTGGGTTTCTGGTTCCGTGTATGGAATTGATTTAATTAAACTTTCTTTCTTGAGCAACTTATATTTCCTAGTTTTTAACAAATACTAAGGCAGACACTGAAACAGGACCTGTTTAAGTCACCTTTGCAGTGGTTCTAGTCGCAACTTGGCAACAGCGCCACCAACTAGACAAGAGGTAATATGGCAGTTTTTGTTTCCAACGCCAATTTTACTGTTTTCTTTATTAATACAATGGATTATGTCATGCAAGGTTTATATGACTATGGGAATATATTAATTTACTTGTTACTAGGTTTCAGTTTTCTTTTCAATATTTTATCATTAAGAAAGATACGATTTTTACGGACTAATATTGAACAACTAGTTGAAAGGATTAAAATTATTGAAAATCAGGGGTTATCTGAACAAGTGGATACTATGATAGACAAAATTGACTCCATGTCCAAGGGTACTAGGAAGTTACCTGAAAGGGTACAGGCTGTTGAATTTGACGTTCAGATGTTACCACAAAGTTTTGATAAGGTAACAGATAGAATGAACCTCCAGAATGGGAACCAAAAAACTGATACCTTAGTGAAATTACTAGAAACACGGGTAGGTCAGGAGATTCAGGATTTAAGGGATACAATGATAAAAAGATTAGAAATGATTGAAGAAACTATTGGAGCTGGTGAACAGAGTAAGAAGGCACAAGGACAGGATACAATGCCACCACCAGCTGTTAGAACTGGCTTACCCAGGGTCCTAACAACATACCCTGTAATTTATTCTGACAAAGGGTTAACTTCCAAAGGCTCAAAGGGAGTTAAAGAAGCTAGATGGACACCAATAGCAATGAATGATTTAAAAGAAATTAAGCAAGCTGTCGTTAACTTTGGCTTGCACTCTGCATTTGTTAAGGAAATGATAAGGACTTGGGCTTCTAATGTCAGAGCTACCCCCCATGATTTCTCTCAGCTAGTGTCTGCAGTTTTAGATGATGGGCCTTCCTTGATGTTTGGAATTTATTTCAGAGAAGAATCCAAACATATGGAACAGCAAGGAAGAGCAAAAGGTGTGGAGGTTTCCCAAGATCAAATTCTTGGTGTAGGAGCATATGCTGATCCACAGGTCCAAGCTCTTTATGATGAAGAAGTGCTGTCCTTATGTCACAAAGCAGCCTTGAATGCTTTGAATAGAATACAAGATCCAGCAAAAAGGGTCGAATCATATACCAGGGTTAGGCAGGGACAGAGAGAACCCTTTACTGACTTTGTGCAAAGATTAATTAAGGCTCTGGACATAGGGGTAACAGACCCAGAAGCTAGACGAATACTTCTTGAATCTCTAGCTTTTGAAAATGCAAATACTGAATGTAAAAAGATAATTGGGCCTTTAAGATCTAGATCAGCACCAATGGAAGAATGGATACAGCATACAATGAATGTTGAGATGTTTAGCTATAACGATGAATCCTGGGTAGGAGAAGCGATTTCCAAAGCTATGAGGAGACATCAAACTACCAGGTGTTTTAATTGTGGTAAATTAGGACATCTGAAAAGGGATTGCAGGCAAAGAAATCCTAGGAATAATATCTCCTCTGGGAATGACAAAAGTAGGAGATCTCAGCCTTCAGGTATATGCAGAAGATGTGGTAAAGGCCGACATTGGTCCAACGAATGCAGGTCAACAACAGACAGACAAGGCAACCCGATACCATCGGGAAACTCCTTGAGGGGCCTCTCGCAGGCCCCCAAGCCAAAAGTGGCCCAGTCATTCCCAGTTACAGTCGAAAATGTGTCTCACCAAGAAAATTAAAAACTCCAATGTCTGCCGTAAAAAGTAATACTGGTCTAAATGATGAATTACATGTGGAGAATGAGTCAAAAAATTCAGGAGGACAGAGTAAACGTATATTTTGGCAAACGTATATTAACGATCAAAGACCAAAGCTAAGAGTCTGTATAAATGGCATTTTTATTGAAGGCTTATTAGACACAGGTGCGGATGTAAGTATAATTACTCCAGAATCCTGGCATCCGAATTGGCCTCTTCATGAGGTAGATGTTCAGTTCCTGGGAATTGGAACCCTATCTCGTGTAAAACAAAGCACAAGATGGGTGGAATGCATAGGGCCTGAAGGGCAAATAGGAAGATTAAGGCCATATATAGCAAATATTGCAATAAATTTATGGGGCCGTGACCTGCTACAGCAATGGAATACCCAGATTAACATTCCTGTAGTTCCAGGAACTCACAATTCTGGGAAGGATATAATGAGGTATTATGGAAAAAGGTCACCAGCCATTCAGGCTGTACAAGAACACACAGCCAATAGCAAACCTTTAGAGGTACCAACAGCCCTACCTTTAAAATGGCTAACTGAGAAGCCAATATGGATCAAGCAGTGGCCTCTAGCTGAAGATAAGTTACAGGCTTTGGAACAGCTGGTACAAGAGCAACTAGATGCTAACCATATTGAAGAATCAACCAGCCCTTGGAATTCTCCTGTGTTTGTTGTAAAAAAGAAATCTGGTAAATGGAGAATGGTGACAGATCTAAGAGCTGTCAACAAGGTAATTCAGCCTATGGGTCCGCTACAATCTGGAATTCCTTTGCCTTCTCTATTACCAAGAGGATGGCCTCTTATAGTTATTGATTTGAAAGATTGTTTTTTCACTATACCTTTGCAAAAAAAGGATAGAGAAAAATTTGCCTTCACAGTGCCTACTTATAATAATTCTCAGCCTACTAGGAGATATCAATGGACTGTCCTCCCACAGGGGATGCTCAATAGTCCCACATTGTGTCAATATTTTGTTAATAAGCCACTGGAAATAATTCGTAAGCAATTTCCCAAGTCCATAATTTATCATTACATGGATGACATTTTATTATCTGATTCAAATAAAGATACTTTGGAAAGTATGTTTGAAGAAGTAAAGAAAGTTTTGCCTAGGTGGGGATTACAAATTGCCCCTGAAAAGATTCAAAGAGGAGATTCTATTAATTACCTAGGCTACAGAATAGGGTTAGAGAAAATTCGAACACAAAAGGCACAAATTAGGAGAGACCGGTTACGGACTCTTAATGACTTCCAAAGATTGTTAGGAGATATTTCCAGTCTACGACCAGCTGTTGGGATAACACCTGATCTAATAGTTCATTTAAACAAAACCTTAGATGGTGATAAGGATTTGAATAGTCCCAGAAAATTGACAGTTGAAGCAGAAAAGGAACTGACAATGATTGAGGAAAAATTACAGGAGGCACATGTGGATAGGGTCAACCCGAATCTTAGTTCCATCCTAGTCATACTGCCTTCCAGAATTTCTCCTACAGGGATTTTAATGCAGAGGGAAGATATTATTTTAGAGTGGATATTTATACCTCATAAACCAAGTAAAAAATTAAAAACTTATGTAGAAAAGGTTTCAGAATTAATTATAAAAGGTAAACTGAGACTTCGTCAACTAGCAGGTATAGACCCAGCAGAAATTATAGTGCCTTTTACTACTGAGGAAATAAGAAAGTTATGGGAAGATAATGAACCATGGCAAAGAGCTTGTGCTAATTTTTTGGGAGAAATTAGCAGCAACTATCCCAAAAGTGATAGACTTAACCTCATAAAGAGAACTTCTTGGATTCTTCCTAGAATTGTACGTGATGCTCCAATAACTGGAGCTCGGACATTTTATACCGATGCAAATAAATCAGGGAAAGCAGGTTATAAATCGGAAGAATTGAGTAAGGTGGAACAAAGCCCTTATAATTCTGTCCAGAAGGCAGAATTATATGCCATTCTTATGGTGCTAAGGGATTTTAAAGAACCTCTTAATATAGTTACAGATTCACAATATGCAGAAAGAGTTATCTTGCATATTGAAACCGCTGAATTCATACCAGATGACACAGAGTTGACTTCATTGTTTATCGAGGTACAGGACATAATTAGGAATAGGCTTTGTCCAATGTACATAACACACATCCGGTCCCATACCGGTCTGCCTGGGCCTCTAGCACAAGGTAACGCTGAAATTGACCAATTATTGATTGGAAGCGTTCTGCAGGCCTCAGAATTTCATAAAAAACATCATGTCAATAGTAAAGGCTTAAAGAAAGAGTTTTCCATTACATGGCAACAAGCTAAGGACATTATAAAGAGATGTCCTACTTGTTCTTTCTATAATCAAACACCGTTGCCTGCAGGGAGTAACCCAAAGGGTACTCAAAGGAATGAGATCTGGCAGATGGATGTGTTCCACTTTATGGAATTTGGTAAATTAAAATATGTACACCACACCATAGACACGTATTCAGGTTTTCAATGGGCAACTGCCCTGAGCTCAGAAAAGGCTGATTCGGTAATCACACATTTATTGGAAGTTATGGCCATCATGGGTATACCTGCACAAATAAAGACAGACAATGGTCCAGCATATGTATCTAAGAAAATGAAACGCTTCTTTGCTTATTATAATATAAAACACGTTACAGGTATACCAAATAATCCTACAGGTCAGGCAGTTATAGAAAGATCAAATCGTACTATAAAGGATATGCTAAACAAACAGAAAGGGACGAAAGATACCCCCAGAAATAGATTGCATAATGCTTTATTAACCTTGAATTTTCTTAATGCTAATGAGAAAGGAACAACAGCAGCAGAGAGGCATTGGATAATGGAAAAAACTTCTGAACTAAACCAACCTGTTTATTTCAAAGACGTGCTGACCTCTCAATGGAAGCCAGGAGATGTGCTACGTTGGGGAAGGGGTTTTGCTCTTGTTTCCACAGGAGAAGAAAAATTGTGGATACCATCAAAATTAATAAAGGTTCGATTTGAAGAGGAGAAACCTCTTGGAAAGGAGAAATGACAGCATCTACAATGATGATAACCATACAGGTGGTAAGAAAAGCATATAGAATGGGGGCAGGGTTCTGTTCTTATCTCCACAGGAAAACACTGATCTTTGAAAAGTTCAAGGGACCCTGGATATTTGAATACTGACAGATGGAAAATAACGGCCCAATAGGGACTATCAAGAAAACTGAATAGGTTCTGTAAGTACCATATACTAAATCATATTTCAAAATTTATAGAGCTGGTTTTAGAGTTGGACTCTGGCTCAGTCCCTCTCTAATTCCAAGCCTGTTGTTTAAAGAAAAACCCAGAGTTTCTGGAGTTTCTGTCTCATGTCAAGAGCCATGATATGGGACAGAAAGAAATATGAGTTTAGAAAACATCTTTACTTTTCTTCATATCTATCATACCTTCATTAAATATATCTATCATGTCTCTCATTGAATATAGGTATTCATGTATATGTCTATATAATTAATGTTTAAGTTTTCCACAATGAACAATGAGTTTTTCCTACAGTGACATTTGAAGTTTCCAGGAAGAAGATGGGGCCCCATAACAACAACTCCACCTGGTTGATATGACGTCATGATACTGATAGCGCTACTACAAGACCTGTTTTGGGTACCAGCTGCACAAGACGGTTCCAACGTGCTGAAATGGTGCACATCTTGTACAACATTCTGGCCAGACCTCCACAAAATACTCAGAGACTATTTGCAATTTTAAAAGACATTGATCTTGAAATTTAACCATCATTTTACTTTCACAGGATCCCCCAGAAAGAACGTCGCCCCCATGACAGCTGGAAGTAATTCTAGAGAACGACGTCCCCTCTCCCAATAAAGTTTGTCCTTGGGTTTAGGGACATCATTTAGGGGTTGGTTATAATTAGTATACGGTTGAGGGTTGGGGGAGGAATTTTATAAGCACAGGAATCCTAAAAAAAAAAAAAAAAAAAAGGAGGGATAATTGGATTATGGGATAAATAGATTTGTACTTGTGAGTTATTGCTTTTAGACAAACATATTGGTATCGATTCTTATATATTGATACAAAGTTAAATTATGTTGACTATTTTATGCATGCATGCTTCATGCTTCTACCTCTGTTTAAAACATTTTTATGTATTTGTATATATATATTGTATTGATATATGTATATTTACCATATTGCATTGTACACTTCTACCTCTGATTAAGATACTTATATATTGTTTATGTATTGATATATATTTACCATATTGCAATGTATACTTGCACATTGTTTATATTTGGAGGTCTCATTGTCCTCATTTATTGCACACTTGTTTATTATCTCAGTCTTTAAGTTAGATAGATATTGAGAATTATATAGATCAACAGTCATCTAAGTTTGTCATTTATAATTAGACTAATCAGGTTCTTTAGATATATAGAGATTATATTCAGTATAGATAGATAATCTTCAACCTCTTCAAAGAGCTGTAGAAAATGGCCTTTAATCTAATTCAGAGTTCTATGGTAGGGAGACACAATCACTCCTGGCAACACTGATCTATGCCCGAGAGAATGTTAAGCACCAAAGACACTCCACCTGGAGCCTTCTTGGCAGAACTGGCCTTTGGGTAAAGAAATGCTCATACCTCAACTACTGACAGAGTTACAGAATATCCGTAAATGGATAAAACAAGACTGTCATATCCTGCCAAGACAGGGTAAGATAGTTTTGAAGTTTCTTGCCTTTGAAAATGGTATGTCAGTTACATCAGGCCTTAGCCAAAGTTGGTTGCTTCAACGCTGCAAATGTGACTTTGGGTGTTTGTCCAGGTAGCCAGTTGTCTCTGCGATTTGTTACATGTTCTGGAAGTTGTTTGATTGCACTTCCTAATTACTCAGATAACATTATTTCCCTTCTCAGATCTTCGATGGGATTGAAGATTATATAAATGTAGTTACTTTCCTTTCATGACTTGGCCAAGTTATTTGTTATACAAGACTTAAGCTAGTTAGAATAGGATATTTGTATTTATTGTATATAATTTCGTAGGTTTGTACTTATTGTATATAATTGCGTAGTAGGCTTAGAACTCTCTTACTTAAACAAAAGGGGGAGATGCTGTGGGAGTTCCTTCAGCCAATCGCCGCTGAGTTACCAGCCCATTGGGGCGTGGTCTCTCCCTTTAAAAAAAAGCAGCGGCTGTCCTCCACTCTCTCTTTGTCTTCCGGCTCCGTTTCCGGCCCCTGGACTCCTTTCCTGTTCGCGCGGAGGGGCTGTTGTCTGGGACGGTAATCTGTAAGTTTTTTCCCCTTTGAATAAATAACCATTATATTAATCATAATTCCAAACTGGTGTGGGATTGTCTGTGACTTACGCCTTCACAGTCCAGCGCTCCAATGTGGGTCTCTGTCTCTATCCATCACCAGATGAAGGTTATATGGTAATATGCAAGATATTTATCAGTGTGGCTATAAGACAAGCCCAGTTCAGGCACCCTTTCCTCTGCTGCTCAAGGAACAAGCTGGGGGTATCTCCTTGGACACTTGGGAACCCCTCTAGAGTCAAGTCTCTTGCCAACCCTAAAATGGTTCTCTTAATTAAGATATATACTTCCCTGCTCCCACATCCACCCCTCCTTCATCCCAACCATCACATCCCCTCAAGCTCTCCCCATCCTCCCCTTTTCTCTTCTCTCCTCCCATCTCCCCTTATCTCCACCTCACCACCACCCTGGTGTTCCCAACCCCTGCCCGGCAATTTTATCAACTTCCAATATCCAGGAGGATAACTATATGTTTTTCTTTAGGTTCACCTTCTTATTTAGCTTCTCTAGGATCACGAATTATAGGCTCAATGTCCCTTATTTATGGCTAGAATCCACTTATGAGTGAGTACATACCATATTCCTCTTTTTGTGTCTGGGTTGCCTCACTCAGTAAAGTGTTTTCTATTTACATCCATTTGCATGCAAAATTCAAGACGTCATTGTTTTTTTACTGCTGAGTAGAACTCTAAAGTATATATGTGCCACACCTTCTTTATCCATTCTTCTATTGAGGGGCACCTAGGTTGTTTCCAGGTACTGGCTATTACAAATAGCGCTGCTATGAACACAGTTGAACAAATGCTTTGGTAGTATGATTGAGCATCTCTTGGGTATATTCCCAAGAGTGGAATTGCTGAGTCCTGAGGTAGGTTGACTCCCAGTTTCCAGAGAAACCGACACACTGATTTCCAAAGTGGTTGCACAAGTTTGCATTCCCACCAACAATGGATGAGTGTTCCCCTTATTCCACATCTCCAGCATAGGCTATCATTGGTGGTTTTGATTTTAGCCACTCTGACAGGTGTAAGATAGTATCTCAGAGTTGTTTTGAATTGCATTTCCCTGATCTCTAAGGAGGTTGAGCATGACCTTAAGTGGTTTTTTGCCATTCAAATTTCTTCTGTTGAGAATTCTCTGTTCAGTTCAGTACCCCATTTTTAATTGGGTTAATTAGCATTTTAAAGTCTAGTTTCTTGAGTTCTTTATATATTTTAGGGATCAGACCTTTGCCTGATGTGGGGTTGGTGAAGATCTCCCAGTCAGTAGGTTGCCTTTTTGTCTTAATGACAGTGTCCTTTGCTTTACAGAAACTTCTCAGTTTCAGGAGGTCCCATTTATTCATTGTTGCTCTTATTGTCTGTGCTACTGGGGTTTTACATAGGAAGAGGTCTCCTGTGCTCATGTGTTTTAGACTACTTCCCACTTTCTCTCCTTTCAGATTCAGTGTGGTCAGATTAATATTGAGTTCTTTAATCCATTTGGACTTGAGTTTTGTGCATGGTGATAGATATGGATCTACTTTCATTTTTCTACAGGCTGACATCCACTTATGCCAGCACTATTTGTTAAAGATGCTTTCTTTCTTCCATTGTATAATTTTAGCTCCTTTGACGAAAATCAGGTGTTTATAGGTTTGTGGATTAATATCTGGGTCTTTGATTCAATTCCATTGAATTTTGTGCCTGTTTTTTGTGCTTTTGTGCCAATACCAAGCTGATTTTATTACTGTAGCTCTGTAATAGAGTTTGAAGTCAAGGATTGTAATGTCTCCGGAAGTACTTTTATTGTATAGAATTGTTTTGGCTATCCTGGGTTTTTTGTTTTTCCATGTAAAGTTGATTATTGTTCTCTCGAGGTCTGTGAAGCATTTTGTTGAGATTTTGATGGGGATTGCATTGAATCTATAGATTGCTTTTGGTAGAATTGCCATTTTTTACTATGCTGATCCTCCCAATCCAAGAGCAAGGGAGATCCTTCCATTTTCTGGTATCCTCTTCAATTTCTTTCTTCAAAGACTTAAAGTTCTTGTCAAATAGATCTTTCACTTCCTTGGTTAGAGTTACCTCAAGATACTTTATACTATTTGTGGCTATCATGAAAGGTGATGTTTCTCTTATTTCCCTCTCTGCTTCTTTGTTCTTTGTGTATAGGAGGGCAACTGATTTTTTGGAGTTGATCTTGTACCCGGCCACATTGCTAAGGTGTTTATCAGCTGTAGGAATTCTTTGGTAGAGTTTTTGGGGTCGCTTATGTACACTATCATATCATCTGCAAATAACAAAAGTTTGACTTCTTCCTTTCCAATTCGAATCCCCTTGATCTCCTTATGTTGTCTTATTGCTATTGCTCGAACTTCAAGCACTATATTGAAGAGGTATGGAGAGAATGGACAGCCTTTTCTTGTTCCTGATTTTAGTGGGATGGCTTTGAGTTTCTCTCCATTTAATTTAATGTTAGCTGTCGGCTTGCTGTATATTGCTTTTATTATATTTAGGTATGATCCTTGTATCCCCAATCTCTCCAAGACCTTTATCATAAATGGGTGTTGAATTTTGTCAAAAGCTTTTTCAGCATCCAATGAAATGATCATATGTTTTTTTTCCTTCAGTTTATTTATATAATGGATTACATTGATAGATTTTCATGTGTTGAACCAACCCTGCCTCTCTGGGATGAAGCCTATTTGATCATAATGGATAATTTTTCTAATGTGTTCTTTGAGTCAATTTGCCAGTATTTTATTGAGAATTTTTGCATCGATGTTCATAAGTGAGATTGGTCTGTAATTCTCTTTCTTGGTTAAGTCTTTGTGTGGTTTTGGTATCAGGGTGACTGTAGCTTCATAAAAGGAGTCTGGCAATGATTCTTCTGTTTCTATATTGTGAAACACATTAAGGAGTGTAGATATTAGCTCTTCTTGGAAGTTCTGGTAGAATTCTGCCTTGAAACTATCTGGTTCAGGGCTTTTTTTGGTAGGGAGGTTTCTGATGACAGCTTCTAATTCCTTGCAACTTACAGGTCTATTTAAACTGTTCATCTGGTCTTGATTTAATTTTAGTATATGGTACTTAACTAAAAAAGTGTCCATTTTTTTCCACATTTTCCAATTTTGTGGCATACAGGCTTTTTAGTAAGGTCTAATGATTCTCTGAATTTCCTCTGTGTCTGTGATTATGTCCCCCTTTTCATTTGTGATCTTTTTAATTTGCGTGTTCTCTCTCTGGCGTTTGATTAGTTTGGATAGGGCTTTGTCAATCTTGTTGATATTCTCCAGGAACCAGCTTTTTGTTTCATTGATTCTTTGGATTGTTTTCTGTGTTTCTATTTTGTTGATTTCAGCTCTCAGTTTGATTATTCCCAGTCTTCTACTCCTCCTGGGTGAATATGCTTTTTTTTTTCTAGAGCTTTCAGGTGTGCTGCTAAGTCTCTAATGTGTGCTTTCTTTGTTTTCTTTATGTGGGCAGTTAGTACTATGAACTTTCCTTTTAGCACTGCTTTTATAGTGTCCCATAGGTTTGGGTATGTTGTGTCTTTGTTTTCATTGGATTCAAGGAAGACTTTAATTTCTTTCGTTATTTTTTCCTTGACCCAGGGTGGTTCAGTAGTTGACTGTTCCATTTCCATGAGTTTGTAGGCTTTCTGGGGTTAGAATTGTTGTTGAATTCTAGCTTTATTCCATGGTGATCTGATAGTACACAGGTGGTTACTTCAATTTCTTTGTATCTATGGATGTTTGCTTTGTTACCAATTATGTGATCAATTTTTAAGAAGGTTCCTTGCGATGCTGAGAAGTTATATTCTTTTCTATTTGGGTGGAATGTTCTATAGATGTCTGTTAGGTCCATTTGGTTCATTACATCTGATAGTTGTCTTATTTCTCTGTTAAGTTTCTGTCTGGTAGACCTATCCATTGGTGAGAGTGGAGTGTTGAAATATCCCACTATTAGAGTGTGTGGTTTGATTTATGCTTTGAGTTCTAGTAATGTTTCTTTTACATAAGTGGGTACTTTTATATTAGCGGCATAGATATTCAGGATAGAGACTTCCTCCTGATGAGTTGCTCCTGTTATGACTACAAAGTGTCCATCTCCATCTCTTCTGATTGATTTTAGTTTGAAATCAATTTTGTTAGATATTAGTATAGCCACACCCACTTGTTTCTTTGATCCATTTGTTTGGAAAGCTTTTTCCCAACCCTTTACTCTGAGGTAGTGTCTGTCTTTATGTTTGAGGTGTGTTTCTTGTAAACAGCAGAATGTTGGATCCTGATTTCGTATCCATTCTCTTAACCTGTGCCTTTTTATAGGTGAATTGAGTCCATTGATATTAATGACCAGTGGTTGTTAACTCCGGTTATTTTTTCTGGTGGTAGAGTTTGTGTGTTTCTATTCTTTGAGTTGTGCTGGTGGAGCATTGTCAGATGCTTATGTTATTATGGGTGTTGTTGGCCTGTTGAAGCCATGCTGGTGTCAGTGGTCTGTTCTGCCATGAGGGCCTTGAGGGTATCTGTGGTCTGTGCTATGGCTGAGGGCCATATTAATGTCTGTGGTGTGAGCTGCAGTTGGAGGCAAGGTTGAGGTTCAAGGTCCATGCTACCGATGATTTCCGTATGACTTTTAGTGCTCTGTCTTACTGCAGAAGGCATCATCGGTGCTGCCATCTGAAGTCATGTTGATGCCCATGGGATGGAAAAAATCCCACTGACCCCACTCAATGCATCTAGCATGTGCCAGGATGTGCATATATGTGTAAAACTATCTAGAGCATAGAGAGCCTCCCAGGGACTACATCTGTGAAGCAAACTGACTCACCCTCCACAAGCAGTCATTAATATCGTCTTGGCTAGGGGTAGTATTTAATGTGCTGGAATTTTGTCTGCCTTGATCTTATGCATATGGTAAAAGGGGCTGTTAGTTCTTTGGTACCATGGTCCTGTCATGTCAAGCAAATACTATTTGAATTCAGATACCCATTACTTCTGGATCTTATAGTCTTTCTTTCCTCTCTTCCAGAATGGTTCCTGAGATTTGGTTGGATGGAATATGATATGGATAGCCCATTTAGAGCTAAGTACTCTACTGCTTCTTATTCTTGACACTTGACATATTAATTGCCATATAATGCAAAAAAAATCAGCTTCCCTGATGAGAGTTGATAAATACTCTAATCTATGGGTATAAAGGCAAGAATTTGGGAGGCAGTTTATTCCTGCATTCCTTTAGCAGTCCAATATTAAGTTCTTCTGTAAGGCCTGTGACCTATCTAGACACAGGTTTTTGTCCCAGCTAACTCTACTAGGTGTGAATTCTGTGTTGTGAATTAGCCATTAAATCTAATCAGAAAGTTCTTGGTTGTTCTCTAACACTTGTGACACTCATTAGTGGACAATTCTTGTCAGCCTAGTTGTTATTGTAGTTTGAACAATTCACATCTGGGTAAGATTGTGATGACTTTCTTACCCTGGTATACTGCATAGAGTCTCCCAGCACAGAAAAGCTAGCTGGTAAGGATGTGATGTGGAATGTCCTTCTGTATATGTGTTTATGTGTTGCTTTTAATGGTTGATGAATAAAACTGTTTGGGCCAATGTCTTGTCAGAGAAAAGCCAGGAAGGAAATCAGAACAGACAGACAGAGAGAGAGAGAGAGAGAGAGAGAGAGAGAGAGAGAGAGAGTAGGTGGAGTCAGGGAGACCCTAAGTAGCTGCAGAAGGAGACAGACACTGTAACCTTGCCCAGTAAGCCACAACTTCATGGCAATATGCAGATTAATAGAAATGGGTTAATTTAAGATATAAGAGCTAGTTAGAAATATACCTAAGCTATTGACCAAACAGTGTTGTAATATAGTTTCTGTGTGATTATTTGGGTCTGGGCAGCTGGAAACGAACAAGCAGTCTCTTACTACAGGGATGATGCTTCCCGTTTGGTACCAGCTTGATTTCTTCATGTTCTGTAATTCAATTATGTGATGGTTTTGGCAATAGGGTATTACTGTCTAGTTCCAGAGAGTTAGCCAAGACCGACGACAATGCCCATGATGTTTGGTGAGAAGCTCTCTGTGGTACTACTGACTAATAGCTTGAAAAGAGGTAAACTATAGCTAGTCTTGGGCTTCTGTTTTTGACATTTATTTTACTTTTAAATTGTGTGTATGTGTGTGTGTGTGTGTGTGTGTATGTCTGTGTTGTACAATCAAAGCATACAATGTCTTTGGCAATAGAAGCTTACAAAATACTCAGGATAGACAACTGAGAGCTGTATCTTGTATTGTTTTGGGTGTCTCTGGTGTCTCCCTGACAAATAATTGGTAGGGTGGTAACTTATTCCAACACCAAGACTTCATGTAATAATCCATGCCTTCTTCACTAATGTGAGGCACTTCAGCTCAAACTACTTTATTGTTGTACTTTTAGTTTATAACTAGTGGGGTTTCATAATCTTTCTTAATACATCATTAGTTGTATTAACTTATCTCCTTCCTACCTTCTCCACTCCACCTCACAATCCCATTCCCACTTAAACCTTTAGACCCCAATATTCTCTGGGGCTACAATATTATTCTATGTTCATTCTGAGTGTACTTCCACTTGACTGTATCATACATTTAATTTTGTAGAGAGTTGTTTTAAAACCTTACTTTAGAAGAAGAAATTATTTTGAAGAAGACATATGTAGTGTCTTGTTGGGGGAAGGATTACTACTGGCCTATCAGGAGGCTGGAAGCCGAAGAAGTGCTGTGAGTGTTGAAATTGGCTTAGCTGGAAGGCTGAGGAAATAGAGGAGCTTCAGAATTACTTGCCCATCAGTTAGTAGAGTAGGTAAATGTGCATATCAGAAGAAAATGAAGATTCATGCAACTAATCCAGGGAGAGTTTGATTCTTTCTGTTGCAGGGCAGCTAACTGTGCTAATTTTCTCATTGAAGAACAAGGCAGGGTTATGTAGTAAGCCTGACCATTCAGATCCCACAACTAAGAAAGCCTAAAAATTTGTGTTCTAAAACCCTGCCTTAGTCTACCTTTTATTTAAAACAAGTGGCTGAGATTTTGCACTGTAATGACTTACCAAAATGACGAAGAACTGAGGCTTGACAGATCATCCTTTTGTTAAAGACTAATTTAATTCTTTGCACATGAAAAAACAACATAGCAAACCAGAACTTTTGTTGGTGATTTTCCTTAGTAGATCATTAAAGATTCTCACTCTTATATTTCAAAACACATGTGTAGGCTTGCAAATATAGCATGGTGCTTTGGGTGAGACAGAAGTAAGAAGTGCCCCGCTTAATAATGTAAGTCAGCATAAGGTGGTGGATGAGTTGAAGGAGTAATTTTCATGGCATGTAAAGAAATCTTCCATATCCTATAGATTGCCCACCACTGTAAAAGGTTTTTACTGTACATATTTTCTTTAAAGTCTTATTAAAAGTATTACAGCAATTCCCATTATTAACACATGATGTATTTTATATTTCTTTTCAATGCTCCAGAGAAAGTCTTTTACTTGAAATTTGGATGTGGTGTGAAGAAAGCTGCATTGGTTGCTATGAAATAGCTACCCGCTTTAGGAAATGCTTGTCCCTCTAGAGGGCAGTGCTCCACTTCTACATCCCAAACCCTTGGATGTAGGACTGCCTTCCTGAAAGGCTGGATGTGGTTCCTGTGGCCTCTCATCACTTCTCATTTCAACACAGTCATTTAATAAGATAAATTTTGAACAAGAAAATAGTCAAGATGATTACAACTCCTATAAGCTAATATTTGATTTGGAATTTTAAGACAATTTCTTTGGTTTTTCTTCTCTGTTTCCTAAGAATATGTAGTAGGTGCTTAACCTATTCTCATTTAGTTTATAACTGAGCTATATTTTCAGCAAAATAATTTTCTCTGCCTCTAAAATCTATTTCACTTAAGGTTTTGTATTTGCCACTAGACATTCTTATGAAACAAAAAATTTAAGAATCCAATTAAAACAAAATTCCAGAGAATTCTGTGTGTCTTCTAGTTTCAATTTTATATTTTCTCCCCATAAATCTTGTTATTTATAGTTTCCTTTAGTTTTTGCTTAGCTTTTTAAATATAGATATAGAAACTGGTGAAATAATTGCAATAAATGTTACATTTATTTATTTTTCTTTTTTTTGAAAGTAAATTTTATTAAATTATAAAAGTTTCCATTTCCGCCCCTCTTCCCAACACCCTCCCACTCCCACCACTCCCTCTCCTCCTCCCTCTTCATCCCTTAGGGCAGTCAGGGTTTCCTGCCCTGTGGGAAGTTCAAGTTCCTCCCCACTCCCTCCAGGTCCAGGAAGGTGAGTATCCAAACAGACTGGATCCCCAAAATCCAGAATATGCAGAGGAAACAGGTCCCAGTATCATAGTCAATGGCTTTTCAGAAAGACTTCGGGCCAGCCACATTCAGAGAATCTGGCCAAATTCCGAGAATCTGGTTAGATCACGTCCTCGTTCAGTCCCAGTCCAACTGGCCTTGGTAAACTCTCATTAGATCCTGTTTCCTTGTATCAGTGGGTGATAGCATCCCTCGCAGTACTGATTTCGTTTTTCATGTTCTTCCTCCTTCTGCTCCTCATTTGGACCTCGGGGGGCTCAGTCTGGTGCTCCAATGTGGGTCTCCGTCTGTATCGCCGTCCTTCGCCAGATGAAGGATCTATGGTGATAAGCAAAATATACATCAGTATGGTTATGGGCCACGGCCGATTCAGGCACCCTCTCCTCTATTCAGAGAACAATCTGGGGGATCTCTCCTTGGACCTGGGATCCCATATATAATCAAGTCTCCTGTAAACTCTAAAATGACTCCCTTAGTTGAAATATATTCTTCCCTGATCCCATATTCATCCTTCCTCCCTCCCCCCCCCCATCCCAGGCCACCGAGCTTTCCCCATTCCTCCCCTACTCCTTTCTCTCTAACCCTCTCCCCTTCCATCAACCCTCCCCCTCCCATGCACCCGAGGTTACCTGGGACTCTTGTCTATTTCCTACCTCCTGGTGGATAGCTAAATAATCTTCATCAGGTTCATCTTCTTATTTAGCTTCTCTAGGATCACGAATAATAGGCTCAAAGACCTTTAATTATGGTTAGAATCCACTTATGAGTGAATACATACCGTGTTCCTCTTTTTGGGTCTGGCTTACCTCACTCAGTAAAGCGTTTTCTATTTCCATCCATTTGCGTGCAAAATTCAAGATGTCATTGTTTTTTACCGCTGAGTAAAACTCTAATGTGTATATGTTCCACACCTTTTTTAACCATTCTTCTATTGAGGGGCACCTAGGCTGTTTCCAGGTTCTGGCTATTACAAATAGTGCTGCTATGAACATAGTAGAACAAATGCTTTTGTAGTATGTTAGGGAATCTTTAGGGTATATTCCCAAGAGTGGAATTGCTGGGTCCTGAGGGAGGTTGACTCCCAGTTTCCTGAGAAACCGCCACACTGATTTCCACAGTGGCTGCACGAGTTTGCATTCCCACCAACAATGGATGAGTGTTCCCCTCACCCCACATCCTCTCCAGCATAGGCTATCATTGGTGTTTTTGACTTTAGCTATTCTGACAGGTATAAGATGGTATCTCAAAGTGGTTTTGATTTGCATTTCCCTGATCACTAAGGAGGTTGAGCATGACCTTAAGTGTCTTCTGGCCATTCGAAGTTCATCTGTTGTGAATTCTCTGTTAAGTTCAGTACCCCATTTTTTAATTGGGTTAATTAGAGTTTTAGTATCTAGTTTCTTGAGTTCTTTGTATATTTTGGAGATCAGACCTTTGTCTGATGAGGGGTTGGTGAAGATCTTCTCCCAGTCAGAAGGCAGCCTTTTTGTCCTACTGACAGTGTCCTTTGCTTTACAGAAGCTTCTCAGTTTCAATAGATCCCATTTATTCATTGTTTCTCTTATTGTCTGTGCTGCTGGGGTCCTACTTAGGAAGAGGCCTCCTGTGCCTATATCTTGTAGACTACTTCCCACTTTCTCTTCTATCAGGTTCAAAGTGGACGGATTAATGTTGATGTCTTTAATCCATTTGGACTTGATTTTTGTGCTTGGTGATAGATATGGATCTACTTTCATTTTTTTACAGGTTGACATCCAGTTATGCCAGCACCATTTGTTAAAGATGCTTTCCTTCTTCCATTGTATACCTTTAGCTCCCTTGTCGAAAATTAGGTGTTCATAAGTTTGTGGGTTAATATCTGGGTCTTCTATTCGATTCCATAGGTCGACTTCTCTGTTCTTATGCCAATACCAAGCTGTTTTCAATACTGTAGCTCTATAATAGAGTTTGAAGTCAGGGATGGTAATGCCTCCAGAAGTTCTTTTATTGTATAAGATTGTTTTGGCTCTCCTGGGTTTTTTGTTTTGCCATATAAACTTGATTATTGTTCTCTCAAGGTCTGTGAAGAAGTTTGATGGGATTTTGATGGGGATTGCATTGAATCTATAGATTGCTTTTGGTAGAATTGCCATTTTTACTATGTTGATTCTCCCAATCCAAGAGCAGGGGAGGTCTTTCCATTTTCTGGTATCCTCCTCAATTTCTTTCTTCAAAGACTTAAAGTTTTTGTCAAATAGGTCTTTCACTTCCTTGGTTAGAGTAACCCCAAGATATTTTATGCTATTTGTGGCTATCATGAAAGGTGATGTTTCTCTGATTTCCCTCTCTGCTTCTTTATCCTTTGTGTATAGGAGGGCCACTGATTTTTTGGAGTTGATCTTGTATCCTGCCACGTTACTAAAGGTGTTTATCAGCTGTAGGAGTTCTTTGGTAGAGTTTTGGGGGTCACTTATGTAAACTATCATATCGTCAGCAAATAACGAAAGTTTAACTTCATCCTTTCCAATACGAATCCCCTTGATCTCCTTATGTTGTCTTATTGCTATTGCTAGAACTTCAAGCACTATATTGAAGAGGTATGGAGAGAGTGGACAGCCTTGTCGCGTTCCTGATTTTAGTGGAAAGGCTTTGAGTTTCTCTCCATTCAGTTTGATGTTAGCTGTCGGCTTGCTGTATATTGCTTTTATTATATTTAGGTATGATCCTTGTATCCCCAGTCTCTCCAACACCTTTATCATAAATGGGTGTTGAATTTTGTCAAATGCTTTTTCAGCATCTAGTGAGATGATCATATGGTTTTTTTCTTTCAGTTTATTTATATGATGGATTACATTGATAGATTTGCGTATGTTGAACCAGCCCTGCATCTCTGGAATGAAGCCGACTTGATCATAATGGATAATTTTTCTAATGTGTTCTTGGATTCGGTTTGCCAGTATTTTATTGAGAATTTTCGCGTCGATGTTCATGAGTGAGATTGGCCTGTAATTCTCTTTCTTAGTTGTGTCTTTGTGTGGTTTTGGTATCAGGGTAACTGTAGCTTCATAAAAGGAGTTAGGCAATGAGTCTTCTGTTTCTATATTGCGGAATACGTTAAGGAGTATAGGTATTAGCTCTTCCTGGAAGTTCTGGTAGAATTCTGCATTGAAACCATCTGGTCCTGGGCTTTTTTTGGTAGGGAGATTTTTGATAACAGCTTCTAATTCTTCGCGGCTAACAGGTCTATTTAGATTGTTCACCTGTTCTTGGTTAAACTTTGGTATATGGTACTTATCTAAAAAAATGTCCATTTCTTTTACATTTCCAACTTTCTGGCATATAAACTTTCATAGTAAGATCTAATGATTCTCTGAATTTCCTCTGTGTCTGTGGTTATGTCCCCCTTTTCATTTCTGATCTTATTAATTTGCATGTTCTCTCTCTGCCGTTTGATTAATTTGGATAGGGGTTTGTCAATCTTGTTGATTTTCTCCAAGAACCAGCTTTTTGATTCATTGATTCTTTGGATTGTTTTCTCTGTTTCTATTTTGTTGATTTCAGCCCTCAGTTTGATTATTTCCAGTCTTCTAGACCTCCTGGGTGAATCAGCTTCTTTTTTTTCTAGATCTTTCAAGTGTGCTGTTAAGTCTCCAATGTGTGCTTTCTCCGCTTTCTTTAATTGGGCACTTAGTGCTATGAACTTTCCTCTTAGCACTGCTTTCATAGTGTCCCATAGGTTTGAGTATGTTGTGTCTTTGTTTTCATTAAATTCAAGGAAGACTTTAATTTCTTTCTTTCTTTCTTCCTTGACCCAGGGGTGATTTAGTAGTTGACTGTTCAGTTTCCATGAGTTTGTTGGCTTCCTGGGGGAAGCATTGTTGTTGAATTCTAATTTTAGTCCATGGTGATCTGACAAGACACAGGTAGTTACTAATATTTTTTTGTATCTGTGGAAGTTTGCTTTGTTACCGAGTATGTGGTCAATTTTCGAGAAGGTTCCATGAGCTGCAGAGAAAAAGGTATATTCTTTCCTATTTGGGTGGAGTGTTCTATAGATGTCTGTTAAGTCCATTTGATTCAATACCTCCAATAGGTCTCTCAATTCTCTGTTTGGTTTCTGTCTGATTGACCTGTCCATTGGTGAGAGAGGAGTGTTGAAGTCTCCTACTATTAGTGTGTGTGGTTTGATGACTGCCTTGAGTTCTAGAAGAGTTTCTTTTACATATGTGGGTGCCTTTATATTAGGAGCATAGATATTCAGGATTGAGACTTCCTCCTGATGAATTGTTCCAGTTATGAGTATGAAATGTCCATCTCCATTTCTTCTGATTGATTTTAGTTTGAAGTCGATTTTGTTAGATATTAGAATGGCCACGCCCGCTTGTTTCTTAGGTCCATTTGCTTGGAAAACCTTTTCCCAACCCTTTACTCTGAGTAGGTGTCTGTCTTTGTGGTTGAGGTGTGTTTCTTGTAAACAGCAGAATGTTGGATCCTGTTTTCGTATCCAATCTCTAAGTCTGTGCCTCTTTATAGGTGAATTGAGTCCATTGATATTAAGTGATATTAATGACCAGTGGTTGTTGACTCCGGTCATTTTTTTTTTTTTTTTTAGGTAGTAGAGTGTATGTGTTTTTCTTCTTTGATTTGTGCTTGTGAATGGTCGCTAGATGTTCGAGTTATTGTAGGCCGTGTTGAGAATGTTGGATTCCTTTGGTAGTGATTTTCCTTCTAATATTCTCTGTAAGGCTGGATTAGTAGCTACGTATTGTTTAAATTTGTTTTTATCCTGGAATATTTTGTTTTCTCCATTGATAGTGAACAATAGCTTGACTGGGTATAGTAGTCTGGGTTTGCATCCATGGTCTCTTAGTTTCTGCAGTACCTCTATCCAGGATCTTCTGGCTTTCATGGTTTCCATAGAGAAATCCGGTGTAAGCCTGATAGGTTTACCTTTATAAGTTACTTGACCTTTTTCCTTTGCAGCTCTTAAAATTTTTTCTTTAATATTTATGTTTTGTGTTTTGATTATTATATGGCGAGGGGATGTTTTTTTCTGATCCAGTCTATTCGGTGTTCTGTATGCTTCTTGAACCTTCATAGGAATATCGTTCTTTAGGATGGGAAAGTTTTCTTCTATAATTTTGTTGAATATATTTTCTGGGCCTTTGATCTGCAGTTCTCCTTCTTCAATCCCTATTATTCTTAGATTTGGTTTTTTTATTGTGTCCCAGATTTCCTGAATGTTTTGTGAAGAGAATTTGTTGGATTTGCCGTTTTCTTTGACCAGAGCATTTATTTTCTCTATGGTATCTTCAGATTTTGAGATTCGTTCTTCTATCTCTTGTATTCTATTGGTTATGCTTGATTCTGTAGTCTCCGTTCGTTTACCTAGGTTTTCCATATCCAGCTGGTTCTCCGTTTGTGTTTTCTTCATTGCCTCCATTTCAGTTTTCAATTCTTGCACTGTTTCCTTTACTTGTTTGATTATTTTTTCTTGGTTTCTCAGGGTCTCATTCATGGATTTACTTATTTCTTCAAACTTTTTGTTATATTTCTCATCTATTTCTATACTCATTTCTTCAAACTTTTTGTTATATTTCTCATCCAATTCTTTAAGGGAGTTATTCATATCCTGTTTAAGGGACTCTATTGCTTTCATAATGGCACTTTTTTCCACTTCTTCTGGGTTAAGGTGTTCAAGCCCTTCTGTTGTAGGGTCCTTGGGATCTGGTGTTTTCATGTTGTTTTTCAGATTGTTGGATGAGGTCTTGCCTTGGCGTCTGCCCATCTCTTACTTCAAATGTTCTCTATTGGAACTTCTGTTACCGGGTCAGGTTCCCTTCTTGGGCAGGGACTTCACTGACAGAATGCCCACCTTTCCTCAGGCAGGCTATTGAAGCACAGGCACTCCCTCTTTCCTGGATGCGCTTACAATGCAGGCTCAGCTTGCAAGGCAGCTGAGCTGGGTAAAATTTTATGGCCCCAGGGGGAAGGGAGAAATATAGGAATTAGTACCTGGATGGGAGCTGGGATGGCAGGCAGGAGGGGGTAGCCAGCACTGCAGGGCGACCTGGGCGACTGTGGGGTCGGGGAATGCCAAAGCTCTTCCTCATCAGGACCTTGTCAAGGCCCGAAGCAAACTCACCCCTCCGGTGGCCCTCTGCTAGAAGTCAGGGCCCCTGCTGGTCAGGAATGTGGCTGAGCTGGCACCTGGTCCACCTGTCCTCAGGGAGGCCTTTAAGACCCAGGAACTGCCTCGAGCCAAACTGCGCCTACAGCCAAGGCCCAGCTTGCAAGGCAGCTGAGCTGGGTAAAATTTTATGGCCCCAGGGGGAAGGGAGAAATATAGGAATTCGTACCTGGATGGGAGCTAGGATGGCAGGCAGGAGGGGGTAGCCAGCACTGCAGGGCGATCTGGGCTTCTATGGGGTCGGGGAACACCCAAGCTCCTCCTCACCGGGACCCTGCCCCGGCCCGAAGCAAACTCACCCCACCGATGGTCCTCTGCTAGAAGTCAGGGCCCCTGCTGGATGGGAGCCGGGATGGCAGGCGGGAGGGGGTAGCCAGCACTGCAGAGCGACCTGGGCGTCTATGGGGTCGGGGAACGCCCAAGCTCCTCCTCGCCGGGACCCTGCCACGGCCCGAAGCAAGCTCACCCCACAGATGGCCCTCTGCTAGAAGTCAGGGCCCCTGCTAGTCAGGAATGTGGCTGAGCTGGCACCTGGTCCACCTGTCCTCAGGGAGGCCTTTAAGACCCAGGAATTGCCTAGAGCCGAGCTGCGCCTACAGCCAAGGCTTAGCTTGCAAGGCAGTTGAGCTGGGGAAATTTTATGGCCCCAGGGGGAAGGGAGAAATATAGGAATTCGTACCTGGATGGGAGCTAGGATGGCAGGCGGGAGCTATGTTACATTTATTATTATTATATTTTAGATGAATTCTCTTGTGCCATAGCCATCTTCTTTCCTCCTCTTCTTTCTCTTCCACCTTGTGTCTTCCTCCTTCCTCATCTTCCACCTCTTCTTTTAATATTTTCCTTGAAACAAATAGATTTCTTTGACAAAAATATCAATCTCTTTTATCTAGCCTGTCCACTTCATTCTCTTTAAAACAAATATTATTAGTGTGACAGGCAGAAATCTATGATCATCCTAAAGATTTCTGGGCATTTATGTTTGCTGCAAAGCGACTCTTTAGAGATTATTTTTCTAAAGGAACTCACTTAGTCACAAGAACGATTTAAAATCTGTGTCTTGTAATCAGAGCCAGAAGATTGGTAAGTATATTGAAAAAGTAATGGGTTTTTTGCTTAAGAGAGGGTCTTTATTGATGGTTTTGTACTTGAGAGGATCTTGAGGCAATGACCTTACAGTGGCCTCTAGTGGTTGAGAGCAGTCCTTAGTAGCATAGAAAACCAGTGACCGGCTCTATAAACACAAGAAACTGAGAAACTGAGTTCTGCCAAAACCAGTAATCATGGAAATAGACCCAAGCTCCAGATGAGAATGAATCTCAGATAGTACCTTTATTTCAGCTTTGTAATACACTGAAGAAACTTTAGTCAGACCTACACTTTGGACCTATAACAACTGTAAGATAATAGCTAGGTATAATGTCTAGGTAATATTTTAAGAATATAAAGTTGTTATGTAGTGGTAGAAACCCAGTAGAAAGTAAGTAAAGTTCTTTAATATCATGTGTAAGGGGTTTCTTGAAAAGTGCAAGCTGTCACATGATTATATCTCAGAAGTTATGGTGGTTTGCCAATGTGCTGCTCCCTTCTCCTACAGTATTTGTTATTGGGTTGATCTCATGCCTAACTCGGCAAGTAAGACTCAGTGAGGTCCCACCATATAGAGCATATCACCCAAGAAGATGTGACCAAAACTCTTCTGAACTTAATAAACTTTGGGACATTTGGGTAGGAGTGTTGGAATATATGCTTTCCTTTATTTTTCTGAGCTTGTTGATGTGAATACTGAGGTTTATGGGTTGTAAGGATTCAAAGGCAATTCTAAAGTTTCTCAGAGACTTCTGGGTTGTACTTGAAGATTTAGTGATACATGAAGGCAACTAAGGAATGTTGAGAGTGGGAGAAATAGTCTTCCCTAGGGGAGCGCATACCAGTTGGTTACCAAATGATTATTCTGAAAACAAACATAAATAGCTGTAACATGAGGGTCCACTTGTGGGTGTTTTTGTCCTGCCCAGTTCCCAGAGCCAGTAAGCCCCTAAAGAAATTACACAGAGGTCTCCATATGTTATCAACTGATTGGTCAATTAACTCAGGCTTTTTATTAGCTCTTGCAGCTTATATTAACCCATTATTCTTATCTATGTTAGCCACATGGCTCAGTACATTTTTTCAGTCGGGCAGGTCACATCCTGCTTCTCCCGTTGTCTGGGCAAGCCTTGGGGAAGAGCTTCCTTCTTTCCAGAATACTCCTGTTCTCATCGCCCCACCTCTACTTCCTGTCTGGTTGACCCACCTATACTTTTTGCCTGGCCAATCAGCATTTATTTAAAACATGATTGACAGAATACAGACAATTCTCCCACACCAAATAGCGTTATTTAAATTGAGCTAGCTGTACTTATGTAGTTAACAACCATTAAGGAAAAAGAGATCATGGACTTGGGAAGACCAAGGAGGATACATGGAAGGGTTTGGATAGAGAAAGTGAAAGGAAAAAAAATGTAATTATATAATTCAAAAATTATTTCTTTTAGAAAAGAAAATTAAGTGAATACATAAAGACCAAAAGTATTAAAATGCTTCCACATTCCATTCAGTCCCAAATAAATATAAATGTGCTCCCTGACAGTTCAGTTATTTTTGACAATAAATCTTTCTCTTACTTTTGAAAGCACTTGATTCTTTATTGAATTTATTTTTTACAACTAAAGAATATATAAACTTATAGACTAGCCATGGTTACCTTGACTTGCAAGATACCTTTCTTCATCTTTTAGTAGGATAATATTTTCTCTGTAAGTGGTAAGTGACTCTTGTTACCTATATATTTCCTTTATTTTTGCCTAGTCTTTTAACTCTATATATAGAAATTGGTAAAATAATTGTAATGAATGTTATAATATTTATTATTATTACAACATGGTGGAACAATCCAGGAAAATCCGAATTATGGTTTTCATGACATATCTTTGAAGAACATTTGTTATTGGTTTTTAACATTTTTTCTTTTTTTCTGTTTTGCAATTTATTTTTAAAACTTGTATACAAAGTTATGGGCTTTGTTATATTTTCATATGTATATACCAGCATAATTTGTTGTTATTTACCCCCACCTCATAATTTGTTTTTGTTTGCCTCCTCTTATGCTCCTTGCTGGTCCCTCTTTCTCCTCCTAATAGTCCCTACATCTGCTTTGAAATTACTATTTATTTATTTATTCAAAATGCTGTCAATAGAGTGTAAACTATTTTGTTTAAAGATTTTGTTTCAAGATAGTGAAAACATAAATTATCCAATTTTCAGTAATAGACACTGTAATTGCCTATAATTCTGTCAATGGAGACATGCTGGAGTTAGTAACATGTAAAAAATAAGTTTTGCCTTGTGTAAAGATGAAAACAATTTGTACTGTTAATTTTTTGTTTGTTTATTTATAATAATAATTTTATCAGTAGAGACTAACAGTCCATAGTACAACACCTTTTAAAAAATTTACTTTTGTTATTTTTAATGATGTCTATATGTATGGGTGTGCCTATCTGCACTTGAGAGAAGGTGCCTGCAGAGTCTAAAAGTGTCTGATTTCTGGGGAAGTTGAGTTACATTGGTTGTAAGCTATTTGACATGGGTGCTGAGAACCAAGCTCAGGTTTTCTAGAAGAGCAATTGATAACCATTGAGTCCATTTCCCCAACTCAAAAAAGCCTTTTAAACATTGTAAAATATCTTTAAAATGAGTTTAAACTGTATGTTTGAGTGTTTGTATTAAAAGTTTGTTTCTGTTTGTTTATTTTCACTCAAAGGATTTTTTTTTTTTACCTATAGTCACATGTTTTTCTAAATGTCATGATAATAGACCTGACTGGTCTTCTGTTTGTTATATTTGGGATAACCCTTTGTTAATATTATCTTAAATAATACTATCATAGAATGTTAGAGTTTACCTGAAATTAATGCACAGAAAAATATTTCAATTTCTATAGCATTTAAAAGTAGAGCATGAATATGGATGATTTAGAGTTTCCTTGAGATTTAATTTTTATTTGGATATGCTAACTATATAAAAAAATGGATTTCCTTATGACATATTCATGTATGTTGAGATTTCTGAAAAAGGAATACAGAGAGAATGCTCAGTATAATAAATATATGTTTACTGTATATAACTTTCAAAATATTTTCTGTATATAATTTTCAAAATGAAGTTTGACTATTCCTATATAAGGAAGAAGAATACAGGTTGACTGAAAAGGATTTTTAAGTTACAAAATAAAAGAAAACACATATTTTTTAATTGCAAGAATTTTTTAACTTAAAGATGAAGTCTATTGATTTAAGTGGCAAGATTGAAGGGGAATATGTGCAAACTATGTTAAGCAAATGGATGTCAATGTGAAGGATAGGAAGAGGCTGAGAACAAAGGGCACCAAATGTGTGCTTTAAGTTCAGGAAATTGTGTATAAGAATTAAAAATTGATTTTGGGTTTGATTATGAAATACTTGGCATAGGTTTTTGTGTTTGAATACTTGTTATCAAGTTTGTGGAACTATTTTGAAAGGGGAATTGTTAGAATCATAGATTCTCTGTGAAAGATGTGGTTCATTGGGTTCAGTTCTTGAGGCTATAGAGATTAGCTTGAAGTACTATCTATTCTGCTTCTTGATTTCAGGCTCAATGTGACCAACAATCTCTACTGCTTTTGTCATGCCTTCCTCAACTTGTTGAACTGTGTACCCTCAAACAAAACAAAATAAAACAAAAAACCCTTTCTTACGTCAATGCAGTCGTAGGCTGCTTGTTTGTTTCCTGGCTGCCCAGACTGGAAATTTCACACAGAAACTGTATTAATTAAAACACTGCTTAGACTATTAGCTTATGCATATTTTTAGCTAGCTCTTACATCTTAAATTAACCCATATCTATTAATCTGTGCATCATCACAAGGTTGTGGCCTACTTGCAAAGTTCTGGCATACTTCAGCAAGTGTTTTTCTCCTTCAGCAGCTACATGGCATCTCTCTGACTCCACCTACTCTCTCTCTATATCTTTTCCAGCCTGGATATATTCTGTGAAACCATTGGCTGAAAGCAACTTCTTTATTAGCCAATGGCAATAAAACATAATCACAGTATACAGATGAGAATCCTATATCACATCAAGGTGCTTCTTGTCAGTTATTTGGGTACAGTAATAAGAAATTTAACTAATCAGAAAATAGGTACCAGGAGTGTTTTTTTCCTTTTATAAATCTGACATTGTGGTCATTTAAAGAATGAATAAGAAAACCCATTTAATGTTGTTAGCATAGCTTTTATAAGACCAGAATGCTGAGAGAAATGTAGACATTAGGCCTGGCTCATAATGTTTCAGAGAGGAACCAGGACTCTATTGAGAACTGGACTAGAGAGCCCTTTTTGTCTTTAATTAGAAAATATATAGGCCTTTAAGAAACAATAATAAAATAAAGTAAAATAAGATAAAATGGAAACAAAAAGATCAGAATATGACAAAACAAGAAAACGAGTCAAAGAAAAAACATAAAATAACACAAAAATGCAGACACACCCATGTTCACACATTTTGGAATCCCATAGAAAACACAAAACTGGAAAGCGTAATATATACATACGGCATCTGTAAGGTTAAAAAAACCCTGACACAATACTCTGAGAAAAGGAACCTCCAGAGATGTCACTGAGAGATCCTGTTTTACAGATAGGAGAGACGAACATTTGAAACCACCTAAAACACTGAAGTCCAGATAATTCCAACATGAGTTGCAGATGCTGGAAACAAAGTGGCAGGTTTGATACTTGCTCTGCTAGATTTCTGCCTTAGTTTAGTTCAATACTTTGTTAAAATATTTTATTTTATTTTATTTAAGTGCATGTGTGTCTTTGTTGTTGAATGTCATACCTGTGAATGGTCTTGCAGAACCCAAAAGAGAGTGTTGGATTCTTTAGAGTTGGAGTTTCAGGTAGTTAAGAGTCATCTAATATGGGTGGTGGAAATTTAACTCAAGACCTCTGAAAGTATAGCAAGCTCTGAGCCATCACTTCTTCCATATCTCAACCTTTTATTACTACATCTTGTTGCTCATGTTTTAAGTTGGAATGTTCATTTTATGTAATTGTATGTTAGAAGTTACGTTTTTATTTTTATAGAAAATCATGATTGACAAGTTGCTTGAAATCCCAGAAGATACTTGTACTTTGGACTTTTGCACACTATTGAAATTGTTAAAGACTATAAGGATTTTTGAATTTGGAATTAGTGCATTTTACATCATAAGATGGATGTGATTCTATGTCACCAGGACCAGAAATAAATGGTTTGAATGTAAAATATCCCCCCACAGGCTCATGGGTTTGGAGTATTGGTGCCATCTAGTGACAATGTTTTGGAAGATAGCAAAACCTTTTCGAGGTAGAGCCTAACTGAAAGAAATGGGTCACTAAAGGTAGGTCTTAAGAGTTCATAGCTGGGTCCCACACTCCTGACTACAGATGCAATGTAATCAGTTGACTCGAGCTCCTGCTTTCATGCTTCTCCTACCATGACAGGCTGTATTGCTTCCAATTGTAAACCTGAACAAACCCATCTTTCCTCAAGTTGCTTCTTATAAGGTATCTGGTCATAGCAACTGTAGGTACACAGGTCTTTCCCCCTTTTGCTCCAGGCGCTATGCAGAGCCTTTCTTCCTCTGCTTCCTGGTTCCTCTGCTCCGCTGCACCAGCCTGAGGGTGTAGCTTAGAGAGAACTCACCCTTTCCTGTTATGATAATTTCACCTACAGCCCAAGGGTATAGCTTAGAGAGAACTCTCCCTCTTCTGTTATGGTAATTCCACTTGCAAGCAAGGTTCTTGCAGCAGGCAAGGTTCCCTTGACCCTGAGCACAGCCACCTGACTTCCTCTTTCCCTGATCAGCTGCTCTTTGACCTTGGGCATGGCCGCCTGATTTTTTCCTTTGCCTGTTCCTGTTGGGGGACTGGTGTCCTTCTGCCCCACAGTATATATACCCGACTTATGCTTAATAAAGTTGCCATTTGCCATCTGCTCACTTGGTGAATGAGCCGGTCTCCTGTGTCTGTGTGTTTCAACCCTTTAGGATATTAATCCATTCTCGTGGGCTCAGTTCGGGAAAGCGCGCGCCTGTTTCGAGGTCCGGGTGTTCACAGAAAAGTGCAGGCAACAACAACAAGCAACAAGAAAAGTAACTTATACAAATCCCTAAACAAAAGAAAATAAATTTTATATACTGTGACCAGAGGTTAAAATTATTGGTTAAGCTCATGGATCAAATAATGGTATTGATGCCATATTAATTATAATTTGTAAAGGCTACTATAACACCAAAGTACACACTATATTGCTTAAGAAACAAAATGATCAAGACCTTAAGTGTCTTTTGGCCATTCGAACTTCTTCTGTTGAGAATTCTCTGTTCAGTTCAGTACTCCATTTCTTAATTGGGTTAATTAGAGTTTTAGTGTCTAGTTTCTTGAGCTCCTTGTATATTTTGGAGATCAGACCTTTGTCTGATGAGGGATTAGTGAAGATCTTCACGCAATCAGTAGGTTGCCTTTTTGTCTTAATGGCAGTGTCCTTTGCTTTACAAAAGCTTCTCAGTTTCAGGAGGTCCCATTTATTCATTGTTGCTCTTATTGTCAGTACTATTGGGGTTCTACCTAGGAAGTGGTCTCCTGTGCCCATGTGTTGTAGACTACTTCCCACTTTCTCTTCTATCAGGTTCAATGTGATCAGATTAATATTGAGGTTTTTAATCTATTTGAACTTGAGTGTTGTGCATGGTGATAGATAGGGACCTACTTACATTCTTCTACATGTTGACATCCAGTTATGGCAGCACCATTTGTTGAAGATGCTTTCTTTCTTCCATTATATAGTTCTAGCTCCTTTGTCGAAAATCAGGTGTTCATAGGTTTGTGAAGGTCATGCTCAACCTCCTTAATGATCAGGGAAATGCAAATCAAAACAACTCTGAGATACCATCTTACACCTGTCAGAATGGCTGAAATCAAAAACACCAATGATAGCCTATGCTGGAGAGGATGTGGAGTAAGGGGAACACTCATCCATTGTTGGTGGGAATGCAAACTTGTGCCGCCACTTTGGAAATCAGTGTAGCGGTTTCTCAGGAAACTGGGAGTCAACCTACCTTAGGATTCAGCAATTCCACTTTTGGGAATATACCCAAGAGATGCCCTATCATACTACAAAAGCATTTGTTCTACTATGTTCATAGCAGCACTATTTGTAATAGCCAGTACCTGGAAACAACCTAGGTGCCCCTCAATAGAAGAATGGTTAAAGAAGGTGTGGAACATATATACATTAGAGTTTTACTCAGCGCTAAAAAACAATGACATCTTGAATTTTGCATGCAAATGGATGTAAATAGAAAACGCTTTACTGAGTGAGGTAACCCAGACCCAAAAGGAGGAATATGGTATGTACTCACTCATAAGTGGATTCTAGCCATAAATAAAGGACATTGAGCCTATAATTCGTGATCCTAGAGAATCTAAATAAGAAGGTGAACCCAAAGAAAATCATATAGTTATTTCCTGGATATTGGAAGTAGACATGATTGCCAGGCAAAACTTGAGTGCATGGGGGTGTGTGGGGGGGTGGATGTAAGGGAAGATGAGTAGAGAGAAGGGAGAAGGGCAGGATTCGGAAGAGCATGGGGGAATGGGATGGGTGGGATGGAGGAAGGGTGGATATGGGAGTAGGGAATTAAATATCTTAATTAAGGGAGCCATTTTAGGGTTGGCAAGAGACTTTACTCTAGAGGGGTTCCCAGGTCCAAGGAGAGGTCCCCAGATTGTTCCTTGAGCAGCAGAGGAGAGGGTGCCTGAACTGGTCTTGTCCCATAGCCACACTGATGAATATCTTGCATATTACCATATAACCTTCATCTGACGATGGATGGAGATAGAGACAGAGACCCACATTGGAGCACTGGACATAGCTCCCAAGGTCCAAATGAGGAGCAGAAGGAGAGAGAACATGAACAAGGAAGTCAGGACCACGAGGGGTGTGTCCACCCACTGAGACGGTGGGACTGATCTAATGAAAACTCACCAAGGACAGCTGGACTGGAAGTGATGGAGCATGTGCTCAAACTGGACTCTCTGAATGTGGCTGGCGGTGGAGGCTGACTGAGAAGCCAAGGACAATGGCACTGGGTTTTGATTCTACTGCATTGACTGACTTTGTGGGAGCCTGGTTTCTTTGGATACTCACCTTTACAGACCTGGATGGAGGCAGGGAACCCTGTCTGCTCTTAGGACTAGAGAGGGAGGAAGATGTGGGGAGGGGGAGGGAAAAGGGAGGTGGGGAGGAGGTGGAAATTTTTAATAAATAAATAAATTAATTAATTAAAAAAGAAACAAAATGATTTTGTTCTAGGAGTTAGAAATTCATACTAAAGAAAAAGAACAAGGCATTCCCAGGCTGTTTTTCACTGAGGACTTTCTGCTTTGACTTACAAATATGTTTTCTTCCTACTTTTTCCATCTATGTATTACTGTGTTCTAATTTCTTCTTATAATTCATATTGGTTAAGGTGTACCATATTGACCATGCTTCACTTTTTGTACTTTTTAAGATTCTAAGGCATTAGGGTTAGAACTTTAACGTTTAAGTTTTAAAGATTCACTTCAGCCAAATATATCCCTTTAAGTTTTAAATATGCACTTCAGCCATGAATATCCCTTTAAGTTTTCTACAAACCTAGTTTACTAAGCTGGCTATGAATAGAGAAAAGACTAGATAGAACAGTAAGATTCATTACAGTATGTATTTTGGATTATAAAAGACATACATTTAAAAACACTTGTGGTGACAAAAAAGACACAATAAGAAAATGCTATCACTTCCTTGTTTTGTGCTAGAGGATGATGGGAGTCACAGTAAATGTGTTTTTAAATAAAGGGATATGATTAGGAAGAAACTGGTATTATTCTTCAGAAAATGAATGAGTACCTTAAGTGCAATACTCATTTAGATGTATGTTTTGGCAAACATTTTATAACAATCCTCAGATTTTAGTAAGCTTTAGTTAATACTGTGAAGATCAAATTGCAATCATGAAAGAAATGGATTTGTGCTTCTTAGTGCTTTCTCCAGAATCCAATGCTTGGGTAACCAGAGAGAATAGTAGAAATTCTTGGTCTCAGTCCATTTTCTATGACCTTTCATAGTTAACCCATAGTTAACCCATGTTTTTCCCTTGAGTATCTGGCAGTATAACTTTCATTGTGAGGCTGATATAAAGGAAAAGTATCAGATGACTATGGAATTATTATCCAAAATTGGTAATTGAGAGTTGAGGGTATGTTAGCAAATAAAGTGCATGGACTAAGACCTAGCAACCATTTGTGTCATCACAAAGAGCTGAAGCTTGGTGATGCTCTTCAATGCTTGTATTTAGTATCTATAAGCAGTTGGTTTTCAAACTTAGTAATTTCCTCCTGAATAATGAAGCTTACATCCATTAACTTTTTTTTTTAAATAGACAGATTATTTACCTAACACTTTGGTTAATCAGAACCTGTATTCTGTGTTGAACATATTTTCCTTGCTGGAAGTCTCAGGGTACTGTTGAACATGTATCGGCATGTAATTTATCTCTCACCTTATAAGAGATGGGGCAGATAAAATGCCTTTGTTTTACTGGAGTTCAGTATAGCAGAGTTTCACTGTTCTCCCGCAAGAGGAGAGTGTTGCCTGTTACAAGGGAAGGAAAGGAAATAGTATATTTTTAAAGTGCACATAATGCTTCAAATATTTATATAAGAGAGAATAACAAGCTCAATTCTTGGTGTCCTGATTGTTAAGATGAATATACAGCTTCACAGTCTATCATTTCCATTATGATAAAATATTGGAGGACAGACATATTTCACAATTCAGGACTTTTTAGCATTTGTATGGGTGATGCTTGATAATACTTAAATCAGACGTTTGTTTTACAGTAATCTTCACTTGAAATTTGAACCCCAACACTTGCAACTGAAGATTGTTTTTGGTCACCTACTAACTTGTTTTACTTGAGGTTTATAATTCTGAATATCAATAATTCAATAAACCCAACTATTATTTTATTGCTGAGGCAAGAGTTTTAATTGCTCCTAAACAAATATTGGATGGCAGGTTTGCATCACCAAAATGTTTAAAAGCATTAGTATTTTCAAAATAGTATATATGTCATTTTATTTATAAATATTCTAGAAAATAGTTAATGTAGTTAAGCACATTGAATGGGTGAAGTAGGAAAGATGAACAATTCATATTTATCTACTTTATTTGTTAAAGAATGTATATTATTTTGATAAACAATCAAAAATAAGTACTTTTCCAAATTCAATTAAATTTAACAAAAAAGATTTTATTTCTTTTCTTACTCATGAGATTGTAGAATTAAAAGAGAAAGCAAAGAAGGGAGAAAGATTTATGCATGTAAACAAACAACTTGGGACCACTAGTAACCTTTTTGCATCGTGAGACAAAAAAGCTAAATTCTCATTAATTTCAATTTTAGATTCTTGTTTTATGTGTAATTCTAGACAATTGTCACCATTGAATGTCTGTGTCTTCTACTAAACTGTAACCTTTAATGTGAGCTTTGTCTCTGATGTTTACTTAAGTTCCCAGATGTTTCCTTAACACAAAATTAATATGTAAGAAAGATTTTAGACAAAACCAAACAAAAGTTTTCAGATTTTTTTTATTATTGTTAAAGCAACGCAACTAAATAATATGGCCTATGAAATTGCTTCATCCTAATTCAGGGACACAACAGGAATGTTATTTTGGAGAATGTTATCATATATCAAATGTTTTTATTCTTTGCCAAGTTTATAGAGCACTGTTTTGTCACCTGAGTCTGTCAGTTTGCAGATGGAAGGGAGTTCTCAGCAACCGTTGTGCTTGAAACCATCCAGGGAGCCTTTCCTCATTATATGCCTGTTACTATTTCCTGAGCAAGTTCTTTACTTCCAGACCAGAAACATTCGCTAATTAGAGACTCTGCTTTGTCACTGAGATTGTCGTGTCCAAGAGTCTTCCTGCTGTGATCTGAGGCACTCTCATTAGCATTAGCTGCGCAAGGACCACAGCTAAGAATAAGGTGCTGTGTACCATTTCTGTGTGGTGAACTTTTAGCTAATTACACAGGCAGCTCACCTTTAATGGGCTTTAAGTAGGACTGGAGGAACGATACTTGGCAGTTTTTTAGTATTTCTCTTACTACTAACCCGTTACTTCCCATGCTAGGATAATATAACAAACATAATGAAAAAAAAAAAGGTAAAATTTCAAACTCTTTAAAAATGTCCAAGAACAATTTTAATAAAAAATACTTGCCAACATAATTAAACTTCACTTTTGTGAAAGAAAATCTTGTAAGAAAATAATTCCATTTTCTTTTGATTTAATTTACGAGTGTAACCCAAAGTAGGCTTAAGCTATTAAACTACATCATATCATGTGAATTTTTCTTCTTTGCTTAAGGGATAGTATTTGTAGCTCCTTTTCAGGTTGACAGTTTGTTACACAACTATAAGAAAAGAAAGGTTAAATCAATGGGTAGACCTTGTGTTCTTGAATTTTCAAAGAAATTTCATGTGGATGTAATTTAGGATGCACCCATTATATTCACAGAGCCCATTCCTTGATTGCAGTTTGATTGTAGCCTCCTCTTTGCTTTCTCCATTCAGAGCAGGGCGTTGGCAGAGATGATGCAGAGTCTTGTTTTGTTAATGAAGGATCGATCATGGATCTATATATCTGTATTTATCTATATATCATCTACCTATGTCTATCGTCTCTGTCTGTCTGTTGTCTGTCTGTGTATCTATCTATAGACCATATTCATGCATTTGACTCGTTGATTCACAGGTTAGTTTTAGACATAGGCTAGTTCTACAAGTTTACTGCATTTTTTTCTCATTGAAAGTACATTTTAAAATTTTAAACAAATATCCAATTCTCATCCTCTTGAAGGAGGTATATTTCATAAGGGATTTCACATTTCAGGACCATTATGAATATACTGAAATAGCATCGTGTTGATTGACATTTTAGTTGTGGAATTTATGATGTCTTTGGTTTTGGTGGCCTATGTTCTCAAATAAATTGATTGAACATGCGTAAAGTCTCAAAATTAAAAAATAGTTATATTAAATGTCAGAATTATTGAATTCCAGAAGAAAAATTTTATTTTTCATTAATATTTTTAGTATGATTCCTTCTGAAAGCACACATGTACTCTCCAGCCCACATGCACACATAGACACATACACACAAACATACACACATGAAAGATTGCTTCTAAATGACATGAAATAAAGTACTTACATACTTATTAGCTTAAACATTTTAAAATTTATGTTGATATTTCTTGAAAATTTTGTTTATGAAGGGGTCATTTAAACTTTTTTTTTAAAAAGAAGCAAATGATAAGCTATCAGATTGCTAAAGCTATTTTATTAACAGGGTCTGAGTTTTTATATTTACTTTCTGTTTTCTTTGAACTTTCTTCCTTCCTTCTTTCCTTCCTTCCTTCCTTCCTTCCTTCCTTCCTTCCTTCCTTCCTTCCTTTATTTTTAGAATCAAGCTATGTAGTTCAAGCTTATCAGTGACTTGGAATCTTCTTGCTTCAGTCCATCAAATGCTGGAACTATATTCATACCCCATAATACCTAAGTTGTTGTTGTTTTAATGATTTACATATGTTGATATATGTCTGAATTTGTGCCTTTACATGTGTGTTAATGCCCATGGAGGCCAGAATAGGGTACCCATCCCTTGGAGTTGGAATTATAGATCAATTTGTATTTGAGAACACAGGTCACCAAAACCAAAGATATCATAAATTCCACAACTAAAATGTCAATCAGCATGATGATATTTCAGTATATTCATTATGGTCCTGAAATGTGAAATCCCTTATGAAATATACCTCCTTCAAGAGGATGAGAGTTGTGATCTGCTTGACATGGGCGCTAGGAACTGAGCTGGGATTTCTCTTAAGTGATGAGTTATTTCCCCATATTCCTGAGTTTATATAATTTTATCCACAAATTTTACCAACATTAAGACATAATTCTGGCCTACAAACATGTTCATGCTTTTCTGAGAGGAGAAAGGCTAGTTATAAGATGGCCATCTTTTTCTTTAAGATATATTTTATGTTTTTAAAGATTGCGTGTGTGTGTGTGTGTTAGGAGTAAGGTAAGGAGGGAGGGAGAAAAGAGAGATCAGGGTTAGGGAAAATATATATTGATTTCTAGGTAAATTATTTGTTGAGAGTAAAATGAATTACTTGATAGGAAGTGGGAATTGCTGCAAGAATAGACTGGAGCTTATACAAAGGAATTTTCATCTGCTCCCCATCAATTTAAATACAAGCTGAGACATCCAGTCCTATGGACCAAACAACTATTTTATTCTTAGACTTTCTGTCAAGAGACAGTAAGTGTTAGAATAGTCAGACCATAGCCTGTAAGCCCTTCTAATAAATTTTGTTTTTACTATAAGGAGTGGGCCAGTGTAAAGGTAATTGAAAGGAGGAAGAACCAACCTCTAAAGGTGAGATTGCCCCCTTTCTAATTGACTCTTTTGGAACTTTGTATCTTTGCTTAAGTTAGTTGTTTGTCCCATGTCACTGACTGTAATCAATGCTACTGTTGTCTATGTGGGTGCTCTGCTGTCGATGTGTCAACATTTTAGGACTCAGCTTATTGCACAGCTCATACCCTGGGCTTGGCCAGTGCGTTGTTTGTCTCCGTGCAAAAGTCCTTGTCCCTGAACTCAGTCAGTACCTTGCATCAGGCTCCCAGCTTCTTGGAAGTCATTTCTCACTTTGTTTATGCTCAAACTCCTTTTATCTAATCGCTATCAGTCTTGCTGTTCCTAGCAACTGAGCCTTTTATCTCACAAGTGGCTATCTGTCTTGCTTGTATGCTGAGACTGATGCACAAACCCTCAGATCCTCTATGGGGATGTTATCACATTACGGCTCAGCTCACAAACCTTGTGATAGGTTGTCTTCCCATATGGGCAATCACCTTAGATTGTGTATTCTATCTTCCTATTTTAGGCACTTTTCATATTGGATTCTTTTCACAGATAACCAGGGCTCTGGAATCATTAGCTGAGTCATCTCCATGTCTGAAGATGACTTTATTTTGACTCTCCGGGATCTCTTACTCCCTGCTCTGGCTCTGGTATCCTCTGCATCATGCTTACTTGGATTTTGACTTCCTGTACTAGATTGACTTCTTACATAAATCTCTACTCTCTCCCCTGAAGTACTTACAAAGCATGCTGGACACATCCTCATTCTTCTGGTGTTTTATCTAGACATCGATCCCTTCTACCATGTCACAAATAATTGCCTGAATTATTCAAAATTGGAGAAAGAAGAAAAGCAAAAGAGATAGAGCTGCTGTTGACTTTCTCTCCCTTTCCCCCAAATCTTCTGATTAAATATACTAAAGCAATAAATGAGGTTCTTGTCTTTCAGGGACTGACATTTTAGAAAAACAAATAAACCAGCGGACATTACAGTCCTCTTACAGCACTATTTTGTAGGCATTGTGGTGGCATATTTGTGACACAGTAATCCAAGCTGGAGTATCTCAAGGCCTTTGGGAAGTGATGAGAAGCTCAGGTATAGGAAAGAGGAGAACCTAACTCTGTTGAAAGGAAGCTGATGTGGTTTGGTGAGCTCTCACTAATGTTTACATTACATAGCACAGGAATTTAAGCACTATATTATCAGTTTTAGAATTACTAGAGCTATACAATTACATTTAATTTGTTCAAAAAACGTTGTTAATGAAGGTAATTCTAATTTTGTTAGCAGGTGGAGTTTATCTTTCAGTGTAAAATAGGATAATTGGTTTAAGAATGAGTTTTAGTTGTTTGAGGGTCTGAAAAACACCTGAATATAGATTACAAAAGTCACACAAAAATTGAACTTAATCTTAAATATTTTTATAGTCATGTTCTGACTAGTTTTTGTGTCAACTTGATCTAAGCTAAAGTCATCAGAGAGGAAGGAGCTTCAATTGAAGAAATGCCTCTATGAGGTCCAGCTGCAAGGTATTTTTCTCAATTAGTGATCAGTGGGGGAGGGCACAGCTCATAGCAGGTGATGCCATCCCTACTTTCATGGTCTTGGGTTCTATAAGAAAGCAGGCTGAGAAGCCAGTAAGCAACAACTCTCTATGGCCTCTGAATCAGCTCTTGCATCTAGGATCCTGTTCCATTTGAGTTCTTGTCCTAATTTCCTTTAGTGATGAGCAGCAATGCTGAAGTGTAAGCCAAACAAACTCTTTGCTTCCCAACTTTCATTTTGGTCATGGTGTTTCATCACAGCAATAAAAATCCTAACTAAGACAAGTGAGAATGTCGGATTAGTGGTGGGAATCATCATAGCACATGTCTGAATAGAAAGGAAGCAAAGTTATTCTTTGCACATATGATGCATTTTCAATTTAAAACATTCCCAAAGAATCTTATTCAAGAAAGGTCTGATTGATATAGCACCTGAGATTTCTGTCCATTAGAGCAGCTGAGAGATGGAGGGACCTACCCAAGGAAAGTTCATGGTCTGTACCCTTATGTTTTAATTTATTTACAGAACACATTGAAATCAGAAGATTTGTAGATATGATCAACTTTTTAAAAACTCTTTAGTTTTGAGGATATTGTGCCCAATGTTCCCATTTTTTTCTAATGAGTAGTTTTGGAATTAATATAATTTTGTTGGCCTAAAATTTAAAACATGAATAGTTTTCTTCAAATGAACATATTAAAAATCACAATCAAAGTTTGGCAACATTATTTAGCTCCTCAATACTCAAGGTACCCAGGAGTAGGAGTAAATTTTTCATCTTTAATACAATGCCAATTACACAGTGAGAAGTAACTGTGTTGGTTGCTAATAGATTTTCCTGAAGATGATGATTAAATTATATGATATTATCTTTTAACAGCTTCCCTAATCGGTGGCAGAGTTTCCTCTTCATGTACTACGATAACTAATGCAATATAAGATGTGACATTAAAGCAAAGCTGGTCATAAGAAACATAATTCTATTAAATTAACAATTATAGTATTTTTATTGAAACCATCTAATCACTATTTCAGCATCGTGACCACAATACTTTTGGAAAAGTAATTTGCAATTGTAATAGAGTTCATTCCTTTTATTTAATTTCCTGTAGCTTTCTTTTCACAAATACACTTGCTTGTCTAGCTGTATATAAAAGAGTCTTTTGTTTAGGTAATTTTCTTTTAAAATATATTCCAGGTTGCAGTATATCATTTGAGTTTCCAGGGCTGTTGTTATTGTGGTTCTATTCAAACCTTTTGTCAAATGGAAATGCATTTAAACAATGATACTAGCATGCTCAACCTCCTTAGCGATCAGGGAAATGCAAATCAAAACCACTTTGAGATACCATCTTACACCTGTCAGAATAGCTAAAGTCAAAAACACCAACGATAGCCTATGCTGGAGAGGATGTGGGGTGAGGGGAACACTCATCCATTGTTGGTGGGAATGCAAACTCGTGCAGCCACTGTGGAAATCAGTGTGGCGGTTTCTCAGGAAACTGGGAGTCAATCTCCCTCAGGACCCAGCAATTCCACTCTTGGGAATATACCCTAAAGATTCCCTAACATACTACAAAAGCATTTGTTCTACTATGTTCATAGCAGCACTATTTGTAATAGCCACTACCTGGAAACAACCTAGGTGCCCCTCAATAGAAGAATGGTTAAAAAAGGTGTGGAACATATACACATTAGAGTTTTACTCAGCGGTAAAAAATAATGACATCTTGAATTTTGCATGCAAATGGATGGAAATAGAAAACGCTTTACTGAGTGAGATCCTTCATCTGGCGAAGGACGGCGATAAAGTCGGAGACCCACATTGGAGCACCGGACTGAGCCCCCCGAGGTCCAAATGAGGAGCAGAAGGAGGAAGAACATGAAAAACGAAATCGGTACTGCGAGGGATGCTATCACCCACTGATACAAGGAAACGGATCTAATGAGAGTTTACCAAGGCCAGTTGGACTGGGTCTGAACGAGGAGGTGATCTAACCAGATTCTCGGAATTTGGCCAGATTCTCTGAATGTGGCTGGCCCGAAGTCTTTCTGAAAAGCCATTGACTATGATACTGGGACCTGTTTCCTCTGCATATTCTGGATTTTGGGGATCCAGTCTGTTTGGATACTCACCTTCCTGGACCTGGAGGGAGGGGGGAGGAACTTGAACTTCCCACAGGGCAGGAAACCCTGAGTGCCCTAAGGGACGAAGAGGGAGGAGGAGAGGGAGTGGGGGGAGTGGGAGGGTGTTGGGAAGAGGGGCGGAAATGGAAACTTTTATAATTTAATAAAATTTACTTTCAAAAAAAATAAAAATGAATGTTCAGAAAATAAAAAAAAACAAAATATAATTGGTGCATATTTAGTCTGATTACTTATAGTTAGCTGGTAGCTAACTTTTAAGTTGAAAGGCTGTGCTGGCTAGTTTTGTTAACTTTCCACAACTGGAGACATCCAGGAAGAGGGAAATCCCAGGTGAAGAATTTCCCTCTCAGGCTGACCTGTCAGCGTGTCTGATGGGGCATTCATGTTTGTTAATTTATAGAGGGATCACTCTGGGTGGTACCACCTCTGGGCAGGAGGTCCTGGATTGTCTGAGGTAGCTGAACAAGCCTGGGACAAGCCAGTAAGCAGTGTTCCTCAGCTGTCACAGTTTCAGTTCTTGACTGTAGGTTCCCCTTTGATTTCTCCTGATGAGGGACTGTGACCTGTAAGTCATAGAAACCTTTTCCTCTCCAAGTTAGTGCTTTATCAAAGTAACAGAAAGCAGACTAGGAAGGGGCTATAAGAAAGCATATAATTATAACTGTTTTTATTTGGTGACAAAATACTTCTCCAAATTGTGTATTATTCATAAAGCTGGGGGTGAATGTAGATCAATTCAGTGTTATATAAAAAAGTGTTGCCTGGAATTTTCTAGAATTATCATGCTTTCAATAATGTAGAAATTTAAAGAACTGTTTCAGTTTAGAAGTTGAAGATTTCTATCTTTACTCTTCTTCCCCTGTTTTGTTTGCTTATTTATTTAGTCATTCTTTCTCTGTCTCTGTTTCTAATTCTTTCTGTTTGTTTCTGAGGGGAAGGGGATGCTGAGTGCCACAGTGTGCATGTAGAATCGAACTAAGGTCATCGGTCTTGGTGGTAAGTGCCTTTATTTCATGAGCTGTACCAGCAGGCCGCTTGTTGGTTCCTGGCCACTTAGCCCCAAAATAGTCACACAGAAACTGTATTAATTAAATCACTGCTTGACCCATTAGCTCTAGCTTCTTATTGGCTAACTCTTACATCTTAATTTAACTCATCTCCATTATTCTGTGCCTACCAGCAAAGTTTCAGTGCATCTGTCTCCAGAGGCAGATCCATGACTTCTCCCTGACTCCACCCTTCTTTTTCTCAGGGTTCACTTTAGTTTTCTCCGCCTAGCTCTTTCTGCCCTGCTCTGCTCAAAGGATAGGCTCAAAGCAGTACTTTATTAACCAATGGTATCCGCAGCATACAGAGGGGAATCCCACATCAATGAGCTACCTTAGAGGCTCCCATTTAGGAATTTAAAGATGTATCTTTCTTTTGCAGTATCTACAGACACTATAATGTGTACTTACAGAATACATTTTGGAGGGCCACCAAGAACCTTTATATTTGTGAAGAAAAGGTTTAAAAACATAAAATTATGAGATAGGCGTATAATAGTCATTATTATTAGCTTGATGCTTTCAGCAAATATCTGTGGGATAAGTGAATTGATTTTAGTTACAAAGTATATTACTGTGATATGTTGATATCCTCTCTCCCTCCCTCCCCCACTCTGTGTGTGTTGGACTTACCTCTTGTTTAAAAATAAATTTCATCATCTTGATTACCAAAGTCAGATATCTCACTTGAGATAAAAGCTTGTATATAGGTGATGTGCTCTGAATTTTTTTTCAAAAGTCTGTTTTGTAAATCTTTTTCAGTTGAAAATAAACCTTTTTTTTAAAAAAAAACCTTTTCACTCAGTGTGTACTGATCATGACTTCCCCTCCCTCATTCCTTCCTAGATCTTCCTCACCTCCCCACCCTTTCAACTCCATTACTTTCTTCTCTGTCTTTTTAGAAAACAGACAAATAATAATAAATCAAACCAGAATGAAATAAAACTAACAAACAGGATAAAAAAAGCACCAAACACATGAGAAATACACATGAATTTGGGTGCTCTTGTGTTTGGTGTTTCAACATTTAAGACTGCAATATCTTGTGGGTGGATTTTTCATCTGATAAATATGTAGTCTCCTTTCTTGTTTCTTTGATTAGTTATGGTTTGAAGTATATTTTGTCAGATATTGAAATGACTATACCACTTGGTTCTTGGATTCATTTGCTTGAAATCTTTTACTATCTCGTTCACCCTGAAGTGATGGCTATCATTGAGGTTAGGGTGTTTCTTGGGTTCAGCAGAATAACAGATCATGTTTTCAAATCCAATCTGTTAGTCTTTTCATTTTATTTGGGAATTGAGACCATGGATGTAGAGGGTTATCAATGAACAATCACTGGGGATCCCAAGTACAAAGTGTTTCTAGGTATTGGTGTTTGATGGGAAGAAATGGGAGTGTCTAGAAGAGGATGATCATAGAGTCCATGGGAAGCTGGAAAGCTTTGTTAACTGTGAAGTTAATGGACGACAACCCTCTGCAAGAAGTCTGCTACATATCTGGAGATGAGAGAAGGAATTTTCAGTGGAGGACAGGAAAGAGTATAAATCAACATCCTGATTCCCAGGCCACTGTGACCAGCAATTCATGTTGAGAGTTTCCGCACATATTGTTGGCTGACAAAAAGAGACCCATTTTAGTGTATTTTAGGATATATAAAATCTGTTTAAGAATTAAGCCATATTTACATAAATAAGAAAACATTTCCTGTTAGTGCTTTTGAGCATTATTTTTTCCGATGAGGCATATTCTGTGGGACAATGGTCTGTACCCTGTCACTTGAATTTTAAATAAACACCGATTGATCAGTAGCCAGGCAGGAAGTATAGACGGGTGAGCAGGCAAGAAGTAGAGGTGTGGCAATGAGAATTCTGGGAAGAGGAAACAGTCTGAAGTCATCACTCAGACACAGAGGAAGCAAGATGTGACTGCCACACCGAAAAAGGTAACAAGCCATGTGGCTAACGTAGACAAGAATTGTGGGCTAATATGAGTTATAAGAGTTAATAAGAAGCCTGAGCTAATGGGCCAATCAGTTTATAACTAATGTAGACCTCTGTGTGATTTCTTTGGGACTTAATGACTGCGGGAACAGGGCAGGACAGAAGCCTCAGTCAATAGGCATATGATATCTTCATCCCTGCAAGTTTCTTAGTTTGGTTAAAAATTATCAGAATACCTTTTTTTAAAATTTATTTATTTATTTGTTTATAAAAATTTCCACTTCCTTCCCTCCTCCTCATACCCTCCCATTCCCCTCACTCCCTCTCCTCCCCCCCAATTCCTCCCCCCCCACTCCCTCTCCTCCTCCCTCCCACTCCCTCTCCTCCTCCCTCTCCAGTCCTAAGAGAAGTCAGGGTTTCCTGCCCTGTGGGAAGTTCAAGTTCCTCCCCTCTCCCTCCAGGTCTAGGAAGGTGAGCATCCAAACAGACTAGGATCCCAGAAAGCCAGTACATGCAGAGGAAACAAGTCCCAGTGCCATTATCAATGGCTTCTCAGACAGTCCCCGTGCCAGCCACATTCAGAGAATCCGGTTTGATCACATGCTCGTTCAGTCCCAGTCCAGCTGGCCTTGGTGAGCTCTCATTCGATCACTACCCTTGTATCCGAGGGTGAACGCACCCCTTGCGGTCCTGATTTCCTTTTTCATGTTCTCCCTCCTTCTGCTCCTCAATACTTTCAGGTGTGATTCTGCTCAGGGAAGATTTTTTAAAAAATCTATTCAAAATTGCCTCAGTTCCTCTTCTTTGACTTTCAAGAGTGAGGAGAATATCAAATATTTTTGATGATGATTTATGTTTTGTATGCTAAAGAGAGAATTTCTAATGGTTTCACTGAAGTCAAATGCCTGGCCTCCATCCCTGCAGAAGGATGCGGGCGGGCTGTGTAGATTCACTTTCCTTGCAGGAGAGTACCCAAATGGAGAAACCCTGATAGCTTCAAAAAGGGACTTCACAGCATGTAAAAATGGTGGTAGAAAGGACATATTTTTACTGATGTTAACTAGCAATTTCTTATTTTTGATAAAAATAAATATAAGTTCATACAGAATTTACTCATTTACATTTTTTCTCTTTGCTGCCAAATAGTCTAAAAAATGCCCTTGAGGAAGGAAGCATAATGCTTCCTTTTCCTCTGCCCTTTTCCTAGCTTTTCAAAAAATCCTTTTGCTGCCAAATTTGAATGGAAAATCATTTTATTGCCAGTTGGCAACTTATGTGACTCTTGGCCAGGAAAGCCATTTAAGCAAATTTGAAATCTGCTTAGATTTTCAGAGCTGAGCATGTGTGTGTGTGTGTGTGTGTGTGTGTGTGTGTGTGTGTATCTTTCTGTGTGTGCATGTGTATGTAAAAGTCTGAGTTATATGCTATCTTTTCCAACACACTCTCATATAGATCCTATCTCACAGACACCAACATAAATGAGACACCCAGAGAGAATTCTCAGGTCCCCCTTGTGAACCCCATGTTGTAAATCAGAAGAGAATATTAGTACTATTAGCACACATTAACTAAGCATTAATTATGTGCTAGGAATTCCACTAAGTCCTCAACTGAGTCTTTAATCTTCATAATAAACTATGAGGAATTTTGTTATTATTCCTAACTTATAAGCTAGGTAATTTACCTAAACTCAGATTGAGTTAAAATTCAAATACTATGTGTTAAACTTTAAAGATTTATTTTTATTTCAAGTGCATGTGTGTGTGTGTGTTCAGGTGAGTGTATCAAATTTCCCTGGAGATGGGGTTATGTATTTTTGAGCTATGTGGTATATTCTAGTAATAAAACTTGGGTCTTCCATAATGTCAGTATGTACTCTTAAACACTGAGCCATTCTCCACCGCCTGTCTTTGACTTTAAAGTCCAATGTAATTAACATTTATTTATTTTGCTAGTCCTTACTCTATAATTCATGCTGGCCTCAAACTCATGATCTTCTTACCTTAGTCCCATCAATGCTAGGGTGCTAAAACTCCACCCAGAAACTTCTACAGCTGTCAAACAATTCTACATAAGTAGTAGTATAAAAAATTAACATACACAATAAAATAAACATATAAACATATAAAATAAATTAAACATAAAAACAACAAACAAACTGAGAAAAAAAATCAGGAAAAATAGTTTTCACAATAATCTCAAAAATATATTAGGGTAACTCTAGTCAAGCCAGTGAAAGATTTACATAATAAAAACTTGAAGACTTTGAAGAAAGAAATTGAAGAAGATTCAGGAGATAGAAAAACCTACCATATGCTCATAGATTGGTAGGAATAATGTAGTGAAAATGACCATTCAACCAAAAGCAATTTACAGATTCAATGCAATTCTCATCTAAATTCCAACACAATTCTTCCCAGAAATTAAAAAGACAATTTTCATTTTCATATGGAAACACCAGAAACACAGGCTCATTAATAGAATAACGAATGAGAAAAGATGTGCTGGAAGTATCATCCCTGCAGTCCATCTGTGGTGCAGGATATTCGATCACACCGTATAAAGACGTCTTTGTTTTACCTCACCTTTCTAATTCACCTTCTGATTCATTTATTAAAGTAGTAAATGACCAATAATGAGCAGGAGAGGTTAGGTGGAATTTCAGGGGAGACTGAAAACTTGAAGAATCAGGGAGGTGGGTTTTGCCGGTGAGACAAGGGGAAAGTCAAATGTACAGTACGGAGGCGAGGTAACAAGCCTCATGACAGAACATAGATTAATATGATTAGGTTAATTTAAGTTTATGAAAGTTAGTTTGGAACAAGTCTAAGCTAAGGCTAAGCTTTCATACTTAATAAGAAGTCTACATGTCATTATTTGGGAGCTGGCCGCCTAAAGAAAGGCTGACTCCATTTAGCACACCATGTTGGGTGCCAGATGTCGCTTTTCTTAGCAGCTACACCAGAATCTGCTGATAGTAACTACCATCTCTAACGGGATGTTCCTCTCCTGATCACCAGTTCCTGAATAACAGCTCTGAGGCTTAATATTAATTACAAACTTCTTGGCTTATTAGCTCAAGCTCATTATTAACTAACTTTTAGAACTTAACCCATTTCTATTATTCTATATTTTGACACAAACAAGGCCTGTGGCTCACATCTTGCTTATCCAGTGGCTTCTGGGTGTCTTCCTGACTCTGCTTTACATGAATTACAGTTACAATTTTAATCTATTTATATTTGACAAATTAAAGAAAAAACTCCATCATCTATTCTATCTTTGCAAGTCTAGAGTTTCATATCTAATTTATCTTTTATAATAACTAAGGAAAACTATAATTATGCTATCTATTCTTCATCTCCATAAAAGAACCCAGAAGGATATATTACCTAAGTTGACAGGAAGTGTATCATAAGAAACTTCCAAAACTCTAGAAATGACAGACAACTGTCTGTGACCCTGAGGCCCCGTAGTCTGTACCCTGCTGCTCAGACCATGGTCTGGTGAGATTTCCAGACCTGCTGGCTGCAGCTTGGCTGCTGCTGCCAAATATAGTTTTTTAACTAAGTCTCCATTGTTCTGTTCATAAAAAAAAAGACTCAGGAGTCAGATGTTTGGGTAAAAACCTACCAGCTCAAAGTGGCTGAGAAGCAACCAGGTGACTTTCCTTCCTGACTGGAGACCCAACGAGAGAACATCTTTCCAGTGGTCTCAAACCAAAGGACTGCGAAATTTCAATCCCCCCCCCCCCACTCCTTCCTGTGCATCTCTCTATTCATCCTCCTGGTTCCATCATACTCTCTATGACTTATTCCTGTTGACTAGTTACTGGCTCCACCCCCTAATTCAATATTGACTATATTAATAGTCTCAAGTTTCACAGTGGTGTTGAATATACTTCAATACCAAACAGTATTGCTACAGGTGACCATGTTTGAAATATAATTTTGATATGAAAATACTATGTGACACTTCTTGAAGTTAAACTCTTAATTCAATATTGTGTTTGTATTCCATATGAATTGGAACCTGCCTTTATATTCTACAAAGACTTGTAGCTGAAATTAGTGTGAGACTTATGTGGCATAATTAAGCCATTGTACTATTGGAAAAATAACTTTAAATCATAAATCATTTTGATGGGAAGTACATAGAAGGTAGATGTGAAAATGTGACTAATGATGAAATGGTTTAACTTTTAACTCTTATGTGACTTTTTAGAATTAGTAAAGTATTTTAATAGTTTTGAAATTAATATACCAAAACATACCATTCTTTCTAAAGGATGTTGACTAGCGGTTAGACTATGTAAGGTCTAAATGACTCATGCCTGTTGTCTAACCTGGATTCATTGGTGGATGGAAAAGAACATTCCTTCTTACACAGAGAGGAGTGTTATCCAGAACTACTCATATCACCTTAAGTCTCCAGTCTGTCTCCCTTACACCTAATATGGCTCTTCTGACCTGTGAGTCTAGCTCTAGATTCTCTTCTATTTTGGTGCTTAATCAATCTAGTTAGCCAAATTGGCCATATTCTTAGGTTGTATTTGCTACACTCTGTGATCACCACTCAAATTACAGATACTGTCTTTGATCATCTTTTGTTGACTTAGTTGCAAAAACTATTGTAAATATATGACTGGTCAGGAGCTACACTTAGCTCAAAGTTAGGTTATTACCGGAGAGAGAGTCAAGTATTGTGCAGCTAAAATTTCACTCTAAAAGAAGTTGGAGGGTGACTTGAAGCAAGGGACAGCCTCTGCATTTGCCTTCTATCACCTACCTTCCTTTCTATGCATCTTTTTTTTCTCTGTGTATCTAATCTCCTGTTGCTCTTCTCCTGTAGAGACAGTTTTGATTACATGTAGACCTATATGGGATAACTTCACCATATAAGGTACCTTAATCACACCTGTGAAGACTCTTTATCCTCATAATGCAATGTTAACAAGGTCTAGGATGTGCTATCACTTGTTGGACATTATTAAGTTTATCACAGTTGCTTATTATGAAGACTAATTAATTTGTACAAAATACTTAGAAACACTGTTAGATATTGGATACTATTATTGGTGTGATTATTCTTCTGGACAGGATCTACTTTCTGGACCAGACAGGACTTACTTTCTTGAATGACAGGATTCTAAAGAGGTCCACCTGGATGGATACAGCTGGGACTCACCTATCACCCTATTTTGGGCAGCAGTTACCATATTTGTGATGTGTGTGCAAAGGTAACACAAACATTCTCTTGGATGTTGGATATTTCAATGTATAGAATTTGTGATCTTGTACTTTATTGTTTCCTTTTAATAATTTATTACCTATGAATATTGGAAATTATTATAGGATTAAGGATTTACCTGTGTTTTTCTTTAAATTGATTTTATATTTATTCAATTGATTTAAGGCAGTGGTTCTCAACCTTCCTATTGCTGCTACCCTTTAATACAGTTCCTTATGCTGTGGTGATTTCCAATCATAAAATTATTTTTGTTCTTACTTAATAACTGTAATTTTGCTACTGTTATGAATATTAATTGAAATTTTTTTGAAGAGAGGTTTGCCAAACGGGTAGCAACCCACAACTTGAGAACTCCTGATTTATAAAGTATTTACTTCATAATTTTTTAAAATTCATTCATTTAGGTTCTGAAATTTGATGGGTACATATTGATAGCTATTTTCTCTATTCTTCAGTGACAGTATATTTGCTAATTATGTAAGGTGTGTTATTTAGTTGCTAAGCTCTCAGGTCCATCTTTTCATGACATCCACAGAAGGCATAGCTAGTATGAAGATATTGAGATGCATTACCAAGATTTGTCCACTTGGTGGCTACTGTGATTATATTTTTGATCCATTTTATTTTGGGAAAATTGATTTTAAGGTAAGATTTTATTATTAGAAGCATGTTTAGATTTTTATTATTTTTGCAATTATATATTAAGTATATTATGATTAGTTACATTAAGTATATTATTTTGTATTATGGGGAAATATTTTAATTACTTTTCATGAATTTTGATTTAAAATATTCTAATAATTTCTTTGTATGTAGATTGAGTTTAGTCAAGCTCTTATTGAAATTAATTAGAGGAAATTAGCCTAAGGGGTTCAAATACCCTGAGCTCTTCCTAAACAAGCTGAAACCAGTTTAACTCAGAGCAGGAACTGAACTTATATTTTAGGAATGTGAAGCTGAAGTTGTCATAGGCAAAAACCACCAACTAGCCTCAAACCGAGACAAACAAGTTACATTTCCATCTTAAATAATGATGTATTTTTCTTGTCTCAAGCCCAGGAACTCTTTATGAAAGCTGCCCACTCAAGCTGGTGTTGTTTGTCTCACTGTCCTCTTCAGCTCATTATTTACAGTTCTACTACGACTACATTCACATTTGAGCACAAGACAAACCATGCCAGAGTTCTACAAGTCATCATCATCATCTGACACATTATTCTATTTTTGTGGTTTATTTTCTTTTCCTCTTTTGCTTTCACTCTTGCTTTCCTTCTCTTCCTTCTTTGTTTTTGCTTTTTGTTTTCAAGGCAAGATCTTGCAGTGTAGTCTAGGCTGACCTCAAACTATGGATCCCTGTTTCAGCTCTTCCCCAGTGTTGGGATGACAGGCATGTGCCACTGTGCCAAGATTTCTGGGTATATTTTCTATAATCATATGTTACTTTAAAAAGAGAGAAAATAGTGTTTGGCTTTTATTAATAGCAAATCAACTTCTCTGCATTCTCCCCAAAATGCCGAACACATGTTTCAAGAGTATCAGACTGAAGTTACACTGTGTCATTTGTCTGTGCAGGAGACCACAGGACTCTGAGACACTGGTGCCAGCTGTGTGCCTCTTCCAGAGTCAGGGTGTTGGCAGTGGTGGCTTTTGGAGACTGTCCAGCCCAGCTGTTTTTATGCTCTCTCAACAAACTCCAGGATGTCACCAATATGCCACCAGCATGACTCCAGGTCTCTGCTAACAAGGAACATCTCTCTCTACCCAGAAAGATGGTCTCTTGCTTAATCTGGCAGTTCTGTGTTAGATCTCATTCTCCAATTATACTGGGTTTTCTTACATGTGGTGTAGGAGTTCCTTCTGTTTGTGTGTTGCTTTCATTGTATAATGAATAAAGAAACTGCCTTGGCCTAGTTGATAACATAAAACTTAGGTAGGTGGAGAAGACAGAACTGAATGCTGGAAAGAAGGGCAGAGTGGGAGATGCCATGGATCTCCTGCCTGAGACAGACACTGGTTACAATCTTGCCGGTAAGTCACAGTCATGTGGCAATACACAGATTAATGGAAATGGGTTAAATTAAGATGTAAGAAGTAGCCAATAAGAAGTTAGAGATCATGGGCCAGGTGGTGTTTAAATGAATATAGTTTCTGTGTGATTACTTTGGGAGTAAGCTAGCCAGGCGGTCAGGATGACAAGCAGCCTGCTCCTCCTGTTACATACATGTAGTGATTATTTCTCTCTTTTTAATTAATATAATTATTTTTATTTATTCATTGGGAACATCATACCATATACCCTAATCCCACTAATTTCCAGTCCTTTCATGTCCACCATCCACCCTTGAAGCTCCCCCCTGCCAAAAAAGAAGAAAAGAGAAAAAGAAAAATGTTTCACGTCTCCATCTCTCCTGCCTATCACATACTCATTTGACATAGTGGCCCCAGGAGCTGTGGTGTGCAAACAGTATATCCTTTTCCCCAAATAGCTTTATTTGCAAATATTCATTTCAATGAGTTGTTGGTCTGGTTTAAGACCTCTGGCTTCTGGTACACCATTCATACTAGACTCTCACCAAAACTTCTCTCCAATATCTTGCTGTTGCCCTGAGTTATGGAAATCCTGTGGCTATGATTCTTCAGGATCAGTTCATTCACGCATTCCAGCAGGTCATAGATGGGGTAGATGTTGGGTGGGCCAACTCATAGTCCTGAATGTGTGCCTAGGTGGTAGCTGAGTTGGTCAGTACAGGGCCAGCTCTCCCATGCATGGTAGGATGTGGCCAGTTCTTCCTTTGTGACTGCCGGTGAGCGGGATGGGCAGTTCTCCCAGGGCCAGCAAGGATTGGGTCAGCTCTCCAATGACCATGCCATTGGGACCAGTTCTCCCTGGACAGAGTATGGGGGTTGGGGGTGATGGCATTTCTTCCACTGAGGTACCAGTGGGGTGGGAAGTATGAGTTCTATAATGCCCAGGACACTCGGGTCAGTTCTACCATGACCCCTGATGCTAATACAGGGCAGAGACATCATTACAGATACTAGCTGGAGTAGTACCACGGACCCAGACATGGCCCTTAGCTACAGTTCATCCCAGTGGCAGTGTAGACCACTCAGATTAAAATGGTCCTGGAAACAGCATGGCCCTTGGACATCAACATGGCCTTAGGTGGCAGCCTAGATCACGGGTGTACAAATGGCCCTTGCTGCAACATGGGCAGAGGGTACCAACACAGATTCCAGCTATGATAGGTTCATGTACTATTTTTAAAATTTATTTATTTATTTTTTGCAGAAACAAACTGAAGAATATAAAGACAGGAATTGTGCTCAATAACAATGTCTACTTTTATCAGAAATATGTTATTAGCAATAAAAATAATTAAGACAATAAAATCAGAGCCTTGCTCTCAAGAAATCTCAGAATTAGAGATACAAGTAAAGTTTTATGTGGTTGAAATTTGTTTCTAAAAGTAAGCTGGAAAATGTAGTGTTTTTAGCTAAGTTTTGGTACTGATTTATAAAGGGTACGATTGTACTAATCACGAAGGACTCAAATGCAGACAGAAGTGAGAGTTTTAATTCAAAATTTCACTAATTCATACATGAACTATATACAATTCAGGCATTTCATGCATTTTGGAACAAAAGTTGGTATATCTATTTTAGAAGTTAGAATATTTCACCTTTGTGAATTCTATCTAGACAGCTAGATTATTCAGTGGGCCATGTCAATGAACAATGCTATGCTTCCCCAGGAACTGCTGTAACAAGTTTCCTAGGTTGTGTGGGCTCTTGTATTTCCCAAGAACCAGACTATAATTTCCTTTTCACTTTTCACCATCCAGCATCAAATTTGACACAAATGCCCAGTAAAGACCTGGTGTGTCGTCAACTGGGATGAAATGCAGGTGTGGTTTTTTTTTTTTTTCACTTGACCTTCTGCGTTCTTTCTCTTTGGGAAATGGAGACGTTATGTTGAAAGTCTTCTAGTTCTTTCAGGTGCCTTATCTGCCTTGATGTTTCAAATCTATGCTTTGTCTATTTCCAATTAAGTTACTGTTCGTGGTCAGGCCTGTGTTATAGGTACTCAGGAGATTAAAGAGTCCTATGAGTTTCAGTGCAGCCTGTGCACATGTGCTGAATTCCAAGCCAATCGGGGGGGAGATACAGAGTAAAACCCCACCTTAAAAACCAAAACACAAATAAACTTAAAAATTAAAAAATGTTTGATTTTTTTATTTCAGTAGTAGAGTACTTGTCTGGTATGAATGAGGACCTGAGTTTGATTCTCAGGACTGCAAAGAAAAAGGTTACTATTGATAGATACCGTCAGTAAGTCTTTGACATTTTAAGACTCAGATTATAATGCTGCAGAGATGGCTTGGTGGTTGTGTTTGCTTTTCTCACAAAGGATTGGGATTTGGCTACTAGCACCACACAAGACAGATCACAACCACTTTTTTTTTTTAAGTGTAACCCTTTTGGGTATAACCTTTTTATTGATTTTATTGAGATATACATTTATCTCTGCTCCCCTCCCTTTCTTTCTCCTTCTCTTCAACCCTCTCCCATGGTCCCCATGCTCCCAATTTACTCAGAAGGCCTTGTCTTTTTCTACTTCCCATGTAGATTAGATCTATGTATGTCTCTCTTAGGGTCCTCATTGTTTTCTAGGTTTTTTGGGATTGTGAATTATAGGCTGGCTTTCTTTGTTTTATGTTTAAAAGTCACTTATTGGTTGTTCAAGTCTTGCTGTTGTAGGGTCTTTAGGTTTTACTGTTGTCATGTTGCTCTTTGTGGTGTTGCATGTGTTCTTACCTTTTAAACTCATCTTTTCCTCTAATAAGTGTGGTTGGGGCTGTCTCTGATTCTGTTGATTAATCTTTTAGGTGGCAGTGAATCCAAGGCTCAAATGGTAGTTACTTGTGGTACAGTCAGTGCCACGGTTCTAGTTACCCTATTGGTTACTCAGCACTCCCAGGCTTCACACCACTCCTTTGGAGTGTGCTGTCTCAGGCCTGCTCTAGGGATCAGACCTGTTTCTTTAAATGTCTCTGGTCTGACTCGGTTCCTACAAAGGCCCCTGGCTTGGGGTTGGTCCTGTAAAGGATTCTGGCTCCGGTCTACTCCCTTGGAGTTCCCAGGCTTGGGTCGCCAGAAGACCTGACTCAGGCTTACTCCCTCAGAGGTCCCAAACTCATCCTTGGACTTACAGAGGTTTCTGGTTCCTGCCTATTCCCTTTGATGTCCGAGACCAACGCCTGGACCCACAGAGGTCCTGGCTCAGGTCTACTCCCTCTGAGGTCCCATACTCATGCCCGGACCTGCAGCAATCTGGTTCCTTCCTACTCCCTCAGAGGACCCAGATTCACGCCCTATACTCACACCCAGACCCACAGAGGTCCTGGCTTAGATCTTCCCCCTTGAAGGTCCCAGATTCACATCTTGACCCACAACAGTCTCTGTCTCTAGCTCACTAGCTCGGTGGTAGCTCCCCTGTATCTGTTCCTGTGGAGTTTGCAGTTTCAGGTCTGCTCTGGCCAGGTTGCTGGTTCAATCCTGGTCCACGAATGTCCCTGGACCGCTTCTGTGAAGCTTACTTTCTCAGGCTCACTCAACCCCAGGTAGCTGGTTCAGTCTTGCTCCTGTGGAGCTCACGCCTCAGGCCTGCTCTGGCCTAGGTCACCTTACCAGTCTTGCTTCCAAATGACCCTGGTCAGGTTCCACTCCTGCTCTCTTGGAGTTCACTGCCTGAGGGTTGCTCTGGCCCCAAGTCTTGATTTCTTAAGGTGTACCTTTTCTTCATACCTTTTATTATTGGCCCCTTGGAAATGCCCATGCTATTTTTTACTGGTGTCTCCTTTACCATTTATTAGTTGTAGCTGTAATTCATTTGAGATGAACTGACTTTGCTATAAAGTGTCAATCTATTGCAGCACAGTTCCTTATTTAGATGCTATAGTTTCTAATAGCATTCTATAACTTTCATCAACAAAATTTTACAAATATACTGTTTGGTCTGTCGAGATACCCAATTTTTGTTGCTAAAATGGATTAGATGTTTTCTTTTCATACACTAACCCTGTCTCTCTTTCCACTAGAATGCACACTTCAGGAAAGCAGGTGTTTTGTCTCTTATTCAGCACAGTGCCCATAGTATGAAGTACAACTACTGCACCTATGGTCTTTCCACACATTCATAAGTTGATATTGCACTTGTTCTACTTCATAATAATCTGACAATTATCTTACCAACCCAGATAAACTTGCATTATAGCAATAATGTTTTATGTGTTAATTTTGTTGAATTTTACACGTAAAGAATGAAAACTTCTGGAAAAAAAGACAGTTTTAACTCAGCTATTAAAATTATTTTAATCAACTTATAGTTCTTAAAATTGATGTTTCATTGACTGGTAGCTCCATGCCTTGGTATTAACATGTTTAAAGGGAAGGCACTGGAATGTTAATTATATTTCAAATTAAAAGTTTGAATTTATATAATTTTGCAAGCAGAATAAATAGCTTTTGGTCATTATTTGTTAATATTTTTAAAAAACACTTAATTGTAAATTACATCTCTTAATTAATTGTAATGGTTGTATCCATTTTATTTCAGTTAATATGTTAACTTGGTTAACTGAGTCTCTAGAGGAATAAACTTTTGCATAACTTGGTAGAAAATTTAGCAATGGCATAAATGTATAAGTTTTTATAGTGATTTGTGTCTAGTAAGTCAGATACATTAATGTGACTTCTTGAAGCTCTTATACTTTTAGTTATATGGTCAAGCTTTCATGACAATATATATATATGTATATATAGATACACACACACACACACACACACACACACACACACACGCGCACACCCATACCTCCCTACCTTCACTTTTCTTGGTCCTCCCCATTCTCAATTGTACTTTTAACTCCCCAAACAGTTTTACTTCTACTTTTATGTCAGATAATGTAATTGTATGACTTTGTGTGTCTATATACAAATTCATAAATTATATAAAAGGATACATATAGTCTTACACAGCCTCCTTTAGGAGGTAGAATTCTATCAGGATCCAAGTACTATTTCTGTTTTTTTAGTCTAGGAAAAATGGTATTCTTATAACCTTGATTCTTTTGAGATATGTTTCCATCTTTTATTGGTTTTCTTTATTTACTCCCTTTAAAATGTCTCATTCATGGCACCTTCTTTATGATCTTTTTTGATACACACACTTGTAAGTATGTATGCATGTATAACTTTTTCATGCCTACATGAATGTATGTGTGGAAAACATGTATTATAGTGCATATTTGAGGTAGGGGAAAACTTACAGAACTGGATCATCTTTCCCAACATATAGGTCCTAGGGATTGAACTCAGATAATCAAACTTGGGAGCTAGTGATTTTACTTGTTAATTATTTGGTTGGGCCATGGTTGAGTCTCTTGAGTGCTGATTATAGACATGTTGCCATTTGGCTCAGCCAATCATCCTAGACATGGAATATTTTAGCTGAATAAAATAATTAGCTCTGTACTTTTCAGGGAGTGAATGCTGCAGGAACTACTTTTGCTCCGTCAAACAATAGCCTTTGAGATACCCACTGGGGTGTGGTGTCTTTTACTTTAAAAATAAGCGGTGGCAGCCCTCTTGCTCGCTTCTTGCTTCGGATTCCGCTTCTGGCTATCAGACACTTTTCCTGATCATGTAGGAGGCTGTTGTCTAGGATGGTGATCTGTAAGTTTTTTCCTCTTAAATAAATAACCCTTTTATTAATAATAATTTCAAATTGGTGTGGGATTGTCTTGTGAAGATTCACTTACTCCATTAAGTGAATCTCAAACATGTGAGTGTCTAATGATCTGCAAAGAGACTAAAACATATTTAACATAATGTGTGGTAAAAATATTCATTGAAAACATGGCATTTGTAGGGTTTCTGTTGTTGTGAAGAGACACCATGACCATGGAAACTCTTATAAAGGAAAACATTTAATTGACATGGTGACTTACAGTTTCAGAGGTTAAGTTCATTTTCATCATGGTGGGTATAGGAGAATGCAAAAGAAGTTGTCACACAGTAGTTCAGAAATGAGTATAATAAAGGGTTCTTTATTTAGGGAGGTAAAGATGGATGCTAAATAGAAATCCCACACTATCTCAGAATTGAGTATAAACAGGGTTATTTATTTAGGGGTAGACTCACAGATCACAGTTCTCTGATCAAACGGGCAACAGCAACCCAATCCAGCAGCTGGAAGAGAGACAGTGGGAGACACTTTACACTGGCTTTTATAGTATAAGAGGACATGTCCAAGTGGGTGGTAACTTAAAGTCTACTGGCCAAAGGATTTCCTTTTGTTTAAATAAGAGAGTTTTAAGCCTAATACAAATTATATACAATAAGAACAAATATCAAGTATCAAAATTAGAATTATAACAAGCATAAACAATATGAAGCAAGAAACGTGATAAATCTTTCACTAATTATCCTATTCTAATGAGTCTAAGTCTTGTATTATAAATAACTTGGAAGGGTCATGAGAGAAAAGCAACTATGACCATTTAGTCTTCAGTGCCGTCAAAGACCTGAGAAGGGAAATAATATTGCATAAGCAGGAAGTGCCATCGAGCAATTTCTAAAATATGCAACAAATGACAGAGACAACTGGCTACCTGGGCAATCACCCAAAGTCTCATTTGCAATATTGGAACAACCAATTTTGGCTAACACCTACAGTAACTAACAGACCATTTTCAGAGGCAGGAAATTTTTCAAAACTGTCTTACTTTGTCTTGGCAAAATTTGACAGTCTTTTTTTTGTATCCTGCTGGTTCTGTCTGGACATCATGCATTTTGACAGTGGTCCATTCATGGGCAGTTCCTTGCCCAGTGGCCAGTTTTGCCAAGAAAACAAGCTCCAAGTGGAGTGTCTTAGATACTCAATATTCTCTCAGGAATAGATTGGTGCTGCAACAATCGTGTTTCACGTCAAGAGAACCCTAAATTCTTTAAATTTCATATTCTACAGCTCTTTGAAGTGGTTGAAGATTACCTATCTATGCAGAATACAATCTCTATGTATCTAAATAGCCTGATTAGTGTAACTGTGAGTATGAAAAATATGGATGACTATTGACCTATAATTCTTAATAGTTATATAACTTAAAGACTAAGACTTCATATTAGAATATTAAATAATCTTTAAACAACTGTGAGCAAATAAGGATAATGACTCAATATGTAGACAATACATAAGTATCTTGATCAGAGGTAGAAATGTATATTGCAATATGATAAATATATCCTAAAATTGTATATATATATTGTATCAATATATAAGATGTCTTAAGCAAAGGTAGAAACATGCATGCATACAATATGACAAAATAACTTTGCCTAGATGTACAAATATTGTAGATAAAAATAAGAACATATTCAATATATTTTAAGTTTATATCAATATACAAGAATCTATGCCAATGTAAATTGCTTATAAATAATAGCTCACTTTATTACATGCTATTATTATTAGTGTGAGTAAGCTCACACTAATCTATTATCCCATCCAATTTCCCTCTTTTTTTCCAAAGAGACCCCTAAGCCTAGATAATTTTGACCCAAACCACCAACCCTATACCAATTATAATCAACCCCTAATTGATGTCCCTAACCCTGAGAACAAACTTTGTTGGGAGAGGGGACATCATCTTCTAGAATTAGTTCCAACTGTTGTGGGGTTGATGTTTTTTCTATGGGATCCTGTTAAAGTAAAATGATGGTAAAGTTTCAAGATTACTGTCTGATATAATTGCAAAAGGTCTCTGACTATTTGGTATGGTTTTTCTGAGGATCCTCTTTGAAGCTCTGGCCAGAACGTTGTAAAAAGGTGCACCATTTCAGCTAACCAATTTGGAACCATCTTGAGCACCTGGTACCTAAAACAGGTCTTATAGTAGTACTATCAGCATCATGACATCATATCAACCAGGTAGAGTTTTGTTGTGAGGGCTCATCTTCATCCTGGACACTTCAAATGTTACTGCAGGAAAATCATTGTTCATTGTGGAAAACTTAAGCATTAGTTTTACAGACATATATTAAATGAAAGGTACAATAGAGACAAAAATAGATATGAAGAAAAATAATTTTTTTTTCAAAATTCTTTCTTTTTTTCTGTCCCATACCAGATGGCTCCTGACATGAGACAGAAACTCTGAATTTTTCTTTTAACAACATGCTTGGATTTAGAGAAGGACAGAGCCGTTGTCCAACTCCAAAGCCAACTTTGATTTTTAAATGAGACATGACTATTATTATAGTAGGTAGCATATATATATATTTATAAATTATATACATATATATATATATATATTTCTTTTTCAGTGATTCTTATCCTCAGATGACCTGTCCTCATAAGTCATAATTCTCTTTTCTTGGTGATCCTATCTGGATAATTAACCTTTCCTATTTAGGTATCTAGATATCCAGAGTCTTTTGACTTTTTGAAGATGAGTATTTTCTTGCAAAGTCAAGAACAGAACCCTGTCCCAACCCTTATGAGATTTTCTTATCATATGTAATGATTGTTATCTCTGTGGATGAGCCATCATTTCTCTTTGTCAGGAGCTTTCTCTTTTTCAAACTACATTTTTATTAATTTTTATGGTATCCATAGCTTTTCTTCTCCTGTTGAAACAAGAGCAAAACCCCTTCTCCAATATAACACATCTCCTGATTTCCATTGTGAGGTCAACACATACTTGAAATACACTGACTGATTTAATTCAGAAGATTTTTCATTATCCACTGTTTCTCTGCTGCTGTTGTTCCTTTCTCATTAGCGTTAAGAAAATTCAAGGTTAATAAAGCATTATGTAATCTATTTCTGGGGTATTTTTTTTTATCCCTATCTGTTTGTTTAACATATCCTTTATAGTTTGATTTGATTTTTCTATAACTGCCTGACCTGTAGGACTGTTTGGTATTCCTGTAGTATGCTTTATATTATAATAAGCAAAACACTGTTTCATTTTCTTAGACACATATGCTGGACAATTATCTGTCTTTATTTGTGCAGGTAAAGTCATGATGACCATAACTTCTAATAAATGCATGATTACTGAATCAGTCTTTTCTGAGCTCAAAGCAGTTTCCTATTGAATAACCTGAATAAGTATCAATGATGTGGTGTACATATTTTAATTTTCCAAAATCTGCAAAGTGGAACACATCCATCTGCCAGACTTCATTCCTTTGAGTACCCTGTGGGTTATTCCCTGCAGGTAGTGATGTTTGGTTATAGGAAGAACAAGTAGGGCATCTCTTTATAATCTCCTTTATTTTGTTGCCATGTAATAGAAAACTCTTTAAACCTTTACCATTGGTTTAATGTTTTTGATGAAATTCTGAGGCCTTCAACACACTTCTAGTCAATCTATCAATTTCGGTATTACCTTGTGGTAGAGGACCTGACAGACCCATATGGGATCAGATGTGTGTTATATATATGGGACAGAGCCTATTCCTGATTATAACTTGAGCCTGTATGAATAATGAAGTCAATTCTGCGTCATCTAGTATAAATTCAATGGTTTCAATATGCAAGACAACTCTTTCTGCATATTGTGAATCAGTAACTATATTGAGAGTTCTTTAAAATCCCTTAGTACCATGAGAATAGCATATAATTCTGCCTTTTGCACAGAATTATAAGGGCTTTGCTTTGCAATACTTAAATTTTCTTATTTTTAACCTGCCTTTCCTTTTTTTATTTGCATCAGTATAGAATGTATGGTCTCTAGTTATTGATGTATCATGTGGGGAAGGATCTAAGTAGTTCTCTCTATAAGGTTAATTCTTTCACTTTTGAAATAACTGCTATTAATCTCTCCTAAAAAATAGCACAAGCTCATTGCCAAGGTTCATTGTCTTCTCATTATTTTTTAATTTCATCAGTAGTAAAAGGCACTATAATCTCTGCTGGGTCTATTCCTGGTAGTTGAAGAAGTCTCAATTTTCCTTTTATAATTAATTCAGAGACCTTTTCTCCATAAGTTTTTAATTTTTACTTGATTTATGTGGTAAAAAGATCCATTCTAAGATATCTTCTCTTTGCATTAAAATTCTTATTGGGGAAATCTGGTAGGTGTGGAGTTGGGATCCATGTTGGGTGTCAAATGAAGACAGATGCTAAAAAGGAATCTCACACTAGCTCAAAATTGAGTATAAAAGGGTTATTTATTTGAGAGTGGACTCCTAGATCACAGTCTCTGTTGGAATGGGAAACAGCAAACTAGAAATCTAGCAGCTGGAAGAGAGAGAGCAGGAGTGTGCTTTACATTGGCATTTATAGTATAAAGAGGTCATGCCCAAGTGGATGGGTAACTTAAAGGCTACTGGCTGAAGGGTTTCCTACAGCACAGGGATTCACAAATCACAGTACTCTGCATGAATGGGAAGCAGGAACTTCTGAATCCAGAAGCCAGGTGAGAAAGAAAAGAGAAAGAGAGAACAAGGCATATGAGCACACACATTTATGGTATCCAAGGCCATGTCCAACTTGGTCCAGCATCTCAAAGGCTATAGGCTGAAGGAGGTTTTCCAGAAGGTGGGGAGCATGGCATTGTGCTATTGGCTACACCTTGATCAGAAAGCAACAGGAAGTGGACAGGTGATTCTGTACCATGCCTGTTCAATTCTTTCATGAGTTGGTGTCCTAGTTTGTGACTTTATTGTTGTGATAAATAATATGACCAAAAAAAAAAAAACATGGGAAGGAAAGAGCTTATTTCATTTTACAACTTGCATACAGTCATGAAGGGAAGTTAGGGCAGGAGTTCAGGATTTGAAGCACAGGCCATATGCTTACTAGCTTGCTTTATATAACCTGCTCAGCTTGCTTTTTAAATAAATTGGACATCTTGCCCAGGAGTGGCACAACCTAAAGGTGATTAATATCATACATTAATTATTAATAAAGAAAATGTTCCCAAAGGTTTGCCTACAGGCTAATGTGATGAAGGAATTTTCTTCCCCAGGAGACTGAATAGGCTCTTCAGGTATTATGAAAAAAGCTAGACCATAGGGAGTTAACCTCCTGGTTAGTATCAACTTTATTTATTCAAGTCCCGTAACCAAAGTCTGTGATATCTTCTATAATAAAGTCTTCCCATCAAGTTCTGGTGGGCAACCATGAGTAGTAACAATAACCTGTGTTGTTATGGAGTCTTCTTTTCACCCCAACCAACAATTCCACGAAAAGGTTTCCTATATCTCTCATTGAGAAACCTATGACTTCTGAGAGGAGCAGCATGCCCTATATAGTGTAATAAATTCTTTCATGAAAAATGTATTTTTAAGAAGCTTATAAAATAGTAAGTTTTTATATAGTTTTTTCCAAACATTCTTAGTTCCAATTATCCCTTCTTTGCTCCCTCCTTTACCCTACCATCCCATTTTTCTATCCACGCAAGCCTCATCCCCATAATGGAGACAACTCTTTGAGTAGTATAGGTGTTGTACTAAAGTGAAAATGGTTGGGAGTGAGGTTTGTAGTTTGTTCAATCTATGCATCAGTCCACTCGAAAGACAATAATCAGAGAATACAGAGGCAAGCTTGGCCAGGCAGGAGAGAAATGACATAGAATGAAAAGGGTATACTAGTTTGTGGGACACTTGAGAAGGTGTTTTTGAGAAATGCTTTGAAGATTATAGCTTAGGAGAATAGTATGTAGGCAAACAGTTAGCTCTGACAGATATCACAAGATAATGGGTTAAAGACAAAAATACAAATAATGAATTTAGCTATGGATACCTTCAGATCTGAAGCCCATACATAGCAAGATGTTGGTATCCAAATGAAATAAGAAGACTATTATTAGTAGAATTATATTGTGCCTATGTGGTGCCATCCTACTTTTCCTATTAAACAATATTAATAATATTACCTAGAAATGACTTAAAATATTCCGCTTTCTTTGTTTAGAGATTTAATATATTTCCTGTTAGGTGAAAGGGAAATGGGGGGAGGGGAGAAGGTGGAAATTTTTAATAAAAATAAGAAAAAGAAATTTCATTCATAAAATTAAAGTTTAAGTATTAGTTAACAGGATAATGTTACATGTTATCTTATAATGATTTTCTATTTCACCTAATCTTTGTATATGTTGCCTTTCTTTACAAAGGTAAAATGTAGTTATAGCAGCAGATGCTCCGAAAGTGGGATATGCTTTTTTAGTTCAAAACTGCTACTTTAGAGTTGAGAGTAGAGCTCAATGGTAGAACACTTGTCTAGCATGTGTCCCAACCAGAATTCATTTGTAGTTTAAATTGCTCTCGATTGTTTGGTAATGTGTTCTTGTAGGCATATTATATAAAATTACATTGTCATTTTCTGAGGAATTTAAATTTTGAAGTGTCTCACTGATATAGGCAAATATTAATCTGATTTTATTTTAGCAGATAGAAAGCAATATTTCAAGTGAATTTTTTAAGAGCATAAATGACATTTTGAGATATTAAATCTAAATTGTAAGGTGAAAAACCTATTTGTTAATAAAGAGCAAATATCATTCTGCTGCATATACCTAAGATCTATATTTTGTTTTGGCAACATACATATAGTGAACTGAACAAAAATATTTTAAAAAAAATACTTTATTTTACAGTACTGTCTTCTTGGAGAATCATTTCAAGACTCCATTATTAGACTATTTCAACTTTCCTTTTATCACTGTCTAAAAATTCCCACAACACAGTCACCCTAGGACTGGATGTGTTAAGTAATGAAAATGAATACGGTGGTGTCACTGAGTATTTCATGAGCCTGTTTTGATGACGCTGATGGTGTTACAATTTATCAGCATTATCTGAGGATGGAGAAGTGTCTTCCAGATGCTGTGCAAGGAACTTTGACTTGACGGTTTCTAAATATAATTGTTCTATGGAAAATATACTTGATGACTGTCTTAGTCAGGGTTTCTATTGCTACAACAAAACACCAAAAAATCAAGTTGGGGAGAAAAGGGTTTATTTGGCTTACACTTCCATATTGCTTTTATTATTGAAGGAAGTCATGACAGAAACTCAAACAGCTCAGCCTTCTGGAGGCAGGAGCTGATGCAGAAGCCAAGAAGGGGTGCTGTGTTTCTACAAATATTCTTCATCCTGCTGGTACCCCTGGCCTGGGTTTTCTCCACTAGCCTGTTCCCAAAGTCACTTATAAAATAACTACTCTGAGGTTTAATATTAATTACATGCTCTTTGGCCTATTAGCTCAAGGCTCTTATTAACTAATTCTTTCATCTTAAATTAATCCAGTTTCTATTATTTTATATTTTACCATGAGGCTTGTGGTTTGTTACCTCACATCTTGTTTCTTGGGTGGCTACACAGCAACTGCCTGATTTTGCCTTCTTTCTCCCTGCATTCAGTTTAGTTTTCATGCCTTGCTACATTCTGCCTTGCTATAGGCCAAAGCAGTTTCTTTATTAACCAATGGTAATAAAACATATTCACAGCATACAGAGGGAAATCTCACATCAGTGCTGCTCACTGGCTTGCTTCACATGCACATAACTTTCTCAACCTGTTTTCTTCTAGAACCCAGGACTACCAGCCTCAAGATGACAGCACCCACAATAGACTGGATCCTCCCCCATCAATCATTAATTAAGAAAATGTCTTATAGCTGGATCTCATAGATGAGACTATGAGTCTCCGTCCTCTCTGATGACGTTAGCTTGGATCGAATTGACATAAAACCAGCAAGTACAATGGTGAATGACAAAATGCAAATGTTATTGTCTTGGTTCATCCATTAAATTAGCAACTATTTACAAAGTAGTTATTTTGAACCAGGCAGCACTATGCCTAAATCATGGCTTCACTGAGTTCACATACTTGCTTTGGTATGTTGGCTATATTTGGTTGTAAACTTGACTCCATCTGTAATTAAGTAAAACTTAAGCAGCTGTGTATAACTATGAAGGGTTTTTCATAATTAAATCATTTGAAATGGGACTATCAACCTTTAATCCAGAAATTTGAGTTGGGAAAATCCACCTTAAATCTGGATCATACCTTTTGGTGGTAGTGTATATAAAGGACATAGATGAAGGAAGCTTTTGATTTTTGCTTCCTTCTTTTTCCTTTCTCTGACAAGTACATTCCTTCCCTTGTAGTAGAGCCTTCTTCTTCAGCTTCTTTAGGGTTCTATGATTTACTGAAGACCATCTAAGTCCTCAGCCTGAGGGACTGAATAACTACCGGATTCTTGAACTTTTTGTTGGTAGACAGCCATGGTTGGACTGGCAGGACCAAAGTCTGTAAATGACTCTAGTAAGTCCCTCTTATCCCTTTATATAAATATATTCATTGTATCAGTTCTGTGTCACTAAAGAACCCTGACTAACGCAGATTTTGGTGCAGGAAGTAGTTTTAGAGCCACAGAAGTACAAGGAAGAATTTTTGATTATCTAGAATTGGTTTTTCAATTGGTCAACAAAAGTTTCTCCTAAAAGCTAAGAGAGTACTGAAAGCCTATGGCATGAAATATTTTTTACACACTTACCAAGACAGATGTATTTGATTACCATGATTTACCAATTGTGAGAGGCAAGAAATTTGGTGACTCTGTATATAAAACTTTTGATAATTTGTGTGATAATAAGAAAAATATTAATGCTAGTTCGTTGATCCTAGCCTCCCTAGATAATTTGACAAAGGAAAAGAATGAATTCCATGAAAAGAAATTCACCAACTTGTAGTATCTCAGAATATGGTGAAAGGAAAACAATAAACTTTGTGATAAGAACGAGTGTATAAAATCCCAGAGACAGATATTGAGGTTCAACCTGAAAACAAGAAAAGCAAAGCAGCCAACCACTAGAGAAGTCTTACCTCCCTCTACTAAGACTGGGTGACCATAAACTAAACAGCCAGCCTCCTCTCATTTTATATTCCTTCTAGTTCTGGAATTAAAGGCATACCCCCTATTACTGGGATTAAAAGTAAAGCACCATCACCTGGATTTGTTTCTGCATTGATCTTTTGGAGCTGAGGGTGGCCTTGAACTCATAGAGACTCATCTGCCTCTGTTCCACAATTCCTGGGATTAAAGGTGTTTCACCAGTGCCTGACCTCTAGTGATTTAGCTTTGCCTCTAGTCTTCAGGCACGATTTATTTATCAAAATAAAAATAATATGCCACTACAATTGACCAGCTCCAGATGTGCATAAATAGTCTAAAGGTTTATAGGTGTGTCCTTGAGGAGAATCTTCTCTCTAGTAGCCACAAATTTCAAGTCACGAAAAAAATTTAACCCAAAGACCTTCATTGTAAGGTTGACTGCATTACAAAGGAAATTTAAGTCCAAGCTTCAGAGGGTGTTCAGCAGTTAAAGTAATGTCATTGATTGGTAAAGAATGGGATCTTATAACTTGGAATGGAGATGTGTGGGAGAACCTCACTGAGCCTGAGAACTTTGAACCCTCAGATTCTCAAGGTCTTATCACACCTCAGGAAGTATCCTTCCCACCATTAGCAGAAGATATACTCCCACCCTCTAAAATATTACCTTTGCATCCTTTGACTGAGAAAAATAGTTCATCATCTACTAAACCAGCAGCGACTTTCCCTGAAAGAGATGCCAGGCAAGGCAATACTGATGTCCCTCAGGACCCTTCAATAGTTGCCACTAAACCTGTCATCAGACATAAGGCTAAGCAGACTCCTAGAGAAAAGATAGTCTAGTACAAAGAGACTCCAAAGCTACAGAGAAACCCTGTATTGAAAAACTATTACCTGCAATTCAAATGTATTTTATAAGAAAGGAAACATGAAAGGATAGTCACCCTGATGTCTAGTAGGTGGAAGCACTTCAGATGCAGTTCTTGAGTTTAGCACTTTGCTCAGTGTAAAGTTCTAAGGGCATTGTCCAGAATCTTTATTCTGTCAGTTTTCTCATCTGAGTAATTACATTATTATTTGTTCTACCTTCCTTAAATAATATCAGGGTGCTTAAGTCTGTTGTGTGCAAAAATTCCTATTGAAGATTATTATGTTTCTTTCAGAAAAAAAATTGACCATAAGGTTATTTTTGTTTGCTTTTGTTTTGAGACTAGGTCTTATTGTGTAGTTTCAAGCTGATATTGAAATGGTAAGCCTCCTGTCCCAACCTTCTGAATGCTGGGATTTCAAGCATGCATAGTTACAACATCCTTAAAGATAACATTCTACGTGCCATAATTTGAATCATAGCTACCTGGCCCATGGAAGAGTCAGATGCAGTTTTATATAAATCTACTGGTTACTTCATGGTAGGAGGTCCTGGAAGGATTTCTATTTCCTTAGAAAATTGTATTGAATATGACTTATGGGGAAAGTTTTACAAATTTCTATTTTGTTTGAGGTAACATACATTTTTTACTATGTAATGCAAAATTGTTTACTATTATGGTTTTAAAAATACCTCAAAAGGAAAAATAAGGAACGTAACACGCTGACATGAAAAAGTGGAGAAGGGCATTTTTTGTTTGCACTGTGCCAAGGAGGTGACCTTTCAAATCTGAGCTAAAACAAATTGACAATGACAGCTTCAGATTTTCACTGATCTATCTTGGAAAACATTATTGCAAATTGTATCTTACCAGAAGTGCTTTTTTGTAATAAAAATGAATTATTCATGAAAAATCACTTCATTTCATAGTGCACCTGCTGAGAAGGGTTTGCTATGCCTATTGAAGTGTGTGCACAAGCTGTGCAATTAAACCTTCACTATTAAATTTATTTTGCTTTGCTAATGTCTTATAATGCATCATAAGAAGGGCAATGACAAATGTATTTGTATTCATAGAACATTAAAAAAAACTAATTAGTATTTGAAAAGGTCACCGAAAAGATCAGAGGAAAGCTTTCTGTCGCATTTAGTCACAGATTGAAGTGGTAAAGGACACTTGCTTTCCTTTTGACTGAATATCTTATCCACTGCATTCATATTCTCATAGTATCTATTAGAAATAGTTCATACTTTCTATGCAAGAATGTCATAGCTTTTGTACAAAGCAACAGCCACAGAAAACAACCTCCCCCATTGTCTCTTTATATGATGTTTGACTTGAACAGGAATCTCACTATTTAATCACTAGGATGGAAGTCAGATCTCATGACTACATATTAAAAATACTGAACATTTTTATTGTAGTAGGAGGCTATTTGTTCATTTCCCAGCCTCCTAGACCCGAAATAATTACACAGAAACTATATTAATCACAACACTGCTTGGTCAATTAGCTCCGGGTTCTTATTAACAAACTCTTACATCTTAAATTAACCCATTCTTACTATTTTGTATTTTACCATGAGACTCGTGGTTTACTGATAAGGTTCCAGGATGTCTGTCTCCTTTGGCAGTTGCATGGCATCTCTCTGACTCCACCTTCTTTTCTCCTTTATCTCTGCTTGGAATTCTCGCTTTGCTCCATTCTGCCTTGCCATAGTACCAAACAGCGTCTTTATTCGTTAACCAATAAAAGCAACACATAGATATAAGGACTTCCCACTCCATTTTATGTTGAGGATTACAATACCATCAAAAGGAGCAAAGCAATTTCTTGAGTTCTTATACAAAGAACTCTAGAAATAGGTCATCAAAAGAACAAATAATCCAATAAAAATAGAGTATAGATCTAAACAGAGAACTTTCAGCAGAGAAATCTAAAATGGCTGAGAGGCAGTTAAAGAAATACTCAACATCCTTAGTCATCAGAGAAATGCAAATCAAAACAACTCTGAGATTCCATTTTACACCTCTAAGAATGGCCAAGATCAAAAACACTAATGACAACTTATGCTCAAGAGGTTATGGAGTAAAGGGAACACTCCTGCATTGCTGGTAGGAATGCCAGCTGGTACAGCCCCTTTGGATGTCAGTTTGATGATTTTTCAGAAAATTAGGAAACAACCTTCCTCAAGACCCAGTAATACCTCATATATTTTCAAAGGATGCTCAATCATAACACAAGGACATGTGCTCAACTATGTTCATAGCAGCACTGTTTGTCATAGCCAGAACCTGGAAACAACCTAAATGCCTCTCACCCAAATAATGGATAAGGAAAATGTAGTACATTTACACAATGGAGTACTACACAACAGAAAAATGACACCTTGAATTTTGCTAGAAAACATCATTTTGAGTGAGATAACCCAGACACAGAATAGCAATTATCACATGTACTCACTCATAAGTGGTTTTTAGCATAAAGCAAAGAAAACTAGCCCACAAATCACAATCCCAGAGAACCTAGACAACAATGAGGACACTAAGAGAGACTTACATAGATCTAATCTACATGGAAAGTAGAAAAAGACAAGATCTCCTGAGTAAATTGGGAGCATGGGGACCTTGGGAGAGGGTTGAAAGGGAGGGGAGCTACAGCGAGGGGAGCAGAGTAAAATGTAGAGCTCAATAAAAATCAATAAAAAAAAAAGGAGCAAAGCAGCCAAAATGTAGATGAAGTTCACTGTAACATACATCTGAAAAATAAACAATGCTGATTCAGACTTTTCTTTAGCAATTGCATAGACAGAAGGTTGTGCATATTCCTTTTATCTGTTAGGCTTTTTATCTGTAACAGAACCTTTCTTCTGTGGCTTGTCATAGACTAATTATACTTTTATGTATTAGTTCTATAGAAATTCTACTCTATTGGACAAAAAGACACAGTTGTGGGAAGGGGACTTGTGATGAGGGAGTATGTCATTGGGGTAGGAAGGAGGACAGAGAGTGTGAGGGTGACAGTAATCAGAACACATTATGTGCATATATGAATTTTTCAAAGAACAAATTTAGTAAAATATAAAAGTCCTTCCAATGTATTCATTCTTTCATGTAGTCACTTACAACCATTTTTTCATGTATTTAGTCATAAGTCTCAGTTGTGCTTGAAAGCTCCACTGATGCAGAGATGAAAGTGGGCTCCTACTGCTAGAAAGTTCAAGAATAGTGGCAGAGATAGGAATGCAAATTTGCATTTGTCTTGCAGCTGGAAAACTGTCATGATTGATTTGTGTCCAAGGTGCTTTGGGATCTTAGAAGTGAGGCACCTCACTACTTCAGGGGTTGGAGGAGTGCCAAAGAAAGTTTACCCAAGGGCATATGGAGAGGTGAGAGTCAGTTAATTACATGATAAGGGGAGAAAACTGTTCTAAGGAAAGCTAACAAAAGTGACAAGGAACAGCATGTCCAGTTCAGGAACCTGAGTGCCAAGAGCGTGAAGGTGGGAGACATCATCAGGACCAGATTCTGTAATGTCATGAAGTGTTGGAGTCTTATTCTAAGGCAGTGATTTGTGTGTGACTTCAGGCCTTGATCAGATTATGGATTAAAAATTTGGAATTATTTATGTGTATTTATTACTGTAGAACCAGAGGACGAATTGCAGGGGTCTGATCTCTTCTTCCACTGTGTAGATAGAACTCAGGGAGCCCAGCTTGTGCAGCAAACATATTTCTTTCCTTGCTGAACAATCTCACTGGCCCAGAGCTTTAGTTTTAAAGGATCATTCTAATGAGTATAGGCAACATAGACTGAAGGAGGAGGAAAAAGAGACCAGGAGCAGGGGGATTTTAATAGTATCAGGGTGAAATATGCTGCTCAACTTAGGTCACAGCTGGGCAGAGTAGTAATAAGGTGACAGATCTGTAGCATATTTGTAAAAGGAAATAATATAACCTATAACTGCCCAGACTCAAAATATAAAGAAATGTTGGCAGCATAGATAGTAGATTTGTTCAAGATGCTGTCAAAATTAAGTTGTGCCAAGATTTTGTCAAGCAATTATATAGAATTATAAGATAGTAATATCAAAAGTAAATTAAATAGCAAGGAAAACACTGTTCTTTGAGGATATTGGATTTTATTTCTAGCACTTAAAAGGGCTGACCATGTGAATATATAGTTCATTTAGTTACTCAGAGCTTCAATTTAGTTTCAACTGCTAGACAAGCTAAGATGTTCTATATAGATAATGAAAATACTTCAGCACTAGAATTTTGATTCTTAATAAAATACATTTTCACTCCTGAATAACCCCCTCCACAAAACACAATCTATGACAAAGTTAAAAATATCAGAGACTGTGTGATCCTCAGACTAGCCAAACAGGCCAGAGATGTTAAATAAAAAAGGGAGGTCTAGGCAGGATTCATGGAGCTCCCTGGGAAGGTGAAATAGAATTGATTTTGTGGGCAGAATGGGGCCAGGTAGGGGTGAGTGTGGGAAGGACCAGATTGGGGTGGAGGGGGATGGGATGGAAGGAGAGAGTCAGAGAGAATGACTGGAAACTGGGGTGAATTTGAGGGGTGGTGTGGCAACCTAAGGCAGTGGAAACTGCCTAGAATCTATGAGGGTGATCCTAGTGAGGACTCCTAGAAATGGGGGATATGGAGTCTTAAGTGGCTATCTCTTGTAGCCAGGCAAGGATTCTACTTGTGGTCCTGTCTTGCATTTGGTTGAGTTCTTGGACAAGGAGGTCCTACGGAGATCCCTAAACAATCTAGATTGATGCTAGGACAGGGTTGCTCTCTGCAAACTTATAACCAGACCTCATTGACAAGGACAACATTTACATGACTCATTGGAGAGGTCAAGCTGCTTGCTTACATGGAATCATCACTCATATGTTCTATTATCTTTGGTGCAGGAAGGCTACCAAAAGAGAAATGTGGACACCAACCAGCCACAAAATCTTTGATCAGTAATCTCTCCTGCCTGCAAGATGTTCTGGGGCAATGGTGGCACAAAACTTGTGGGAGTGGCCAGACAATATCTGATTTAACTGGAGATCCACTCCACAAGAGGAAGCCCATGCCCAGCACTGCTTGGATAGTTGGGAACTGAAGACTGGATAACCCAGAGACCTATGGTAGAACCAAGTATGTCTGGTGAAAAGAAAACCAACATACTGGCTGACTTTGTGTGTCAACTTGACAAAAGCTAGAATCATCAGAGGAAGGAGCTTCAGTTGAGGAAATGCCTTGATGAAATCCAGCTGTAAGGTATTTTTTTATTTGCTGATCAATCGGGGAGGGCCCAGCCCATGGTGGGTGGTGCTATCCCTGGGCTGTTGGTTCTGGGTTCTTGAAGAAGGTGTGTTTGAGCAAGTCAAGGGAATCAAGCCAGTAAGAAGCTCTCCTCCATGGCTTCTGTATCAGCTCCTGCTCCAGGATCCTGCCCTATTTGAGTTCTGTCATGACTTCCTCCTTCATTGGTGGATGACAATGTGAAAGTGTAAGTCAGATAAACCCTTTCCTCCCCACCTTGCTTTTTGGTTATGGTATTTCTTAGGACCAATTGTAACACTAAGTAAGACAATATCAATGAAATTATTTTTAATGGTATTTTGCTATACTTATAGATTGTTGCCTTCCTTGTCCAGTCGTTATTAGAGAGGCTTTCTCTAGCAGCAAATGTGAGCAGATTCAGAGACCCACAGCCAGACATTATACAGAGATAGTTTAAATCAGAGATATTCATCAGGTCCCCCCCACCCCCAGAGCTTGGCGAATCTCAGGGAAAGGGAGTGGAAAGATTGTAGCAGTCAGAGGGGATGGAGGACACCAGGAGAGCATGGCCCACCAAAGCAACCAAGCAGTATGCGTATGTATGGTTCAGAGACTGAAGCAGCAAACACCAGGACTGCATAGGTCTTCACCAGGTCCTCTGAATATATATTGTGGTTTAACAGCTTGGTGTTTTTGTAGGACTCCTAACTGTGGGAGAGAGTATGTCTCTGACTCTTTTGCTTGCTTTTTGGACTCTTTTCCTCTTATTAGGTTGCCTTGTCCAGCCTCAATATCAGGGTTTTTGTCTTGTTCTATTGTAATTTGTTTTGTAGTGTTTGGTTGCCTCTTGAGAGCCTGCTTTTTTTCTGATGGAAGATGGAAGGGAAATGGATGGGAGTGGGAGGCAGGTGGCAGGGAGCTAGGACGAGTGAAGGATGGGGAAACTTGTTGGTATGTACCGGATGATAGAAGAATCTATTTTCAGTAAAAAACATTGGGAGTGTCTTTATCATACGACTTAATGGTGGATTTATTGTTGTTTAGCTTTTTCTATCTCCCTAATCCCCTTACCTCTTCCTCCAGTTTATTATTTTCCTTTCCTCTTTTGTTTATATATTTTGAACATGATAAATGTTCAAATCTTATCTTTGAACTACACCATAATTTTGTTTTGTTTTTCTTATTAAAGTAAAAAACAAACTAGCTTTTCCTAGATAGTTCTAATCATCTAGAGTTTTTGCCTTATGTCATTTAAGAGGGTAGATATCACAAACTTGCCCACACTATTGTCTGGCTTGATTTAAATTGGCTGAATTCTTTTCTTCCCACATCTTTTTACTCTGTATTTATGATTCCTGCATCAAATGAATTATTTCCATACAAATCTTTTTCTCATGGTGTGTCTCTGCAGGCAATCTAAATTAAGAGAATGTTAATGTAAATTAAACCCAGAATGAATTATGCTAATTTCATAAATGCTATGTAATGTTAGACACAATCCAATGGAGCTAAAGATAAATGACACATAAATAATTAAATTCTGAACAGGACTTAGAAAATGAGAAAGTTCACATGTACTAAAACTGAAGAATAGCATTCCAGGTAGATGAAATAGCATGGATAGTCAATAAAAGTGAAAAGGAATGAACTATTCTGAAAATGGTGTGTAGCCCAGTGTGGTAAAAGAAAAAGATATGAAGAAGGTTGAGATGAAAGACCTTCTCCATCTCAGTGAAGATACTGGAGGAATGGTGAAAGAAGCTGCCTGTGGTGAACTCACCTGCTCAGTTTGTTATTTCTGCAATGAGTGGGCATAAAACTTTTTACAGATAACATTATCTTCATCACAACATATCCTTAAAATGGCAAGGAATGAATTGAGGTAGGACATAGCATATGTAGAAAATGGAGTTAAGAAACTATTGTTATTATAATCTAGGATGACAAAGAGTAGTTTACCTTGTATAACAGCTATTTGAGTTGGAATGAAATTATTGGTGCTAGAGGTGTTTTAGTTAATGAATCAAAACAATGGAAAGAGTGAGTTAGGAGGAGAATCTAATGTGGCCCAAAAGTTTTTATTTTAAAGAAGTACTTAGATTGTGATGCTTTCTTTCTAAGTTGAAGAATGAACTAATAGTACCATAATTTTGGACTTATCATTTAAAAGCATAATGAATCAAAGACAACAGAGTAAGAAGTAAGATCCGGTTTTACCAATAATTAAGAGCAAAAACACCTCTCGTCCAGCTCCCTATGCATTGAAGGAACATCTTTGGGCTTCTTTCAGTTGTGTTCTTCCCTGGGACAATGCATTGTATGCACTTACTTTATAGTTCCAGCTCTCAGGACCCCCAGATATTTAGCTTGGAAGGTCCAAAACATATACATACTTTTAGAGTCCATGTGGTATTTCCTCCTAAGGACTGTACATGTTACACATTTGTACTCTTGGTGAAGAACAGGGATAGCTACAAGCTTTGGGTGTGAATGACAGCACTTGGTCATTAACGCTTACATGTCCATGTAGGGCATGTTACTAAGTTGATAAAAGGAGAGATGAGATCATAGGATCAAAGAATAAAAATTAGAAGTGAGCACTTTCTTGGCTATGCATTCTATTGTAGAATTTCTGGGATACCAAAAATTCTAAATTAAAACTCAGCTGTTTGAAATAGCTCAATTTTATTTTATGTTTATTAGCTCGATTCATAACTCAAGCATATAGACAAAATATTGTATACTTGGCTCCAAGTCTCACAAATGTTAGGTATTGATCTAGTAAGGTCAAATGATTTAGGTGGGGTGGACAAGATGAAAGGAGAGCCAACTCTCATAAGTCCTTTAACCACCTTCCTAATACTCCCCATACCATATATGGAAAAAAAAGAGACTTTGATGGAGATGCACCTCAGTTGATAAAATATGTGTCTCTCATGCATGAAACCCTGGGTTTGACCCTCGGCAGTATGTAAACCAGGTGTGATAGTGCATACCTGTTAACCCAATGTTTAAGATGTGGAAGCAGGAAGATTAGAAGTTTAAAATTGTTATCTTCTCAGTTGCATAGTGAAATCGAAGCCAGTCAGTCTTGGCTGCATGAGACCCTGTCTCAAAAGAAAAGAAAGTGATCTGGTAATAATAACTAAGTTCTAGTTATAAATGGAAGACAGAGAAGTTGAAAGATATTTTAAAAAATATATCTGAATTTCAAAATGACATTGGCTCAAGAGCATCCTGTATTCTGCCTACCAAGACGGAATGATTAAAAAGTTTTAAAACATTATACTAAATTCCAAATTTCTGCTAAGTCACACATTATATTTCTGATTTGGTTTTCTTTGTATTCATAAATATTAAAAAAATGAAACACTGAGAAAATATTGAGCATTAGCTTAATGTGACAAAGACACTGCATTAGTCATATTAAGTTCAATTATCTGGCTATCAAGACAATCTTTAAAAATTCCTATAGAATTGATGGAATAAAGATATTTGTCAAGTTAGAGTAATGTGCTGATAAAAGAGTATAGAATAAACTTATTGCCCTCTTTTAGCTTCAAGGAATCATAAGGGACATTGGACAGTGAGACATTTTAATGTCTGGCTGTGGATATTACTGTCATAGAAAGAAAAAGTGTGTTTTCTGCTCTACCCCATAGTTATGAAAGAAGTCCAGCTGATAGGGCAAAACTGTCTTTACAGAGTGAACTTTTTCTCTTCAAAGATGTTGATCCTTTATCAACATAGAACAAAATTGCTTGGAATTTTTTGTTGCCTTCTGGAGTTTATTTTCATTTTACTATATGTTGGGTTTTCATAGATTTACACATTTGCCCATGTGAGTTTTTTTTTCTTGAATTCGGTTTCACAAGAGTTATTACCAGAACTTCAAAATAACTTCTCACTCTAAGAAAATTAAAGCAGGATGTCCATTGTAGTGTGTCCAGTTGCCCAACAGCTTAACCAGAAAAGGGACACAAGGAAATGCTGTGGTAGGTATAAGATAAACATACTTTATTTATGTTTTGCTGGTATTCTAGTTGTTTAAAAGTTGGATTTTTTTCCTTGCTTTGGGCTGTTCTTTTAGAAAACCAAACAATCACCAGTTTTTCCTGCGACTTTGATCTTTGTTTTGTATTTTGCTATGCAAGGCTCGAAACCTTACCATTTGTTGTGTTTCCTACTTTGTCAGATCATCCACTCTCTGAACATATTACCAACAGATGGCTGGAAGAAACAAATGAAGAAAAGGTAGTGTGTCTTACATTGACATTTCCCATAAATCCCCAGAGACTGTTATATAAATACCCACATACTTCTGCAGGTGCTAAAATAGATTTCTGTGGCCTTTCACCTGACATACTAGCTTGCCTTTCAACCCTACTGCTTACCATATCTTTTCCTAACCTTTGTGTTTCACAAGAGTGCCTTTGGCATTAAATTAAGCAATACAGACACCTGCATGCCAGAAGGTAAACACCAAAACTCACTTAAGCCCCAGGACAACTATGCTACAAGCCAATGCTGCAGATGTCCCCAAATGTGCTTCATCCCAGGACAATCAATCATACAATGGTATGTAATCAGACTCTTAAAGAATTTTGCAATGATTTGCTAATTTTGACATTCATAGAAATATTAGTATGTTGAGTGACTAAACTTTATAAGATTGTTTTAACTCATACATGAATCCCTCTCTCCCTCTTTTTTCTTGTGTGTGTGTGTGTGTGTGAATGTGTGCTTGTAGGTGTATTTTGCTGACACAGATTTGAGTAGTTTCTAATACACAGTAGCTTCTCAATGAAAAGAGGATTAAATTGAATTTCTAACATACATATTTAGAAGATTTTTATTGGGGAGGCAGTATTTATGTTTTAAGCAGCTAGATCCTGTAATAGATTAATTTAATGAGCACTCATATGTTCACCAAGCAGCACATCACACCTAGAGTTGGAGTACCCAGTATTATGTTTAATTTTGACTTAATGCTTTCTTACTGTATAATTTTTTTGAGAAAAAGAACAATTTATTTTTAATCATGTTAATTACAGATTAACAAGTTAGAACCTTCTTAGTTTTGTAGGCCATTAGTTACAGAAGCAGTTGAACATACATGTGGTAGAGTTGTTCTAGAGGATAGCGGAGTAAATGGCAAAGGAAATTACATGTTTCTGTATGTTACAGAATGTTAGACCTGGCACAGACACCAAGATAGCCTTGTGAAGATGGATGCATGATAATTAGTGGGCATCATGGGAGTAAACTAAATGAATATTCAAAAATGGTTTTGATGGTGGATTTTACTTTATGTAAAATCAACCTAATTAAAAATTAAAGCACACAATACTGTATAGTCTGAGGAAAATAACTATAGAGTAAATTTCTTTTTTAAATTTAGTTTTTAAATTTCATTTTACATTCCATCCACAATTATCCCCCCAACTCCTTCTCCCATCCCCTCTCTTAGTCCCCCTACCCCCACCAACTTCCTCCTAACTGGAAAGGACTCCCATGGGAAGTCAACAAAGCCTGGCAAATTAAGTTGGGGCAGATCCAAGCATCTCCCCCCTGCATTAAGGCTGAATATGGCATTCCACGATAGGGAATGGGCTCCAATAAGCTAGCTAATGCATCAGGGATAGATCCTGGTCCTATAGTCAGGAGCCCCACAGATAGTCCAAGCTTCACCATTGTCTCACAATAGGAGGTCCTAGTTCATCCAATGGAGGTGTCCCAGATGTCCATCTACAGTTCATGAGTATTTATGAGCTTGGTTCCGCAGTCTCTGTAGATTTCTCCACCATGATCTTGACCTCCCTGTCTCATCTATTCCCTCCTCCCTCCCTTCAATTGCATTCCCAAAGCTGAGTCATGTGTTTGCTTGTGGATCCCTGCATCAGTAGTTGTTGGATGAAGACTCTATGATGATAGTTAGGGAATTCACCTATCTGATTACAAGAGAAGTCCAGTTTGGGCTCCTTCTACACTATTGCTAGCAATCTTAGGTAGAGTTATCCTTGTGGATTCTAGGGAAAATAGCGCTATGTTTCTCCCTAACCCTACAGTGACTTTCTCTATCAAGATTTCTCTTTAACTGCTCTCCGACTCTGTCCCTCTTACCCCTCAGCCATCCCATTCCCTCACGTTCTCATCTCTCATTCTCTCCCCTTTACTGCAGTTTACCCAAGAGATCTCATCTAATTACCCTTCCCTGTGTGATTCATGTGTCCCTCTTAGGTTCGTCCTTGTTACCTAACTTCTTAGGATATGTGGATTGTAGTATGGTTATCCTTTGTTTTACATCTAGTATCTATTTATGAGTGAGTACATACTATATTTGCCTTTCTAAGTCAGGGTGAACTCACTCAGGATTTTTTTTCTAGTTCCATTTCCCTGCAAATTTCATGATGTCATTTTTTTTTTACAGCTGAGTAATATTCCATTGTACAAAAGTACCACATTTGCTTTATCCATTTTTCAGTTGAGGGACGTCTAGATTCTGGCTATTACAAATAATGCAGCTCTGAGCTTTGTTAAGCAAGTGTCCTTGTGGTATGATATACTAAGTATCCTTTGGGTATATACGCAAGAATGGTATCACTGGGATTTGAAGTAGATTGAGTTTCAATTTTTTGAGAAACCATCATACTGATTTTCAAAGTGGCTGTACAAGTTTGTACTCCCATCAGCAGTGGAGGAGTGATCCTCTGACTCCACAAGCTCTCCAACATAAACTGTCCTCAGTACTTTTGATTTTTTAGCCATTTTGATAGGTGTAAGATGATATTTGAGGGTCCTTTTAATTTACATTTCCTTGATGATTATGGATGTTGAGTAATTCCTTAAATGTCTTGCAGTCATTTGAGATTCTTCTGCTGAGAGCTCTCTGTTTAGTCCTGAACCCGATTTTTAAATAGAGTTATTTTGTATTTTGATGTCTCGTTTCTTAAGTTCTTTATATATTTTGGAGGTCTGTCCTCTGTCAGATGTGAGGCTCATGAAGGTATTTTCCAATTTCCTACTTTGCCATTTTGTCTTATTTACAGTGTCCGTTGCTTTACATAGGCTTTTTCGTTTCAGGAGGTCCCATTTACTGATTGTTGCTCTCAGTGTCTGTACTACAGGTGTTATATTTAGGAAGTGCTATGTATTTAAGGCTACTTCCCACCTTCTTTTCTATCAGGTTTATTGTAACTGGATTTACTTTGAGGTCCTTGATACATTTGGACTTGAGTTTTGTGCATGGCAACACATATGGCTCTGTTTGCAATCTTCTACATGTTGACATCCAGTTATGCCAGCACCATTTATTGAAGATGCTTTCTTTTTTCCATTGTACCATTTTGCCTTCTTTGTCAAAAGTCAAGAGTTCATAGGTTTGTGGATTATTTTCAGGGTCTTTGATTCTATTCTGTTGGTCGACCTGTCTGTTTTTAATGCTAATACCAAGCTGTTTTTATTACTATAGCTCTACAGTAGAGTTTGAAGACAGGAATAGTAATATCCCTGGAAGTTCCTTCATTGTGCAAGATTTTTTTAAAAAGCTATTCTGAGTTTTTAGTTTTTCCATATGAAGTTGAGTATTGTTCTTTCAAGATCTGTGAAGAATTATGTTGGGATTTTGATGGGCATTGCATTGAATCTGTAGATTGCTTTTGGTAAGATTGCCATTTTTATTATGTTAATCCTATCTATCTAAGAGAATGGGAGATCTTTCATTTTCTGGTGTATTCTTTGATTTCTTTCTTCAAAGTTTTAAAGTTTTTGTCATATAGGTCTTTCACTTGTTTGGTGAGTATTACCCCAAGATATTTTACGTTATTGTGGCATTTTAAATGGTAATGTTTCTCTGATTTCTTTCTCTGCCCTTCTATCGTTTGTATATAGTAGGATTATTGATTTTTTTCTTTGATCTTATATCCTGCCACATTACTGAAAGGGTTTATTAGTTTTAGGAGCTCCCTGGTAGAATTTTTGAGTCACTTATGTATACTATCATATCATCTGCAAATAGTGAAAGTTCTACTTCCTTTTTTTTCAATTTGTATCCCTTTGATCTCATTTTGTTGTCTTAATACTCTAGCTAGAACTTGGAGCACTATATTGAATAGATATGGGATGAATGGACAGCCCTGTCTTGTTCCTGGTTTCAACTGAATCACTTTGAGTTTCTCTCCATTTAATTTGATGTTGGTTGTTGGCTTGTTGTAAATTGCTTTTATTATGTTTATATATGTTCCTTGTATCACTGATCTCTCAAGACCTTTATCATGAAGGGCTGTTAGATTTTGTTGAAGGCTTTTTCAGCATCTAATGAGATGATCATGTGCTTTCTTTCTTTCAGTTTGTTTATATGTGATTACACTGACAGATTTCTGTATGTTGAACCAACTCTACATCTCTGGGATGAAGTTACTTGGTCACAGTTGACGATTTTTTCAATGTGTTTTTAGATGCAGTTTGCCAGTATTTTTGCATCAATGTTCATGAGGGAGACTGGTCTGTATTTCTCTTTCTCTGTTGCATCTTTGTGTGGTTTGGGTATCAGGGTAACTGCAGTCTTGTAGTAGGAATTTGGCAATGTTTCTTCTGTTTCTATTGTGTAGAGCAATTTTAGGAATATTGGAATTAGCTATTATTTTTCTCTTTTTTTAATACAGCACCTAGTTTTTAAAATTGATTTTATTTTTTTAAAGTTTATTAATTTAGAAAAGTTTCCATTTCCGCCCCTCCTCCCAACACCCTCCCACTCCCCCCCACTCCCTCTCCTCCTCCCTCTCCATCCCTAAGAGCAGTCAGGGTTTCCTGCCCTGTGGGAAGTTCCTCCTCCCTCCCTCCAGGTCCAGGAAGGTGAGCCTCCAAACAGACTGAAACCCAAAAATCCAGTATATGCAGAGGAAACAAGTCCCAGTGTCATTGTCAATGGCTTTTCAGAAAGACCCCGTGCCAGCCACATTTGGAGAATCCGGCCACATTCAGAGAATCTGGTTGGATCACATGCTCGTTCAGACCCAGTCCAACTGGCCTTGGTGAACTCTCATTAGATCAGTCCCCTTGTATCAGTGGGTGAACGCACTCCTCATGGTCCTGCCTTTCTTGTTCATGTTCTTTCTCCTTCTGCTCCTCATTTATACCTTGGGGGCTCAGTCCTGTGCTCCAAGGTGGGTCTCTGTCTCAATCTCCATCCATCAACAGGTGAAGGTTCCCTCTGGTCTTGCCTTCTTTGCTCATGTTCTCTTTTCTTCTGCTTCTCATTTGGACCTAGGGAGTTAAGTCCAGTGTTCCAATGTGGATCTTTGTCTCCATCTCCATCCATTGCCAGATGAAGGTTCTATGGTGATATACGAAATATTCATCATTATGGTTATGGGCCAAGGCCGGTTCAGGCACCCTCTCCTCTGTCCAGAGAACAATCTGGGGATCTCTCCTTGGACCTGGGAGCCCCTTTATAATCAAGTCTCTTGTAAACTCTAAAATGACTCCCTTAGTTGAGATACATAAAAATTGATTTTATTGAACTATACATTTTTCTCTGCTCCCTTCTTTTTCTCTCCCCTCCTCTTCAACCCTCTCCCATGGTCCCCATGATCTCAATTTACTCAGGAGATCTTTTCTTTTTCTACTTCCTATGTAGATTAGATCCATGTATTACTCTCTTAGGGTTTTCATTGAATGAACTCTTCTTTGAAACTCTGGTATAATTCTGTGCTGAAGTCATCTGCTCTTGGGCTTTTTTTTTTATTTTTGATTGGGAGACATTTAAAAACTGCTGCTCATTCCTTAGGGATTATAAGTCTATTTAAATTGCTTACTGGTTTTGATTTAATTTTGGTGTATGAAACCTATCAAGAAAGTTTTCCATTTCTTTTAAATTTTTCAATTTTGTGAAGTACAGAAATCTGATAATTTTCTGGATTTTCTCAGTGTCTGTTGTTATGTCCCATTTTTTAAATTGTGATTTTGTTAATTTGAATATTCTTTCTTTGCCTTTTGGTTAGTTTGCATAAGGGTTTGTCCATCTTGTTGATTTTCTTGAAGAGCCAATGCTTTGTTTCATTGATTCTTTGTATTCTCTTTGTTTCAATTTTTGATTTCAGCCCTCAATTTGATTATTTCCTGGTGTCCATTTCTCCTGGGTGAGTTTATTTCTTTTTGTTCCAGAGCTTTCAGGTGTGTTGTTAATTCATTAGTGTGAGATTTCTCTAACTTATTTTTTATAGGCATTTATTGCTATGAATTTTCCTCTTAGCTCTGCATTTATAGTGTCACATAAATTTTGGTATGTTTTACCTTCATTTTCACTGAATTTCACTGAGTTCTAGGAAGTCTTTAATTTCTTTCCTTTCTTTCTTTTTTCTTTCTTTCTTTCTTTCTTTCTTTCTTTCTTTCTTTCTTTCTTTCTTTCTTTCTTTCTTTCTTCCTTAACCCAGGGGTGATTCAGTTGAACATTATTCAGTTTCCATGAGTTTTTAAGATTTCTATAACTTACATTGTTGTTGAATTCTAATTTTAAGCCATGGTGATTCCATAAGATGCAAGGGTTTATTCCATCTTTTTAAAAAAAACATAATTGTTGAGATCTGTTCTGTGATCAAATATGTGATCACATATATATAAAAGACAATTTTAGAGAAGGTTCCATGAGGTGCTGATAAGAAGGTATATTTTCTGCTTGGGTGGAATATTCTATAAATGTGCCTTTTCTCTGCGTTGTCCTTGGACTACCAGGCATCCCTGTTTCTGTGCTGAGGAGTTTTATACAGAAGGGTGAGTGTGTACCATCCCCAGGGCAGACTGTCCCAGAAGGAAGCACAGGCCCCCCTCAGCTCCTGCTTCAGGGCCTTCTTTGTTACACACGACCCTGCTTTCCCCAAGCCTGCCCTATTATTTGAAAGGTCCTTGGCCCAGGAACAGTTCCTACTCCTGCACAAAGGCTATCCACCCAGAGGGGTGAGTGTCTGCTGGCCAGGCAGGCCGAAGGTCCCCACAAGGGAGTGCAGGGCACCTTCAGCTTCTGCTGCAGGGTCTTCTGTGTTACTCTTGACCCTGCCCTCCCCCCGCATTCACCCTTTTGTCTGTGGGGTCCTTGGATTACCAGGAGTCCCTATTTCTGTGCTGAAGAGTTCCATCCAGATGGGAACAGTTCCTGCTTCTGCACTGAGTAGATCCACCCAGAGAGTCAGTCACAGCAAAGATTGGACCAAGACACCAAGACTCTCCTGGCTGCATTTGAAAGAAGAGATGGGCAGGCACCAATGCAAGAATTCCTCCAACAACCTGAAAGGCAACATGATGTCACCAGAATCCAGGGATCACGCAACAAGAAGAACTGAACACCCTACTCCAGAAGAAATAGAAGAAATCGACTTTAAACAGAACATTATGAAAATAATAGAGGACCTTAAACAGGATGTGAAAAACTGCCATAAAGAAATGGGGATGACAAACAAAAAGTGGAGAAAATGAATAAATCTTTCAAAGATACCCAAGAAAACCAAGAAAAAGCAATCAAACAGGTAAGGGAAACAGTTTAAGACTTGAAAAATGAAATGGAGGTAATGAAGAAAACACAAATGGAGGGAAGGCTGGATATGGAAAATCTGGGTAAATGAATAGGAACTACAGAGACAAGTATTAACAACAGAATACAAGAGATAGAAGAAAGAATCTCAGATACTGAAGATACTATAGAGGAAACAAACTCACTGATTAAAGAACAAAACAAATCCAACAAATTCTTATTACAAGACATCCAGAAAATCTAGGACACTGTGAAAAGACCAAACCTAAGAATAATAGGGGTAGAAGAAGGAGAAGAATTACAGCTCAAAGGCCCAGAAAATGTATTCAACAAAATTATAGAAGAAAACTTTCCCAACCTAAAGAAGGATATTCCTATGAAGGTACAAGAAGCATACAGAACACCAAATAGACTGGATCAAAAAAAAAGCATCCCCTCACCATATAATAATCAAAACACAAAATATACAGAATAAAGAATGAATATTAAGAGCTGCAAGGGAAAAAGATGAAGTAACATATAAAGGGAAACCTATCAGAATTTCACCTGACTTCTCAATGGAAACCATGAAAGCCAGAAGGTCCTGGATAGATGTGCTGCAGAAACTAAGAGATCATGGAGCCAAGCCCAGAGTACTATAACCAGCAAAGCTTGCATTTACATGGATGGAGAAAACAAGATATTCCAGGACAAAAACAGATTTAAACAATATGTAGCCACAAACCCAGCCTTACAGAAAATACTAGAAGGAAAACCACAAGCCAAGGAAGCCAACAACACCAATAATAACACAAGCATCTGACACCCCTCCACTAGCACAACTCAAAAAAGGGAAACACACAAACACTACCACCAGAAAAAATAACTGGAGTTAACAACCACTGGTCATTAATATCACTTAATATCAATAAACTCAATTCACCTATAAAAAGGTACAGGTTAAGAGAATGGATACAAAATCAGGATCCAACATTCTGCTGTTTACAAGAAACATACCTCAAACTCAAAGACAGACACTACCTCAGAGTTAAGGGTTGGGAAAAGGTTTTCCAATCAAATGGACCAACAAAACAAGTGGGTGTGGCTATACTAATACCTAATAAAATTGATTTCAAACTAAAATCAATCAGAGAGATGGAGATGGACACTTTATACTCATAACAGGAACAATTTATCAGGAGGAAATCTCAATTCTGAATATCTATGCCCCTAATATAAAAGCATCCACATATGTAAAAAAAAACGCTACTAGAACTCAAAGCATACATCAAAATCCCACACTCTAATAGTCAGTGATTTCAACACTCCTCTCTCACCAATGGACGGGTCAACCAGACAGAAACTTAACAGAGAAATAAGAGAATAACAGATGCAATGACTCAAATGGACCTAACAGATATCTATAGAACATTCCACTCAAACAGAAAAGAATATACCTTCTTCTTAGCATCTCATGGAACCTTCTTAAAAATTGATCACATAATTTGTAACAAAGCAAACATTCATAGATACAAAGAAATTGTAGTGACCACCTGTGTACTATCAGATCACCATGGAATAAAGTTAGAATTCAACAACAATTCTAACCCCAGAAAGCCTACAAACTCATGGAAACTGAACAGTCAACTACTGAACCACTCCTGAGTCAAGGATGAAAAAAAGAAAGAAATTGAAGTCTTCCTTGAATTCAATGAAAATAAAGACACATCATACCCAAGTTCGTAGCACTAAGTGCCCACATAAAGAAAATGGAGAAAGCACACATTAGAGACTTAACAGCACACCTGAAAGCTCTAGGAAAAAAAGAGGCAGATTGGCCCAGGAGGAGTAGCAGACTGGAAATAATCAAACTGAGGGCAGAAATCAACGAAGTAGAAACACAGAAAACAATCCAAAGAATCAATGAAACAAAGAGTAGGTTCCTGGAGAAAATCAACAAGATGACAAACCCCTATCCAAACTAATCAAACGGCAGAGAGAGAACATGCAAACTAACAGGCTCAGAAATGAAAAGGGGGACATAACCACAGACACAGAGGAAATTCAGAGAATCATTAGATCTTAGTACAAAAGCCTGTATGCCACAAAATTGCAAAATGTGAAAGAAATGGACACTTTTTTAGATAAGTACCATATACCAAAATTAAATCAAGACCAGGTGAACAGTGTAAATAGACCTGTAAGTCACGAGGAATTAGAGCTGTCATCAGAAAACTCCCTACCAAAAAAAGCTCTGAACCAGATGGTTTCAATGCAGAATTCTATCAGAATTTCCAAGAAGAGCTAATACCCATACTCCTTAATGTGTTTCACAAAACAGAAACAGAGGAGTCATTGCCTAAATCCTTTAATGATTTACAAATGAAGCTTCAATTGTAGAAGGAATGGTGGGCTGCATTCCCGCCAGCCACCCGGCTAGCTTTACCCGAAATAATTACACGGAAACTGTATTCTTTTAAACACTGCTTGGCCCATTATCTGTAACCTCTTATTGGCTAACTCTTACATATTGATCTAACCCATTTCTAATAATCTGTGTAGCACCACGAGGTGGTGGCTTACCAGGAGGATTCTAATCTGTGGCTGTCTCGGAGAGGAGAGTCATGGCATCTGCCTCATTGCCTTCTTCCCAGCATTCTGTTCTGTTCACTCTGCCTACCTAATTTTCTGTCCTACCAAAGGGCCAAGGCAATCTCTTTATTAACCAATGAAAATAACACAGACAGAAGACCCATCTACATCATTTCCCCTTTTTCTATTTAAACAAAAAAGAAAGGCTTTTATTTTAACATAGTAAAATTACATATAACAAAACAGCTATCGAGTAAGAATTACAGTTACAATATTTATATCTATTTTATCTTTTATCATAACTAAGGAAAATTATAACTATAAGTAACCATTCTTCAACTCCATCAAAGACTCCAGAAGGATATAGTATTACCTAAGTAAACAAGAAGTAAACAACTTCCAACACTCTAGAAATGACAGAGACGTCTCGCTTCCTGTACAGTCACCCAAAGTTCCTCTGTACCATTGGGGCATCCATCTTCAGCCCAAAGGCCCATAGTATCCAGAGATATTTCCATAAAGCAGGAAAATTAAAAGACAGTTCAGTCACTATATGCTGTGTCCTGCAGAATGTCTCACAGACTCTTTCATGGATCAGAAACCCCGAAAGATCATCTCACCCTTAGGCAAGTTCAGCAGTCCTCTCTCTGTGGGTTCTTTGTGTCCAGTTTATACAACAGTCCAGGCAAGAGCAGTTTCTTGCCCAAATGGCTAACAAACTCCATAAGGAGCCTCTTCAATGCCCATCTTCCTCTTGAAGTAGATTGGTGCTGTCAGGAGCAGACGTGTCTCATTGTCATGAAAAACCCTAAGTTATTAAAACATTAAATGTCATATTCTGTAGTCTTTGAAAGATATGAAGAATGCCTATCTAACTGAAATATATCTCTATATATCTAGAAAATCTAACTAATATGACTACAAGCTTGATTATTATCGATGATTATCCATTAACAACCTATATTTCCTAATTATACATTACATTTTTAAAATGAACTACACAATCACAATACCTTAATCAATATCAGAAATACATATACATATAACAAAATTGACCTTAAATTTGTATCACTAAAGCGAAATCCATACCAATGCAAATTATTCATATCTATATCACATCCCCCTTTAAATGTAAAAGAACATTTATAAACAATATTTGGGAATATGGGCGCAGTTATTTCTCTCCAAACTTCTTCCTGCTGAATAAGGGTGCTGTTAATCAGGTCTTTCATGATAACCTGTGTGCAGGTGGCAGTTGAATGAAGTAATTTCTTGAGGGTGCTCACAGCAACCTTTCAGGAGGACGTGGTCTATCATACCATATTGGGATAGAAACAATCCACAGGGTCTCATCCTCTGTGAAAACAAAAGAAGAACCTCCTTTCCAAAGTATCATATCCTTAGATCAAAATTCTGAAGTCATAATACCCTTATATCCATTCTGGTTTAACTTGGCAGCCCATATAATGAAATGTCTCTCAGTACTTAACTCCTTCACAATCAAAAATTTTAAAGAAAACACAATGTACATAATCCAGACTCTCTGTGAATTTTCCATTTTTACATAGCTTATTTTCCTTTATTTCTTTTAATCTATAACTATCTGTAATCTGTTTCTTTAAAGACTTTACCCTTTTTTTAAGGCATTAACTTATTCTCTATATTCTTTTTCTTCTCTCTCCCAAGCCTACATACAGTCATCCAACATTGTGATCCATTTATAGGTCTTGTATGTCTGAATCTGTCCTATTGTGAATCTGTAATTTTTTTTTTAGTATCCAGGAGCACTTCTTAATATGCTAAGCAGTTCTTAAAAACTTAAGTTGCACCATGTAGAGGTAATATGGTACTGTCTATTTCCTGCCCAGTCTAAACCTTAACTGTGCTTTTATTATGATAATTACAATCATTCCTGCCTGAAGTCAGCACAGTTTAGCATGGCTTAGTGGAGCCAGAGCCATTCCAGCCTCAGAGCCCCTCATAGTTCCAGGCACACAGCAGGTCCACATTGGAGCTGCACTCAGCGGTTTAATTCTGAGACTGAGCATGCAGCACAGAAACTCTTTTCATCCAAGTTACAGTCAAATCTGACATGCAGAGCACTGCACATCCTGGAAACATCTCTCTGTATGGAGGCAGAAATCTGCCATGCTCTCCGACCTGCCTAAGCCTGATTCCGCCTTCTGCCCAGGTGCAGGCAGGGAGCACTGAGCCATTGGCGTACTCATGAGTACTTTCTTCCCAACCTCAAGTGGGCACACAAATGTCCGGGCCCAGAAACGCTCCATAGCCAGAGTTTGCACCGACAGCAGGACCCAGGAAGCCGTGGTTTAAAATGGCGCAGCTTTTTTTCTACCGCTAATGCTGAAAAGGAAATCTCTCTACAGCACGCCCTAGCAAACAGCAAAATCTGTGTTAAACTCTCTTTCCCTTATTTTTAAGCTCTCTCAGGTTTTTACGTGGATTTAGTGACCATGTTGGGTGCCACTCTGTAGTGTGGAATGGCGGGCTGCATTCCCGTCAGCCACCCGGCTAGCTTTACCCGAAATAATTACATGGGAATTGTATTCTTTTAAACACTGCTTGGCCCATTATCTGTAACCTCTTATTGGTTAACTCTTACATATTGATCTAACCCATTTCTAATAATCTGTGTAGCACCACGAGGTGATGGCTTACCAGGAGGATTCTAATCTGTGGCTGTCTCGGAGAGGAGAGTCATGGCATCTGCCTCATTGTCTTCTTCCCAGCATTCTGTTCTGTTCACTCTGCCTACCTAATTTTCTGTCCTATCAAAGGGCCAAGGCAATCCTTTATTAACCAATGAAAATAACACAAACAGAAGGCCCATCTACATCATTCAGTCATCCTGATACCAAAACCACACAAAAACTTAACAAAAAAGAAAATTACAGACCAATCTCACTTATGAACATCGATGCAAATGTTCTCAATAAAATACTGGCAAACCAAATCCAAGAACACATTCAAAAAATTATACATTATGATCAAGTAGGCTTCATTCCAGAGAGGCAGGGCTGGTTCAGCATGAAAATCTATCAATGTAATTCATCATATAAATAAACTGAAGGAAAAAACCCATATGATCATTTCATTAGATGCTGAAAAAACATTTGACAAAATTCAACACCCCCTTATGATAAAGATCTTGGAGAGATTAGGGATACAAGGTTTATTCCTATATATAATAAAAGCAATATACAGCAAGCCTATATTAAATTAAAGCTAACATTAAATTAAATGGAGAGAAACTCAAAGCCATCCCACTAAAATCAGGAACAAGACAAGGCTGTCCACTCTCTCCATATCTCTTCAATATAGTGCTAGAAGTTCTAGCAATAGCAATAAGACAGCATAAGGAGATCAAGGGGATTTGAATTGGAAAGGAAGAAGTCAACCTTTTTTTTTTTGCAGATGATATGATAGTGTACATAAGCGACCACAAAAACTCTACCAAAGAACTCTACAGATGCTAAATACATTTATTTGTTTATTTATTTATTTATTTAAGATTTATTTATTTATTATGTGTACAACATTCCTTCCATGTGTGTCTGCAGGCCAGAAGAGGGTACCAGATCTCATACAGATGGTTGTGAGCCACCATGTGGTTGCTGGGAATAGAACTCAGAACCTTTGGAAGAAAAGGCAATGCTCTTAACCTTTGAGCATTCTCTCCAGTCCCCAAAAAACACCTTTAGTAATGTGGCAGGGTACAAGATCAACTTCAAAAAATCAGTTGCCCTCCTATACACAAAGTACAAAGAAGCAGAGAGGGAAATCAGAGAAACATCACCTTTCATGATAGCCACAAATATCATAAAGTATGTTGGGGTAACTCTAACCAAGGAAGTGAAAGATCTATTTGACAAGAACTTTAAGTCTTTGTAGAAAGAAATTGAAGAGGACACCAGAAAAGGGAAGGTTCTCCCATGCTCTTGGATTGGGATTATCAACATAGTAAAAATGGCAATTCTACCAAAAGCAATCTATAGATTCAATGCAAACCCCATGAAAATCCCATCAAAATTCTTCACAGACCTTGAGAGAACAATAATTAACTTTATATGGAAAAACAAAAAACCCAGGATAGCCAAAACAATCCTATACAATAAAAGTACTTCCAGAGGGATTGCCATCTCTGACTTCAAACTCTATTACAGAGCTACAGTATTGAAAACAGCTTGGTATTGATACAAAAACAGAGATGTTGACCAATGGAAATGAATGGAAGACCCAGATATTAATCCACACATCTATGTACACCTAATTTTCGACAAAGGAGCTAATATTATACAATGGAAGAAAGAAAACATCTTTAATAAATGGTACTGGCATAACTGGATGTCAAACTGTAGAAAAATGAAAATAGATCCATATTTATCACCATGCACAAAACTCAAGTCCAAATGGATTAAAGACCTCAATATTAATCTGACCACACTGAACCTGATAGAAGAGAACGTGGGAAGTAGTCTACAAGACATAGGCACAGTGTAAAAGGAGCGGTGGGCTGCATTCCCGCCTGGCTCCCGGCTAGCTTACCCCTGAAATAATTATACAGAAACTGTATTCTTTTAAACACTGCTTGGCCCATTAGTTTCAACCTCTTATTGGCTAACTCTCACATCTTGATTAACCCATTTCTAATAATCTGTGTAGCACCACGAGGTGGTGGCTTACTGGGAGGATTCTAACCTGCGGCTGTCTGGGAGAGGAGAGTCATGGCTACTGCCTCATTGCCTTCTTCCCAGCATTCTGTTCTGTCTACTCCACCCACCTAAGCTGCTGTCCTATCAAAAGCCAAGGCAGTTTCTTTATTAACCAATGAAAGTAACACATGGACAGTTAACCCTCCTATATCAGCACAGGAGAGCACTTCCTATGCATAACCCCAGTAGCACAGACAATAAGAACAACAATGAATAAATGGGACCTCCTGAAACTGAGAAGCTTCTGTAAAGCAAAGGACACTGTTGTTAAGACAAAAAGGCAACCTACTGATTGGGAGAAGATCTTCACCAACCTCGCATCAGACAAAATATATAAAGAACTCAAGAAACTAGACATTAAAATGCTAATTAACCCAATTAAAAATAGGGTACTGAACTGAACAGAGAATTCTCAACAGAAGTTCAAATGGCCAAAAGACATTAAGGTCATGCTCAACCTCCATAGCAATCAGGGAAATGCAAATCAAAACAACTTTGAGATCCTATCTTACACCTGTCAGAATAGCTAAAATCAAAAACACCGATGATAGCCTATACTGGGGAGGATGTGGAATAAAGGGAGCACTCATCCATTGTTGGTAGGAATGCGAACTTGTGCAACCACTCTGGAAATCAGTGTGGCGGTTTCTCAGGAAACCTCAGGACCCAGCAATACCACTCATACCCAAGAGATGCCCAATCATACTATAGAAGCATTTGTTCAACTATGTTCATAGCAGCACTATTTGTAATAGCCAGAACCTGGAAACAACCTAGGTGCCCCTCAATAGAAGAATGGATAAAGAAGCTGTGGTACATATACACTTTAGAGTTTTACTCAGCGGTAAAAAACAATGATATCTTGAATTTTGCATGCAAATGGATGGAAATAGAAAACACTTTACTGAGTGAGATAACCCAGACCCAAAAAATATGGATATTGTATGTACTCACTCATAAGTACTCACTCATATGTATGTACTCACTCATATAGCCATAAATAAAGGACATTGAGCCCATAATTCGTGATCCTAGAGAAGCTAAATATGAAGGTGAACCCAAAGAAAAACATATATTTATCCTCCTGGATATTGGAAGTAGATAAGATTGCCAGGCAAAAGTTGGGAACACGGGGGTGGGGTTGGGGTGGGGGTAATTGTTGATGGGGAGTGAGAATTGAGAAGGGGAGGATTGGGGAGAGCTTGGGTGAATGGGATGGTTGGGATGGAGGAAGGGTGGATATGGGAGCTGGGAATTAGATATCTTAATTAAGAGAGCTATTTTAGGGTTGGCAAGAGACTTGACTCTAGAGGGGTTCCCAGGTGTCCAAGGAGATGTCCCTAGCTTTTTACCTTGGACAGCAGAGGAGAACGTGCCTGAACTGGCCTTACCTTATAGCCACACTCCTGAATATCATGCATATCACCATAGAACCTTCATCCGGTGATGGATGGAGATAGAGACAGAGACCCACATTGGAGCACTGGACTGAGCTCCGAAGGTCCAAATGAGGAGCAAAAGGAGAGAGAACATGAGCAATGGGGTACACCCACCCACTGTGATGGTGGGGCTGATCTAATGGGAACTCACCAAGGCCAGCTGGACTGGGACTGATGGAGCATATAATCAAACCAGACTCTGTATGTGGTTGACAATGAAGGCTTACTGAGAAGCCAAGGACAATGGCACTGGGTTTTGATTCTAAGGCATGGACTGACTTTTTGGGAACCTTGTCTGGATACTCACCTTCCTAGACCTGGATGGAGGGGGGAGGGCCTTGGACTTCCCACAGGACAGGGAACCCTGACTGCTCTTAGGACTGGAGAGGGAGGGGGAGGAGAAGTGGGAGGAGTGGGAGGGAAATGGGAGGAGGGGAGGAGGTGGAAAGTTTTAATAAATAAATAATTAAATAAAAATATTCTAGAGATGTTTTTAAGTCCATTTGAGTCATTACATCTGTTTGTTCCCTTATTTATATGTTAATTTTTTTGTGTGACAGACTTGCCCATTGGTGAGAGTAAAGTGTTGAAGTCTCCCACTATGAGTGTGTAGTGTTTGATGTGTAATTTAAACTTTAGTAATGTTTATTTTTACAAACGTGAGTGCTTTTGTATTTGGAGTATAAATGTTCATGATTGAGACATCTGTCATCTTGATAGATTTTTCCAGTGATGAATATGAAAAGTCCTTCTTCATTTCTTTTGGTTATCTGTAGTTTGAAGTCTATTTTGTTAGATATTGTGATAGTTACACCAGCTTGCTTCTTAGATCCGTTTTATTGGAAAGTCTTTTCCTAACCGTTTATTTTGAGGAAATGTCTGTCTTTGAAATTGAGGTGTATTTCTTGTAGGTTGTAAAAGGGTGGATTCTGTTTTTGTATCCATTCTATTAGTCTGTGTCTCTTTATAAGAGAATTGAGTCCATTAATATTAAGGGATACTAATGAACAGTTGTTATTCCTTTGCGGTCCCTTTAAGGACTAACCATGCCCACTCCCAGCCACTTCTGACCTCCTGGTCGCCATCTTAACTCTCTCCTGTCCGTCTCTTGACATGTGCACACGTGTCTTTGTTTCTCTCTCTATGTTTCTTTCCATGTCTCTCTGTTTCCCTCTTCTTTAAGTAATAAATGTTTAGCTTTATGTATAGCCTTATGTCCATTTACTCTGCCGTCCACCACATTCAGTCGCCTGACTCTGCCGCTTGCCCGGAGAACCTGCACTGCTCTGGTGGCAGCCTCTTCCTGGCTCACAGGCCACTGGGGCATCCCAACCTATTATCTTTTTAAAGAACAATACCAGTTATTGTTAATTTCTGTTATTTATTTATTGATTGATGGTAATGTGTATGTCTGTTGCCCTTCTTTAGGGTTTGATGGTGTGGGATTATCTTTTGCCTGTGGTTTCATGTGTATAGCTAGCTTCCTTGGGTTGGAGTTTTCTTTCCAGTGCTTTCTGTAGGGCTGGATTTGTGGATAGGTATTCTTTAAATCTGATTTTGTCATGGAATATCTTGTTTTCTCCATCTATAGTGATAGAAAGTTTTATTGGGTATAGTAGTCTGGCTTGGGATCTGTGTTCTCTTACTGTATGCATAATGTCTGCCCATGACCTTCTAGCTTTCAGAGTATACATTGAGAATTTGGATGTCATTCTGATGGGTCTTCCTTTATATATTACTTGGCCTTTTCCTTTGCAGCTTCCTAATATTTTTCTTATTTTGTATATTTTGTGTTTTGATTATTACTTAGCAAGTAAAAATTTTTTGGTGTTCAATCTGACAATAAAGTAAATTTAACTTTCCCAGCTTAGAATTAAAATACTTTTTCCATTATGAGTGATATGTCAAAAATTGAGATTTAGACCTAACAATATCTCCTATATTCTCCCTATAAGATAAATGAATAAAAGGTCTGTTAGCAAAGAAATGTTGGAGATACTGTTTATAGTATTATTGCAATAGTAATAGTAATATTGCTGAGTGTAATGAGAACATAACTCTCGTCTTTTCTGCAAATAAGAGAAGTTATAGATTCTCAACAATCACTTTATGCCTCTCTGAAACACACTGATAAAGTCTATCTTGAAACAGATTTGAATTTAGGAAGTGTTATGACTTTGTTCTAGAAAATCTTAGTATTCACACTTTTGTTCTCCTTGCAGGATGTTGAAATCTACAGAATGTCTTCATTTGTTGATGCAAGTGCCACTAAATCTGTTCTGGCATAGGCCCCAAGTGGCAGGTCAGCTTGTAAAGCAGCCTAGATGCTACATAGCCATCCATTCTCTAAGCACATCAAGATTTGATAGCCTTCTCTCTTATCCAGTGGATGGGTCAGATCATTTGATTATATGCTATTTAAACATTAAACGAGAAGAAATCCCAATGTCCATATGTTTAGCAATTGTCAATGTAAGGTGTAACAACTAGTCTTTTACCCCGGGAGATTTTCCAGAGATGCTTTAGACCATTGGGTTCCTAGATACACCATGTTGTAAAGCTTCATTTTCATGGGCATATTTTGTATTTTATGACATGGACATATCTTCCAAAGATATTCACCACATTTGGCTTATTTGGTTCAGTCAATGTGATGTCTTCCATATAATGGAACAAATTTTCTATGAGACAATGGGACAATGATCTCTACAGGCTAAGTGAGGAGAGCAGAAATTGACAAATTTCACTGAAATGAACGTTCAGATATATTTTTGTTCATTCTGCATGAAAATGACCTGTTTTTGTCTAACCATACTTTAAACGTATTTAAAGGATATTTTTCAAAGCTAAGCTGTGTACCAGGTGCCTGTTGTGTTGAATTCCCTCAGCAAAACACTAAAACAGAAGAAACAGCTGCAACCACCATCATCACCTGCTTAAGTTTTGTCCTCTGAGGTCAGTCTACCAGCTGAAAAAGTCAATGAGGCAGTGTCAAAGGGTCAGCAGTATAAATCAAAACATTGAAATTTTCAAGTCTTTGATGGTGACACTAACGGACCCAGCTTTCTTAGAGGAAATGGTTTTTAGTTTTCCATCACAGTGGGGAAAGGACTTTCCAGTGCTTCCACATGCCTACATCATCATTCCTCACACAAACAGCCACACATGTGATAAATTAAGCCAGGCAATGAGCATGTGAATTTCAAACCTTTATCTAGAAACCAAGAAGTTCTGATGAGCCAATCTGAGGAAATCTATGTGTAGAGAAAAGCTCCTTCCATAAACACCACCTTAAGCTCCTGTTTTCATGAATTATTATGGCATTGGGAGTTATTTCACAAAGTGATATATCTTCTAATTCAAAATTTGGTATACATATTGAGACTGATGGACCCACACTGTTATCAAGAGGGAATGGAAAGATTCCATATTCTTCACAGAACAGTTTCTCAGGATAGTGTGGTGATTTCCCAGTGTGGTCTAAAAATAACAAGAGAAAACAAGGAAAAAGACATGGACCCACCACTCACAATGTCATTTATTTCTGGCAAGCTACTTTGCCAATAAGGGAGTATAGGTATACTTCATAACACTCAGGGTTATGAAATGTTTGAATTGCCAAATTTAAAAAGATACATCATAGGTGTGATAAATAATAGCAATTATTTTAATGTTTATAGAACACAGTATTTTGAGAGTGATTACATGGAAGATATAACTAGTCATTTTAAAACTAAATTTGTTATTAGAAAAAAGTCAAAGGCCAAGATTTACCCTAAACAGTATTCAATTAGAATCATTGATTACCAATATAAAGAAATAAATTCTTTCACAAATCATTCTAACATCCCTCTCCTTTGAAAAGATGATCCCGCAACACGGAGACTTTTACCTTACCTGACTCTTGTAGATGTGATCCTCTTATCAGGGCTGTTCTCTCTCTAGCTGCACAATTCCCTTAAGGATTGGAACTCTTTTACTGTCTTCCAGGAATTTGTAAGCATTTAGGCTGTATCCCTGGGAATTCTTCATTCCTAATGCATTTTCTATAGTAGAAGAATTTGCAGGGTTTTTTTTTTTTGAGGACCATTTGTATATTTGGGTATTCCCAAGGAAGTGTTTATTTAAACTTCAATGTTATTTCATTTTTTAAAAAAGCACAGCCTTCAATTAGTAAATAATAATTGTACTTATCATTATTAAGTATGACATGTAGGATGATGAAATCAGGGTGGTTAGCATTTCTTATTAGTTTAATAACTCATTCCCTTGTCTCCCTGTATTTTGGCACATGCTTTCAGTTTTCTGTCTCTCCTCCCCTTCACAATAGCTTCTAGAAATTGCTATTGTATTCTGACCTACTTAGATAAGTCTCTCTCTCTCTCTCTCTCTCTCTCTCTCTCTCTGTATGTGTGTGTGTGTGTGTGTGTGTGTGTGTGTGTGTGTGTGTGTGTGTATAGTTACCACATATGAATGAGAATGAATTATCTGTCTTTCTGTGTCGGTCTTACTTTAGTTGACCTAATACAACCACCCCATTCTATTGTTCTACAAGTGGTAGAACATCAGTATTTCCTATGTTGAATAATCTATTTCATGTATAAGACACATTTTCCTTGTCCATTTATGCATCAGTGCACACCTTTGTGGATTTTTTTTATTTGATTATTGTGAATGGTGGCAATAGATAAAGGGGTGAAAAGTTTCTATGGATATATACCCACAAAAGGGACATATGAGTCATATGTTAGATATGTTTTTAGTTTTTAAAGGAAATCTCATTCTTTTTTCATATGGCTATAATGATTGTAATTCTACCATTAATGAATATTTTTTTTCTAGGCTCAAAGAGATGACTCAGTAAGTAAATAACTTGCTGTGTATGTCAGGTTTGACAAGTTTGGTTCTCTTAAAGATCTCATGTAAAAACTTGATGTGGTAATCAGTGATCTGGAATCACAGTACTCCTACAATGAGATGGGAGTCTGAGGCTGGAGAATCACCAAGAAGTAACAAAAACAAGAACAACTTTTCCTCAATAATGTGGAAGGGGAGAACTGGCTTTCAAAAGTTGCCATTTATCTACCACACACATATCCAGTATCACTAATATATGAAATAAAAATGTAGAAAGTTTTATTTTCTCTGCATCATTGTCAGCATTTGATATTTCTTTTCTTTTAGAAAGGAGACATTCTGACACGTCTGAGATTATGTCTTATTGTGGTTTGGATTTGCATTTCCCTGGTAGCTCATGATGTCAGGCATTTTCATTTTTCCATATTGTATTCACTTGTGCATTTAAAATATTATTTCTGAAAATAGTTATGAAATTCAAGAGAACTTGATAATTTTACTCAATTTAATTTTTAAAAAATAATATGAGAAATGGTTTGTTTAATTAATGCAAAATGCATGCATATAAATGTGGCAAATGTCATAGTGTGTATATTTATGATATAATATCTGTAACCAGAAGTACTACTTATAACTGTAGGTATTTTATCATTGAAGGATAGATAATTGAGTGAAACAGATATTTGTCCAAAATATTTGTATGTGACACCTGCAGTGTTACAACTAGACAATTATGTTAGCATGTGTTGTGTGCACATTAACCATCTCAGATTGTTAAAGCCAAAACTGAAGAGATGGAGTATTATTATTTTCCTGAAAATACAGTTGGTTTTCTATTCATTCTCAAACCTCAATGAATTTCCATCTGATGAAAAAACTTGACATTTTGCTCTTTTAATATTTATGATCTTTAAACCACTCCCTTCCTTCCTGAAGGCCATCATGACTTACTGAAGCATTTTTCTAAGCCAATTGTTAAATACCTTTGCTATATCACAAAATTATTTTTAGGTGATGTAATTTTTTGTAAGAAAAAGTTATATCTCTCTAAATCACTCAAATAATGTCATGACCATTATTGTCAAAAACATTAAATTATGTTGCTTTGTTAGCTCAGAATATAACATAAATATATGTCATTTGGAGAGAGTAGAGAAAGGAAAGATAATAAAATATATCTAGGCCTTTAATGGCTTCTATGCACACTCAAGTTAACACTAAATCCAAACAGAGAATCTTTCACTGAAGAGCCCATTGTTTGTTCAGATTATCTGTGATGGCATTGTCTTCCTACTTCAAGTAAAGGCAACATGACCAATAAGCAATTAAATACTTAGATGCCTAATGTTTTGTTTAAAACACTGCAAAACAATCAATGGTTGACTGAGAGAAAAATCACCTACTGGAAAGCCAGGTTTGAAATATTTTAAAATTTGCCTTTGCTAGTCTCTTCCTCTGTATCTCTTTCTTTATTCCAAGCTTACTTTTGTCTGACTCAATATTCTCCACATGCATTTTTTCATTTTTAGTAGTGAGTCAGATACTGAGTACACTATCTATGGGATTGTTGCAGGCTTGTTGCTGCTGTCTATTGTGTGATCCCTGTTTCCCAGGGTGGGGGTCGGTGGTGAGAAGTCGTGGAGGCAACATCACAGACTCTAAGAAGCTCTTTATTGTAAAAAAAAAAAAAGGAGTTTTAACAGAGTTAGGGGAAATTTAGCTGCCGCAGGAACATTTTTGGTTGCTCCTTTTGAAAGTGGTGGTCGCTGCTGGATTGTTGTCATGACTAGGGGTGCACATCATTAGTTACCATGCTTTTGGTTCACTGACAGGTTGTTTTGGCCAATTTTGCTTATTCGTTGTTAGTTTACATGCACTTGCTTGTGCTTACATTATTGCCCTACCTCATGGGATGATTCTTGACACTATGACTGACTTTTGTACAAAGTCACAGTGAGGCACAGATTCAAAGAAACACTCAGAATTCCTTAACTACTTACAGAATGTTTCAGAAACCATGGTAACCTGACTAAAAAAAGGAACCAAGCATTTTGAAGGGGTTTGGTCTCCCAGTCTCCCTATCACTACCCAACTGTTCAGTTGAATTTATCTATTGCCTCACTGAACTAATTTACCCAATTTAATGTATATACTTTCATATTCTGGACTCTTAAGTTTTCTTAGGACATTAACTATGTCCCCAGAGACAAAGTAATATAAAGCAGATTGTAGAAATATACTGCTCATGGTTAATTCCTTTTTTTCTCACTAGCCATCTGGATGACTTTGAACAAGTTACTTAACTGCTTTATGGCTTATCCCAAAGGGTAAGGTGGTTGTGAGAACTATATAGATAAATTTCTGCAGGCTGCATATACATGTTCTTGGATTTTGCAATTCTCTCATGGATCTTTGTAACCTCTGAGTCTAGTAATGCTATCTAATGATAGACCTCTGAGTCTAGTAATGCAAAAGGTGTTTGGGTGGAAGCCGCACCCCAACTCCTGGCATCTATATACCCAGAGTCTGGAATGTTTGGATTTAGGCTTTGTACCAGCCCCTGGCATCCATATATCCAAAGAGTCTGGAATGTTCCGCTGGAAGTTCCATCCCAAGCCCCTTCCCCTGGAAGTTACCTCAGCCCAAACTCCACCTCTGAGAAAGCCTGCCAAATGATGACTGCTCCCCAGAGATCCTCAAGACCACTCCCACAGAGTATTGAACAGACCCCAGAGAACAAACACGTGTTTTTTTTTTTTTGGTCTTCTTCCCAGACTTCTCTCTAGGGGACTGGAAAGCCATCCGGGAGCGTTAGTATCCATTAAACCTGGGCTTTTTCTAACTTGGTTTGATTTGGTCTGATTCAGATTATTGTGTCAGCAGAGAGGTTTGTCGGGGTGTAGAACCTTTTCTACAGGTACTGAGGTAAAAGTTAATGAAATAAATGGAGGAATTGAGAAGCACAAATCACCTGTGTGGAAATGGATGCTTGTACCATCAAAAGACTCTCAAAAGTTAGATCTTTAAAGTTTCCTTATTTCTGTCCTAGAGCAGATGATAGAGACATTTTTCTAGAACCCAGGCCATAATGCTTCAAACAACATTTTTAATGTATTACTAATTCTAAATAATAAATACTAACTTTTGACACAGACAGTCCTCTCCAAAGCATTTAGGGGAAACTGGAACCAACTGCATTGGATTGAAATATTGCTCCTTAAGACAGTTTCCAAAGTTAAAATCAAGTGGAGGTAAGTCTGATTTATAATAGTGAAAATTCTGTGATTTTAAATGTCTCTTGATACCTATGTCCATATTCCCAGTAAGCAATTAAATTGTTGTATTTTATATTTAACCAGAATACATTAAAATAATATTTCCCAGTTAAAATAATATTTTTACCAGTTTCTTTCTTTCTTTTTACATTAATACAGCCTGTATCTTCCTCATTTAAACACTTACAATGGGCCCATGTATTTTTGTTGTAGTTTGTCTTCTAAATTAGATATTGCCAGAGACTTTCTGCCAGAATTGCTGGTGACATATGGGTCTGATTATGTCAAGTTCTTAATCTTTCCAATGCTGAAAAAGATAAAATTTTAGAGCTGAGTTTTCAACTCTTTTTATTCCATTCTGTCCTTTCATGAATGACAATTAAAAGCATGGCTTATTATATATACATTCTAATCCTTTGAGGACATATATCTCAGGAGTGGAGTCCTATGGTCCAATATGAGTAATGCTGTGTATGAAGAAGGGAAATTAAAGTACAACCAAGATATCTGCAAGGACATGAAAAATCAGATACTAACTGGAGGATGCATAGATGTTTTAATCAGTAAGAAAACCTTACCCATTTCCTCTATTTGATCATGAGTTTCTATGGGTAGAGATGCTGCTCATTTGTCTTTGCTTTTCTATCACAAAGTATAAAATTTTACAGCAAATACCTACTATGTGCCAGATAGTTTACCATAGTATGATAGAGAAAATCACTATGGTTTGTGCCCCATGGAATATAAATTCTAGTTTAGAAAAGTGACAAATAACTGAGTGAAAAAATTGTAACATGAGGGCCAGCTTGTTGGGGTTTCTGTCCCGCCCGGTACCCCAACGGCCGGCAAATCCCAAAGAGAAATTACACACAAGACTCCATATGGTTATAAACTGATTGGCCCATTAGGTCAGGCTTCTTGTTAACTCTTATAACTTATATTAACCCATTATTCTCATCTATGTTAGCCATAATGGCTCCGTACCTTTCTCAGCTGGGCAAGTTACATGCTGCCTCTTTAGTGATCTGCGCAGGAGTGGCTGAGGGAGCTTTCTCCTCCCTAGCCTTATCCTATTCTCATTGCCCCACCTCTACTTCCTGTCTGGTTGACCCGCCTATACTTCCTGCCTGGCCAGTCAGCGTTTTATTAAAATACATGATTGACAGAATACAGATAATTCTCCCGCACCATTTCCCTCTTTTTTTTTTTTAAACAAAGGAAAATACCCATAGTCCATTTGTTGGGAATGTGGGCGTAGTATTTCAGGCTACTTCCTGCTGGTTGGGGGTGCTGATAATCTTATGGGGACCTAAAGAAAATTTAGAGTTATAATCAAGTCCTGACTGAAGTATCCTGTGAGTCTTGATCATCTCAGGCAGCAGTCTTGAACCTGTTCTGGATGAAGAACTCAGACATCTCGGCCATCTATTCCTGTCGGAGATTTTTCAGGTGGCCTCCCTTGGTGAAAGATGATTTTTCTTAACTCTGAATAAATCCAGAGCCTCTCGTTTTCTGTGGAAACAAAAGCAAAATCTCTTCTCCAAAGTAACATACCTTTTGACTTCAATTTTGAAGCCAAGGTATTTTCAAAATACCTATCTTGGGTTAGTTCAGCAGCATTTATAAACAAAAGTCTTTTAGCAGCTGTTGTTCCTTCCTCAGCATTCAAACAATTCAAAGAGAGCATAATAGCATACAGTATCAAGATTCTCTGTATATTTTCCATCTTTATTTTAACCTCTATTTCTTCCATTTTTACTTTTACTTTTTGAGACAAGTTCTCTGTATATCTTTGTCCTGGAATAACTCTGTAGACCAGGCTGTCCTTGAACTCACAGAGATCCCTTTGTCTCTGCCTCTCCAGTGCTGGGATTAAAGGTGTGTGCTACCACACCCTGAAGTCACAGAGGTCAACTACCTCTGCCCCTTAAAGTCTCAGAGGTCAAGGTACCTCTGCCTCCCAGTCATTGGGATTAAAGGAGTGTAACACCACACCCAACTCCTCTCTTTTTACTTTAAGAACTTTAACTTTTATCCTGCATTTATTTTTAACACACTATAAACCATTTAGAGGTTTTCTTCATCTTTGAATCTCTCTTTACTGTATATCTCTCTTTTTCTGACCACATGAGCCTTTAATTTACAAAGCAATACGGAAAGCCGTGGCTTTGAAGGCTAGATCCTTAACTTTCCAGCCTCTGCGGAGGTACTGGCTGTAGCCATTTTTGTTGCCACAACTCTATGGCGTTTCAAGGTCCTTGTTAGCAAGTAAGCTGGAGCATTCTGCTCACAGACCACACTCAGTAGGACTGCCTGTCTGAAAGAGTCAGAGATTGCCCTGACAGGACAGCCCAGAAAGCCGGCATTTTAAAACAGCGCAGCTTTTTTCCTGCTACTGCTGAAAACCCGAAAAGCATGCGTTCAGCTTTTCATCAACACCATTTAAGTGCTTCGCAGCAGGACCTCTTAAAAGAGCTGCAAGGTTTTGCAGCTAAAGCTGAGTCAGGAAGCCTCTCTTAGATGAGGGCACTTGCTTGCCTCTAGCAAGCAGAGCAGACCCGAGAAATTGCTGCTACCAAGAAACCATGCATAATGCTGTTATTTTGTTCTAGAATTACTTCCCAAGCTGTCTCAGGCTTTATGTGGATACAGTTGTCCACACGTTGGCGCCATTTGTAACATGAGGGCCAGCTTGTTGGGGTTTCTGTCCCGCCCGGTACCCCAACGGCCGGCAAATCCCAAAGAGAAATTACACACAAGACTCCATATGGTTATAAACTGATTGGCCCATTAGGTCAGGCTTCTTGTTAACTCTTATAACTTATATTAACCCATTATTCTCATCTATGTTAGCCATAATGGCTCCGTACCTTTCTCAGCTGGGCAAGTTACATGCTGCCTCTTTAGTGATCTGCGCAGGAGTGGCTGAGGGAGCTTTCTCCTCCCTAGCCTTATCCTATTCTCATTGCCCCACCTCTACTTCCTGTCTGGTTGACCCGCCTATACTTCCTGCCTGGCCAGTCAGCGTTTTATTAAAATACATGATTGACAGAATACAGATAATTCTCCCGCACCAAAAAATCAATAGAAAATATGATTCCAACTTTTATTACATGTCTGCTTGGAAAGAAAACTGGGGAATTTTAGTTAGGATGATCATGCACAGTGTCTTTGAGGAGAAAACCTCTTCAAGAGCCATGGACAGGAACAAGGATGGTAGAACGCATCAAGGCAGGAGACTGGAGAACAGCAATCTGCTAGCAGGACTTGAACAGAGTATTTCTCCAGAAACAGAATTTATGAAAATGATACCAACAGGGCATCAGCGAAGGACAAGAACCCTGGGCTGGGAATTGGGAGACCTGAGTTTCCCAACTTTGCGCCTTTCAGCTAAGCTTTTATTTGTTTAACAGAAAAGAAGTTAGTCAATGATACCTAGCATTAAGGCTCTTGGCGTCTGCTTCCAGTTTTGGGGACTGAAGTACTCTGGGTTTCTTGGAAATATGAGTGGGACAGTAAATTGCCTTTATTCTTCCTTCCTGTTCTGACCTGTGATAGGATGTTCTGTCCCCTGTGTGCCCACCAAAATATGTCTAAGGATAGAGGGGAAAGAAAGCAGTAGATGAAGGGTTTCCTTCCATGGAAAGTTGGTTGCCCAGAAAGGCATACCTTCACTTAGAACAAATGGAGCTATTTATTTCTTCTTTTTTTTAAAATTGAAAAAAAGAAATTAATACAAAATATCCTTGATGGGGAACCTCAGCCAATCACATTCTGCTTAAGGTGTGTCCCCCTGGGGCCACATAAAACAAATAAAAGATCAAAGTGCCTTGCCACTTCCTCTTGCTTGGCCCCTGCTTTCCCGGACAGACCATTGGGACTCTGGTGTAAGTTTTTCCTTCATTCGGTTTATTAAAGCTGTAACTTTTATATTAAGCTAGTCTGGTTAATTTTTAACTACCGATTGACCTCGCCCTTCATATTCTGATCATGGTTTCTGCTTTCTCATCTTCTTTCCTTCTCCCCATCCATCTTCATGCCTCCTTTCACTCTAAGAAAACAGGCAAATATGAATAACAAAGAAGGATAAAACAAAAGGAATAAACTAAGAACCAAAAATAAACAATGATCAGGAAAAACAGATACACACAGCAATGAAACTCATCATAATACAATTGGAATGCACAAGCAAAAGATCATGAAGTTCAGTTTTAAAAAAAAGTTCAAAGAAGGAATTATGTGACAATCTCCAAAAATACCTTTGAGTTTGTTTTGTGTTGGTCCTTAATTGCTGGGCATGGGTCCTGCTCTTAATTGTATTGTCATGGTGGTTTGTATACCTAGTGAGACTTTCTTGGAGCAAATTAATTTTTCTTTTGTACTTTCTAATTGGAGCTAACTTTGGTGTTGGAGATCGGAGTTTGTGTCTATTTTCTTCTCTGAATGCTGAGACCCCATCTGAGTTAGAAATGTGCAGTCCCTGTGCATGCTCTCACAGTCTCTGGGAGTTCATTTATGTCTCAGTGCCTGAAAGATACTGTTTCCTTGATGTCCTTTATCCTCTCTGGATCTTACAATCTTCCTGTGTCCTCTTCTGTAGATTTCTCCAAGTGTCCTGAGGGTGATGGATTTGAAGATATTCCACTTAACACTGAATTGCCAGGATCTCTCTTTCTCTGCACATGAACAGAGAAATTTCAAAGAGTTGGAATTAGAGAGAATAAAGATATAATTTGATCTTAAGCCTTGTGACACCACAGACACAGGCAGGGAGGATGTAGAGCTTTTCATTTGCATTTTTACACCTGTTCTGTTGTTTTTATGCCTGACAGACCAGATTGTGAATGGTCTGAAGTTGTCTTCCTTCTACACTGACATTTTTGCTACTGCCATTTAACGTCTAACAGAAAAAAAATCCTTCTTGATAAACAGGTATAGCCTCAGGACAAATGATAAATACTCAGTTCATTCTCGTAGATTTTCAAGAAATTGAATTTGAGATGGTACATTTCCTGCAGAGGAGATATGACTGATTACAATGGCATATTTTTGAAGTCAATAATGGATTTTTAAAAGTCTTTACTTCTTAAATTCTAATTACAAGGAGCCAGAAAAGCTAAATTTAGATTAAAGATTAATTTGAATTCATTCACAGATTAAATTTAGACTTAAAATATGTTATTTACCTTCTTTAACCTGTTATCTATGCTAAAGCTGAATAAATGGAATGGCAACATATTGTATGAAAATGATTTATGATGCACAAATGCAAATTGACTTTTATTTAAAATAAAACATTCTGATTTTAAAATATCTAGATGGCATTTTATACTGTTATAGTTCATAAGACTCTTGATTTGAAAGTTGTAACAATGACATAAAACCATTTTATTTATAATAATTTTAAGTTTTTATACTGAGCCTGAAATACTATGTTATCACAGTACTTACATATTTCATATTTTATAGCATTTGAATAGATAATAAGTACATATGCTATAATAATAGCCATACTGAATATATCTGAAGATTAAGAGTTGTATAAGGATTGTATTGGATTTTTCTTTAATATACACACACATTTAAAAGCAATAATGAGACTGAAATATTCCTATATGCTTTTCAACAAATAAAACTTTCCTATACACATTTAATCTCATGAAAAAGTGAATTCAAATGTATGATAATTCTTTTCATGGCTAATATTAAATTTTATGAAACAGTGACTTACAAAGAGATGAGAAATTTCCATGCTGTTGCCTACTATGTTAGTTATTTAGCACGGTGTAGTTAGAATTTTTTTGGCCACCAACCAGCTCCCAAATAAAGACATGGAGACTTATTAATTATGAATACTTGGCCTTAGCTTATGCTTCTCCCACTAGCCCTTTTAACTATATTTAACCTGTTTCTATTCCTATTCATCTACATTTTGCCTTGGGGCTTTTTACCACTCTTGTGTTCTGTATGTCCTACTTTCCTGCTTCCTCCATGTCTGTCTGACTGACCCCTGATGTCTTCCTGGTGTCTCTTTTGCCGAAATTCCTCCTCCTACTTACTCTCCCTGTCTGAAAGTCCCACCTATACCTCTTCCCTTGATATTAGTTATTCAGATTTTTATTGGATCAATCAGATGTAAGGTAAGGTAAAACAGCAACACATCTTTATATAATTAAACAAAATAAGCACGTTTTTACTTAGTTAAACAAATATTGTGAAACATTAATGAATATAATACATCTTTACATAACAAATGCAACACATTTTTGCATAGTTAAATATTCTGCAATAGCATGTGGGTATTCTGTAAAATGCATTTTCTATCCTTGGTCCTAAAATTAATGAAATTACTCAGATAGAACTTTTCAGCTTGTGTTCAACTGGCTATCTTCAGAAAGCGATACAACCCATTGTGAATCTGGTATCAGAACCACCCAACCAGTGAAGTCACTTCATTTGGAGAAGGATTTCTACAGCAGTCCCATTTTATTGTACTGAAAGAACCAAGGAATGCACATTACCAATAAAATAGAAATTTATTTTGGCTTATGATTTTGGATGTTCAGATCTAAGTAATTAATCTGATGATGTCCATAGAAGAATTTCAGATCATGTGGCAGAGACAGTTCATGTGTGAGTCTTTCCCTGTTCTTATAAATCCATTAAGATGTAACAATAGGGGCTTTTTCTGTTCTAATAACTTCAAAGGATCCACTCTTTAAAAAAATCATAGGCAAATTAATTTTCCAGTTTCTCAGTACTATTAGCAAGTAACTTTGGGGATTAAACTCTTTTATGAGTTTTGGGGAGAAATAAAATTTAAAGCAAAAAAATTTCTAGACATACTACTATTGTAAAGCAATTATTGATAGTGTGAGACCAGCAGACTAAAATCTAGGACTTAGAAGTTGTCTAAGTGGGTTTAATGTCTGCTGAACAAGCATGAAGACATGTGTTTCAATCTCCAGTCCCGACATAAAAGTTGGATGTGGTGGTGTACATTTGCAACCCCAGTGTTGGGGGAAGGCAGTAAATATAGGCAATTCCTGATGCCCACAGGATAGCCAGCTTAGAGGAAATATAAAACTTATATTCAAGAAGAAGCCCTGTCTCAAAAAATAAGGTAGTAGTGTGGTGGAGGATAACACCTGAAATTTATCTTTGACCTCCACATGTGTGCATAAGCAAGTATATCTACACACATATCTGCACACACACATATGCCAACATAGCACACACATACATACATACACACACACACTGTAGAATACAAGCTAAAGTAAAAAATAATTTGAATCTCAAGTATATGACTTAATGGCCTACAATTATAATGCCAGTATTCAGGAGACTGTTAAAAGGCATCAACAGTCTAACCCAGCTATGAAACATGAGAACTACAAGACCAACTTTTCAGGCAAGAGATGATCAGTGATAAAATATAACACTTTAAGAGATTTACCAAATATTCTGTGGTTGGATTTGAGGCCTGGCCCACAAGAGACAATCCATGTCTGGTACTATAAACCTGGTCAAAACCACGTAGCTCTTAAAATTCTATGTCTAGGTGTGGGAATGTTAAGCTTATTTAACTTGGCATAGTGCCAAACTGCTTCCTAAAGTAACTTTCAGGTTTAAGCAGAGAAGCCTATCTTCTTGGCTATTCGTGGTGCTGAGAATAAGTGATGATGATTTCTCAGTTCTAGACAAGACAATTACATCATTCCCTCTAGGCCACAGTGAGTGACATCATGGAAGAAAGTGTGGAAGGAATGGACGAGTCAGAAAAGGAAAAGGGACCCATAACACCATTTTTTTCGTGGGCATGACATAGTCATTTTAACCACAAACTCAAAGCAGTTGTGGTTACCTGAACTGGCCTCATCAACAATCTATCATGTTTAGATTTGAGGCTCAGGGCCCTGCTCTCCCCAACCCACTGCATAATTAATATTGGTTGTTGATAGATTCTAGAAGTTGTCTTAAGTATGTTATTACACTACGTTCTGTTGTCTAGTGATAAATACACGGTCACACACATGGCCCTGATTAAAGTCAATGTGTCACAAAACAAAAAGACATGAGTATAATTGGTTAGGAGGAAGCATGTTGATATGGGGTGGGAAAAAGATAAAAGAGGTCAGGGATGAGAATAATTAGAATACTTTACATGCATGCAAAAAACACACTTAATAAAATATTTTCAAAAAGAGAAAAATAGTAATCTTAATTAGAACAGTCCCAAAGGTGTTTATTTTTCAATAGATTCTACTTCTGCTTTTTTTTTAATTTTTCTTTATTTTTTTAAAGTAATTTTATTAAATTATACAAGTTTCCATTTCCGCCCCTCCTCCCACCACCCTCCCACTCCCCCCACTCCCTCTCCTCCTCCCTCTCCATCCCTAAGAGCAGTCAGGGTTTCCAGCCCTGTGGGAAGTTCAAGTTCCTCCCCCCTCCCTCCAGGTCCAGGAAGGTGAGTGTCCAGACAGACTGGATCCGCAAAATCCAGTATATGCAGAGGAAACAAGTCCCAGTGTCATTGTCAATGGCTTTTCAGAAAGACTTCGGGCCAGCCACATTCAGAGAATCTGGTTGGATCGCGTCCTCGTTCAGTCCCAGTCCAACTGGCCTTGGTAAGCTCTCATTAGATCCGTCCCCTTGTATCAGTGGGTGATCGCATCCCTCGCAGTCCTTATTTCCTTTTTCATTTTCTTCATCCTTCTGCTCCTCATTTGGACCTTGGGGGGCTCAGTCCGGTGCTCCAATGTGGGTCTCCGTCTGTATCGCCATACATCGTCGGATGAAGATTTCCTCTGGTCTTGCCTTCTTTGCTCACGTTCTCTTTCCTTCTGCTTCTCATTTTGACCTAGGGAGTTAAGTCCAGTGTTCCGATGTGGGTCTCTGTCTCTATCTCCATCCATCGCCAGATGAAGGTTCTATGGTGATAAGCAAAATATTCATCAGTATGGTTATGGACCAAGGCTACTTCTGCTTTTTTGTGTTATGACTTTTTCAAACAAGTAACTTCTGTTAAAAGTAGCACATTTTAGACTTTAGAAAAGTAATTTTAGAAGGTAGGATTAATTTTCCAGTATCTATATTGAAGTTATTCCTTCAACAGAAATGGGTGCTGTTGGATACCAGCTAGTTAATATGTCACAAGAATTTTTTTTAATTAAAAACAAAATATTTAATTTTCTCATCTACTATTGAGAGTTAACCCAATGTGAGTGCTCCATAATTTATATGAGACTTTGATACATAGAGAAAATTTCAAAAAGTATTCCTCATGTGGATTAATGAATATTGTTTTTGAAATACCACTACTTGTAAAAGGTTAAGACCCTTAACTCCTAACCCTTTTGTCTCATCCAATATATCAGTCTCATTTTTATTCTCAAATATTTCTATCACTTCTCTGAAATTTGAGTCTAAGTATAGCACGAAGCTCTAATGCCCTCATGAACAGACATTTTCTTGTATGCCATCCTCTCTTTTGGTTCTTTCATCTTGGCCAATGCATGTGGGCAGAGTAGGTTGCATAGAACAAGCATCTCTGATCAAGCATCTTTGTTGAAGCCTATCAAGCTTTCTATTTTTTCCCAGGCTAAAAACAATGGATTATACCCACAAATCAAATCATCTGAGCTATACATTTGCTTCTTCTTGTCAGACAGATTGACATATAATTCTATATGTGCAATGTATTTACATATACCTTTCCTCTTAATTCTATTTTATTTATTATTTATTTATTAAAAATTTCCATCTCCTCCCCACCTCCCTTTTCCTTTCCCCTCCCCACCTCCCCCTCCCTCTCTAGTCTTAAGAGCAGTCAGGGTCCCCTGCCCAGTGGGAAGTCCAAGGTCCTCCCCCCTCTATCCAGGTCTATAAAGGTGAGTATCCAAACAAACCAAGCTCCCACAAAGTCAATCCATGCAGTAGAATCAAAACCCAGTGCCATTGTCCTTGACTTCTCAGTCAGCCCTCATTGACAGCAACATTCAGAGTGTCCAGTTTGATCACATGCTCCATCAGTCCCAGTCCAGCTGGCCTTGGTGAGCTCCCATTAGATCAGTACCACCGTCTCAGTGGGTGGACGCACCCTTCGTAAAAGTACTGCTTGTCACTATTGTGTTATGCATCCATTGTTAATTGGGTTGATACTTTATTACTTATAAAAATGTTATTTTTTGGTTTTTTTTTTAGTTTTAAATTTAATCTATTTATTTATTTATTTATTAAAAATTTCCACCTCCTCCCCATTTCCCATTTCCCTCCCACTCCCCACACTCCTCCTCCCCCTCCCTCTCCAGTCCTAAGAGCAGTCAGGGTTCACTGCCCCGTGGGAAGTCCAAGGTCCTCCCCCCTCTACCCAGGTCTAGGAAGGTGAGCATCCAAACAGACGAGGCTCCCACAAAGCCCATCCATGCAGTAGAATCAAAACCCAGCGTCATTGTCATTGGCTTCTCAGTCAGCCCTCATTGTCAGCCACATCCAGAGAGTCCGGTTTGATCACATGCTCCATCAGTCCCAGTTCAGCTGGCCTTAATTATGTAATTTGGTAGATGTTTAAGAAACTTAACTTGACAGATGCTGACTGAACCAAGAGGTGAATGCCTGGCCTTCCAGCTGGACAGCCCAGTCTCTAGATTCTAGGCCCCTGAGCAAATTTGGGGCCCTTCCCCACCTATCTCAGCTGCACTAGCTGGTAAGCAGGCAAGGCTCCGGAGGGCAGGCTGCTCTACTTTCCCATCAGACCCTGTGATTTACAAGTCCCACTCTACCCCTAAATCCACTCATTTATCACAATCTCAGGGGTTCTCTGAGACACAGACACTGAGTGCAACAATTAGACCAAGAGGTACAGACACTGCCTCTTTTGAAGAAAGATACGGGTAGACACAAGAATAAATTCAACAACCTAGAGAGCAATATGGAACCACCAGAACTTAGTGTTTCTACAACAATGAGACCTGAACATCCCAAAACAGAAGAATCAGAAGAAAATGATCTTAAAAATAAGTTTATGAACATGATAGAAAACTTTAAAGAGATTATGAAAAATTCACTTAAATAAATCGTTGAAAAGACAAACAAAAATGAAAGAAATCAATAAATCCCTTAAAGAAAATCAATTTTTGTGTTAAGACTTTGTTGACTTTAATGATTTCTTTGACCAATGTATCTATTTCCTTTTTTCTTTTTTATTATTGATTTTTATTAAGCTCTACATTTTTCTCTGCTCCCCTCCCTGCCTCTCCCCTCCTCCACACATCACTCCCCCAAGGTCCCAATTTACTCAGGAGATTTTGTCTTTTTCTATTTCCCATGTAGATTAGATCTATGTAAGTCTCTCTTAGTGTCCTCATTGTTGTCTAAGCCCAAAGGCACAGAAAATATATTCAACAAAATCATAGAAAGAAAACTTTTCCAACCAATTAAGGAAATGCTTATGAAGATATAGGAAGTTTATAGGACACCAAATAGACTGGACAAAAAAAACCAGTCCTTTTTTATACAGAATATATAGAATAAAGAAAGAATATTGAGAACTATAAAGAAGACAGCATATAAAGGCAGACCTATCAGAATAACACGTAGCTTATCAATGGAGACTCTGAAAGTCAGAAGGTCCTGAACAGAGATTGTGCTGACATTAAGAGATCACAGAGCCCAAACCAGACTACTATATGAACCAGCAAACGTTTCAGTTGCCATAGTGGAGAAAGAAAGATATTCCATGACAAAATCAGATTTAAACAATACCTATCTACAAATCCAGTCCTAAAAAAGGCACTAGAAGGAAAAATCCAACCCAAAGAGGTTAACTGCACCCACCAAAACACAAGCAATAGATAATTCCACACCACCAAATCCTAAAGAAGGGAAAAACACACACACACACACACACACAGACAGACACACAACCACCAAAAATAACAGGAATTAACAATGATTGGTCATTAATATCTCTTAATATTAATGGACTCAACTTGCCTATAAAAAGACACAAACTAACAGAATGGAAATAAAAATAGGATCCTTCCATCTGCTGCATACAAGAAACCCACCTCAACTTCAAAGATAGACATATCCTCAGGCTATAGGATTGGGAAAAGACTTTTTAATCAAATGCACCTAAGAAGCAACCTGGGGTAGCTATCCTAATATCTAAAAAAATAGATTTCAAACTAAACTTAAAGTAACCAAAAGAGATAAAGAAGGACTTTTTATATTCACCACTGGAAAAACCCATCAAGATGAAGTTTCAATCCTGACCATTTATGCCCCAAATACATGAGCACTCACATTTGTAAAAGAAATATTACTAAACTTAAATTCTACATCAAACCCCACACATTAATAATGGAAGACTTCAACACCCCACTCTCACTAATGGACGGGTCTGCCAGACAAAAAAGTTAACAGAGAAATAAGGGAACTAACAGATGTTATTACTCAAATGGGCTTGATAGACATCTATAGAACATTCCACCCAAACAAAATAACATACCTTCTCAGCTCCTCATGGAACCGTCTCTAAAACTGTTCACATACTTGGCCACAAAACAAAGCTCAACAGATACAAAATGTTTGGAATAACCCCCTGTATCTTATTAGATCACCATGGCTTAAAGTTAGAATTTGACAACAGTTCAAATTCCATAAAGTTTACAAACTCATGAATACTGAATAATACTCAACTGAATTACCCTTGAGTCAAGGAAGAAAGAAAGAAAGAAATTAAAGACTTTCTAGAATCCAATGGAAACATGTACAACACACCCAAACATATGGGATACTATGAAATCAGTACTAAGAGGAAAGTTAATAGCACTAAATGCCTCCATAAAGAAGTTGATAAATCTCACACCATACCTGAAAGCTCTAGAACAAAAAGAAACAAACTCTGCCAGAAGGAGTAGATGCCAGAAAATAATCAAATTGAGTGCTGAAATCAATAAAATTGAAACAAAGAGAATAATACAACAAATCAATGAAATAAAGCACTTTTTTCTTTGAGAAAATCAACAAAATAGGAAAACCCTTATCCAGACTAACCAAAAAGCAGAGAGAACATACAAATTAGAAAATCAGAAACTTAAAGGAGGACATAATATCAGAGACTGAGGAAATTTAGAGAATCATCAAGTCATACTTCAAAAACCTGTACTTCACAAAATGGGAAAATTTAAAAGAAATGTACAATTTGCTGGATAGGTACGACATACCAAATTAAATAAAGATGAGATAAACATTTTGAATAGACCTATAACCCATAAGGAAATAGAAAGAGTAATTAAAAGTCTCATCATCATCATCATCATCATCATCATCATCATCATCATTATTATAAAAAGCCAAAAACCAGGAGATTTTCAGAATTCTACCAGAATTTCAAAGAAGATCTAACTAATATCAATACTCCTTAAATCATTTCACACAACAGAAACAAAAGAGACATTACCAAACTCCTTCTAAGAGGCTACAGTTACTCTGATACCCAAAGTACACAAAGATGCAACAAAGAAAGAGAATTACAGACCAATCTCACTCATGAACATTGATGCAAAAATACTCAATAAAATACTGGAAAATCACATCCAAGAACACATCAAAAAATCATCCACCATGACAAGGTAGGCTTCATCCCAGAGATACAGGGTTGGTTTAACATATAAAAATCTGTCAATTTAATAACCATATAAACAAGCTGAAAGAAGAAAAACACATAATCATCTCATTAGATGGTGAAAAAAAACTTTGACAAAATCCATCACGTCTTCATGATAAAAGACTTGGAGAGATCAGGGATACAAGGAACATGTCTAAACACAATAAAAGCAATTTACAGCAAGCTGACAGTAAACATCAAATTAAATGGAGAGAAACTCAAAGAAATTCCACTAAAATCAGATAGAAGACAAGGCCGTCCACTCTCCATACCTACTTATTTTGGACTCAGGTATAAGCGATGAAGTAGTTTGATTTTTTTCCAGTAAGGAAATATATTTTTAATTCTTTCTTTAAGGTTTGGATTTTTTTCTTTAGAATATGAATGCCATTCACTTTAATTTGCTCTTTATGAATCTGGCCACATATACTATATTTGTTCCATCTGCTCACTTCATGTAGCATTTTTCTGGAGACCTTTACAGCTGTTTGGATGGTAATGACTTTAATACTTATTTATTTTTGATTGTGGAAATAAAGGAACTGAATAAAAGGTATCTGGAATTATCAGAGCTTAGAATGTTAGGTTGGATTTTGTGATCTGAATAATTCTTCCTTGATAAATGGCAATAGTCAAGACATATCTTTGCATGGTGAACACCTACAAGAAGATAGAACTAATTGGATGTGACAACTGAAGAGAGAAAATGACTTATACTACTCAGATGATCCTGTGGAATATTGAACTACATTAGAAAGCATTTTGCATTTGATGCTCACATTAATAGTATGTTTACAGAAAACATCATTTGCTCTCAGTAAATGGTGGTACTCACAACAATTTGTACATGATTTATGGAGCATGCAGGGGTATGCTGCTGTTCCTACAGAACCAACATGGCTTTAACTATGTATTCAGCAAAACACATAAATCACAAGTGCAAAGTAAGCAAAATAGAGCAACCATTATTTGATTTAATTATGTGGTATTGAAAAGTGTCCTCTTTATATTTTTCTTGAAAGGCACCACAAAACACAATCCAGTATTAAAAATTATGTAGTTGTGAGTACTCAGTCTTGCTGTGCTTGTAAAATAGTAAAACATTTCTATTGCTTTCAATCTCATTTTATTCCTTCTGTGATTCTTTTATTCGGAAAATCATCATAAACTGACTTCAGGCTGCACTCTGAAATGTCAAAAAAATTGATCATGTTTACTTCTGCACACTATGAAGTACATGGTGTTGCTAATTCTGTATTAATATTAACAAAGAAGGCAAGGAAGTGGCTTTTAGCTTTCAATCTTTGTTCAATAAATCACACACAAACATGGCTTGCACATGGCTTTTCATTGAACTCTGCCATTTTATGTGTCTTTTATCCTAGAGATTTATTGCTTTATGTGGATTAAAGCAATTCAGGGTCTGAAGTGTTTAATCTGGGTGTTTAGGTTTTGATGTCTCAGCCAGATTGTGTGAGAAAGTCAGATGCTCAAGCTCCTTGCACATGTGCAGTAGGTGCCACATGTGGATCTGAGTGAGTCATTTCCTGGTATGTGAACATTTTCCACACTTTCTTTGAACTTCATTTCATTTATAAATGATTAATTATTGTATCTTTTCTGTGGGTTATTCTATCTTCTTCAAGCTCAAAACTTACCATAGGCCATGACCTTGTTCAACTTTCAGATTTCCTATAGGTTGATCTAGAAAGAAATCAATAATAGCTAAGAATTTATTAAAGTCAACTAAGTATTTCATGAACATTATTATGTGAGAGAAAATACTTGGCTTATGCTTCCACACCAGAGTTCATCACTGAAGAATGTCAGGGCAGAAACCTGGAGACAAGAACAGTACCAGGAGCCATGGAGGAATTTTGATTACTGGCTTCTACCATAAAGCTTCCTCAACCTGCTTTCTTATCCACCAGGATTATATGCCCAGGGATGGCATTGCTCACAATAGGCTGGACCCTTCCACATCAATCACTAATTAGGAAAATCTTACAGGCTTGCTATAGGCCAATCATACAAAGGCATTTTCTCTATTGTGACTACCCCTTCTCACATATATCTAGGTTTATGTCATGTTGACAAAAATCTAACCAGAACATTGTACTAACATTCTTTATATATGCCTTATACTTAAAATCTTGCTGATTATACATGAATATCACATAGTTGGTATATGTGCATATGTACATTGAAATTTTAAAAACCATTAAATACTGCATACATGCATACTGCTCTAAACATATTTATGAGATAAAAATTAAAGTGATTTCTATAGGTAAGAAATATCATAAGCACCCAGAAGAAAGTACAGTTAACATAAACTTGTTTTGGAGAATTGAGGAGAAAACACAAGTATAACAGGAAGAATGAACCTACATTTATTGCAATTTGTTTGACATACATGTCAAAAGAATTTCTGTGTATTGTTCATTTAAACTTACAAAGCTCTTTTAAATTAATATTTGTGTCATTTATCTTTTTAAACACAATAAATAAATTAAAAAAGATTAAGTAAATTTTTACGACCTCAATTAAGTTGATGACACACCTCCATTTGTTTCAACAGCATGTACTCTATTTATTTCACAATACAGCCAGGTTATGATAGGCTTCTGTTAAAAACAATCTAATGGCTTTCAATTAGACTTTACACAAAACTTAAATTCTTCACCATGACCTATAGTAGTTACAAAAGTTGACTTCTGCCTACCGTATGATTCTACTTCATGGTAGTATCCACCCTTTGACAACATTACTTACCTGAATGCTCATTGTCTCTCCTATGGACACACAATTTTGAATGAACTGTTTTGAGTGGGTCTTGTTTTCTCCTCTTCAAGTTTCTACTCAGGTCCAGGCCCCTTCTGCTGCCATTTTGTTTCTTCTCTCTTTTTACCCTACAGGTCCTTTGCCTACATATTAGAGCTTCCAGTTTAGTATTTTTTAAGATCCCTGAGTATGCGAATGTACGCGTTTCTGTAGCTATATCTGTTTCCTGTGCTGTTTCTCGGGCTCTTTTTCTTCTGTTTGTTTATTTTATTCCAATGTGTTAGTTTTTGATTTATCATTATATTATATTATATTGCATTTTATATTATGTTATATTATTATCCCTTAAAAATCTGTTGTTCTCTAATGAGAGACAGAAAGGGGGTGGATCTGGATGGAAGCAGAAATGGGGAGAAAATGAAGGAGTAAGGGGGGAAACTATAATCAGGATGTGTGTGTGAGAAAAATCTATTTTCAGTAAAGGAAAAAGGAAAAAATATTAAATAAAACTAACTCAATAGAAGAATTGGGAGTTCAAAAAATACAAATCAATTGGATTTTAAAATTATGAAAGCAAAAATTTATTATTTTGAGAGATCAGTGGAATAACTCATGGACGAAAAAGAACTTTCGCTAAGCCTGACCCCTGAGTTTCATCCCTAGGACCCATGTGGTAGAAGTAAAGAACCAACTCCCATAAGTTGTCCTCTGACCTTCATTTGCACCCTGTGGGATGTCACTCACATGTGCACAAACAAAAATAAGCAAATGAATGTAAAAAAATATTTTTGCATGTGTTTACAGATTAAATTTTTTATAACTATGGCTACAACAAACATATTTAAGATAAAAATATGAGTCTTTGAACAAGGTGGATATGAAATAAATGTGTTTTCTTCATTACTGAGAATGATTTATGCCAGCAAAACATTTTATCTTCAGTGAATGTCCTATAGCTTTATTATGCTATAGCCCTTTAAACTTTAGACACCCTAGTCAGAAGCAAGTGCAAAGTCCTAAAGAGCATTGATACTAGAAAAAAAAACCAGACCCAGAGGAACTATGAGAAGTGAAGGATGTTGTCAAGGATGTCCTTCTCCAGCTGGGTAAAGCTCAGCAAAGTTTATAATGGCAAGTTTATAATGGCAGATATAATGGTTATCTGGACATCAAGAAACTTTACCCAGCACTATAAACCATATTTTTCAGTATGACTTTTCATACATAACCTTGGGTAAGCCAGTTAAGAATAGTGAATTAAAGTCCAGTCTTAATACCAATATGCATAAAATGAATCTCTGTTCTTTTTCCTCTCTAAATTTGCTTAATCTGCATTTATCCATATCTTTATCTGAAAAAAAGACCAAGAAAAGCTACTTCATAGTTTTAACAATTCATCATTTTAGAATTTCTATATATATCCTTCCCTTGCTTTATTTCCAAGTTCTTCCAGACACCCCTCATATATCCCCAACTTCCTGCCCTATTTTCATAACCCACTGAGTCCAATCAGTGCTGTCTGTCTGTGCACATGTGTAGGGCCATACACTAGAATAAGGGCAAGTTGCCAGAAATCACTCTTCTGAAGCAAACTGAAACCTCCTTTCTTAAAGGGTCACTATTACAATGATAAAACAACTTGACCAAAGGCAACTTGAGGAGGAAAGGGTTTATTTTGTTCACACTTCCACATAACAGTTTGTTATCAGCAGTAGCAAGGGCAGGATCTGACTTGCTCTCCATGGTTTGCTTAGTCTTCCTTCTATTAGAATCAAGCACCACCACCCAGGGATTGGCCTGGGCCCACCCCCATGAATCACTAATTAGGAAAATGTTCTACAGCTGGATATTATAGAGGCATCTTCTTAAGGTTCCCTCTTAGGATGACTTTAGCTTGTGTCAAGTTGATAGGAAACTATCCAGCACACTTCTTTCTCTGAAAACCTTCAATTGTTAAAACCCCTCAGCTAGTGCTGGGCCTTTGTCAGTCCCTCCCCAATCCATGCTGGAATTGTGACTTGTTTGATTTTGTGTAGCTGTTGTGTAGAGTGTATCTTGGATATGACTGCATCATTGAACTCATGAATTCATAGTGGGCTGTGGTTTCCTTTACGGAGTTTTAGTAATTGAATGAATCAATATGTAATTGTATTTCACATTATCTTTGATGACAATTCTTTTAAAAATATTCTAATGTTACTGATATTTTTTCAGATATAATATACAAAAATAGTGGCATAAATATAAACAGAGACTACCTGTTCATTTCCTGGCTACCCAGACCCAAATAATCACACAAAACTATATTAATTAAAACACTAATTGACCTATTAGCCCAGACTTCTTATTAACTAACTCTTACATTTAAATTAACCCATTTCTATTAATCTGTGTATTGTCATTAGGCTGTGACTTACCAGTGTCAGCATGTTACTTCTTTAGCAGCTATATGGCATCTCTTTGACTCTGCCTACTCTCTATCTCTTCCAGCTTAGCAATATTCTGACCTTACACAGACCAAAGCAGCTTTATTCATTAACCAATAATAACAGCACATGTGCAGAAGGACATCCCACTCACATAAAATTTAAAAAGTAGATGGACTGAAAGTATTATGGTACAATTTGCTATAAAAACGTAAGTAAATGTCTATATTTCAAAGTGAATTTCTAACCTGCTATTCTTTGATAGCAAAGAATTTGAAATGTAGCCTTATGTGTTATGGATATGTCAAGCAACAGAAAACATTTTCTCTCCTAGAAATCATTACTACTACATTAATCTGTTTATAATGAGAAGATCTAAAAAGTTTTGTCTGTTACCTACAGCCAAGATCTAAGGCACAGATGGATGCTCTGAGATATAAGAACCTTGCCAAAACCTGCTTCGAGTTATTCAATACTGCTCTTTGGATATTTAGTATTAATTATGTCATTATATATAACATATGTATATATTATCTAAGAAAATAAAGATGAATTGTTATGTCCCATGAATTGGTAACAAAGTAGAAAATCAGTAAAAGCTTCCAATTGAGTGTTTGAATTATGTTGTATAGAAACATTACTTGATGGCTCTGGTGTATTTGTGAGTATGCTGGCTAGATTTTGTCAAGCTAGAGTCACTTGGGAAGAGAGAAGTTCAATTAAAAAGATACCTCCCCACAGACTGGCCTGTGTTTAAACCTGAGGGGCATTTTGTTGACTAATAGTGATGTGAGAGGGCCCATCCTATGTGACTGGGGAAGAATACCACCCTACGTAAGCGGTCCTGAGTTGTAAGGAAAAACAGGCTGAGTAAACCATCAAGAGCAAGTCAACAAGCTTCTGCTTCAGTTCCTGTCACAAGGTTCCTGCTTTGAGTTCTTCCCTGACTTTCTTAAGTCATGGACTGTGATGTGGAACTCTAAGCTTATATAAACCAATTCCTCCCCATCATGCCATTGGTTTCTATCACAACAATATAAAGCTAAGACGATGAGTGAAGTTGAAATGCCTAAAATGGTGCCTTTCTAAACCCAGTAGCTCTACTGAGAAGCATTGCTGTTGAATTGTCAACAACTTTAAAATATTCCTGTTAGTGTGAAATTTGAGTCGTTTATATGAGCTATACACATGCTACTTCAATGACAGTCTATTTTTTTCTAGGCATGATGAACAGAGAATGGCTTTAAAATTGCCATCCAACAATTTAGATGTATAACTTAACTTCATATTTAAAGAGTGAGAATTCAAATAGTTTGGTTAATGTTAAAAATTAGCACATTTTCCGAGTTGAAACCATGAGGATGTCGATATTTTCTGCAGCCAGTTCTCTTTAACCTACTGTCTGAGGAACACGGCATTAATTAAGCCTTTGCTATTTATCCAGTCAAATCCACAGACTTCTCAAGTTTACAGTGCCTAATTAAACAGATTCTGTGGTTATTCAAAATATTAAGAGTATGTTACTTAATTTAACTTATGTCTTGTTATCACATTGAGATCAGAAGTCAATAAATTTACTTTACTATTATCGAGAAAAATGCTGAAGCATTTGTACAATGTTTACAACTCATTAATTTGAAGCAACACATTCTGTCTGGGGATGATTTCTCATGAGGGCCTTATTTCTACTGTAGTTATATAATGATGTTAGCCATGGCTTCTGGTAGTAGCAATTGAAGAGGAATATGTTTTTTATAAGGCATGGTCATGCAGAAGGGATGTAGAATGTCCTTCTGTATATGTGTTGCTTTTTTGGTTGATGATAAAGCTGTTTTGACCAGTGACTTAGCAGAGTAAAGACAATCAGGATAGCTAAAAAAGACAGAGAGATAGATTAGACAGAGTAAAGGAAACACTATGTAGTGGCCAAAGGAGAATGATGCCAGAATATTACTAGTAAGCTATAGCCTCATGAAGATACATAGATGAATAGAAATGGATTAATTTAAGATGTAAGAGCTAGCTAGGAAGATGCCTAAGCCATTGGCCAAACAGTGTTGTATCAATGCTCGTGAGTGAGATTGGTCTGTAATTCTCTTTCTTAGTATTGTCTTTCTGTGGTTTGGGTTTCAGGGTAATTGTAGCCTCATAAAAAGAGTTTGACAATATTCCCTATGTTTCTATTGTGTGGAATAATTTCAGGAATATTGGTATTAGTTCTTCTTTGAAAGTCTTGCAGAATTCTGAGCTGAAACCATCTGGTCCTGGCCTTTTTTGGTTGGAAGACTTTTGATGACTGTTTCTATTTCTTCAGCAGTTATAGGTCTGTTTAATTTGCTTATCAGGTCTTTATTTAATTTTGGTAAGTGATATTTATCCAGATAATTGTCCATTTCCTTTAAGTTTTCCAATTTTGTGGAGTACAGGTTTTCAAAATATGATCTGATGATCCTCCGTATTTCCTCCATATCTGTTGTTATGTCCTCCTTTTCATTTCTGATTTTGTTAATTTGGATATTATCTCTCTGCTTTTTGGTTAGTTTGAATAAAATTTTTCTATTTTGTTGATTTTCTCGAAGAACCAACTCTTTATCTCATTGATTCTTTGTATTGTTTTCTTTGTTTCTATTTTGTTGATTTCAACTCTCAATTTGATTATTTCCTGCTGTCTAATTCTCTTAGGTTAGTTTTCTTCTTTTTATTCTAAAGTTTTCAAATGTTCTGTTAATTCACTATTGTGGGATTTTTCCAGCTTTTTTATGTGGGCATTTAGTGCTATGAACTTGCCTCTTAACACTGCTTTCATTGTGTCCCATAAATTTGGGTATGTTGTGTGGTCATTTTCATTGAATTTTAGGAAGTCTTTAATTTTCCCCTTTATTTCTTCCTTGACCCATTGATGATTCAGGTGAGCATTGTTTAATATTCATGTGTTTGTGGTTTTTCTGGAATTAGTATTGCTGTTGACTTCTAGTTTTAAAACTTGGTGATCTGATAAGGTACACTGGATTATTCCAATTTTTTAGTATTTATTGAGGTTTGTTTTGTTACCGAGTATGTGGTCAATTTTTGAGAAGGTTCCATGAGGTGCTGAGAAGAAGGTATATTCTTTTCTGTATGGATGGAATATTCTATAGATGTCTGTTAAGTCTATTTGAGTCATAACATCTGTTAGTTCTCTTATTTCTCTGTTCATTTTTTGTCTGACTGACCTGTCCATTGGTGAGAGGGGAGTGTTGAAGTCTCTCACTATTAGTGTGTGGGGTTTAATGTATGATTCAAGCTTTAGAAGGTTTTTTTTTGACATATTAGGATGCCTTTGTATTTGGGGCATAGATGTTCAGTATTGAAATTTCCTCTTGATGGACTTTTCCTGTGACTAATATGAAATGTCCTTCTTTGTCTCTTTTGACTGATTTTAGCTTGAAGTCTATTTTGTTAGATATTAGGATAGCTACACCCACTTGGGCCAAACAGTGTTGTGATTAATATAGTTTCTGTGTGATTATTTGAGTCTGGGAATCCAGGAAAACAAAAGTGCAGTCTCTGGTTACACAGAAGACTAAGCAAAATATACTCTTTAGATGGGAGAAATATACTCTTTAGATGCCTTCCTACATTTGAATTTAGTGGAGTGCTCCAAACCCCTCTGTGGCATTTTGAGGATGAGCTATTAAAAAAGACTAAGAACCAATATAGTATGTCTTGAGAAAGCAATAACCCTACACAAGGAAAATCATTAAATCATTAAATCATTAAATTACTTTTGGTAATTTAAAGCATTGAATTACTAAATTAGAAACTAGAATTTATTTCAGAACTGTTCTTGTCTTTGCATATTAATTGCAGGAAAAGAAATTTACTTAAGATCTATAACTGTGTGGAATATTTATATGACTCTGATCAGATAAAGCAGAGGGGATACAAGTATGGAAATCTTGAAGTTAGTGCTTCCTAATATGGTGTAGGAGGGTCTTCTTTCTATGTGTTGCTTTCATTGGTCAAATAAAGAAACTGCCTTGGCTTTTTGATAGGGCAGAATTTAGATAGAAGGAGTAGACCATACAGAATGCTGGGAGAAAGAAAGTAGAGTCAGGCAGATGCCATGGCTCTCTTCTCCAAGATGGATGCTGATTAAACTCATGTTGATAAGCCACAGTCAAGTGGAGATACACATTAATGGAGATGGGTTAAACTAATACGTGAGAGTTAGTCAATAAGAGGTTAGATATAATGGGCCAGGCAGTGTTTAAATAAATACAGTTTCCGTGTAATTATTTCGGGGGTAAACTAGCAGGGTGGCTGGGCACTAGAAATGCAGCCTGCTGCTCCTCTGGCTGCTGAAATATAAGAAAAAAAGTTAAGTGATAAAAACAAACCAGGGATTATATGGATCCTGTGCTCAGAAAAACAGCATCTTTACACACTTGGTTGTTTTAATTATGGCTATAGTCTATGTGGTTGAAACAAGTCTGAATGTTTAATTTCTTTTGGTTGTTGATTTATACACAGATTGGTTAATATTCTGTTTATACATAAATTTATAAAAAAGTAATTTAAAAATTGTATGTACAAATAGACTAGAACACTATGTCTCAGTAGAACTCTTTTTTCTTTCCTTCCTTGCTTCCTTTCTTCCTTTCCTTCTTCCCTTTGCTTTTTTTTGTGGGGAGTAGTATTAGGGATTGAACTAGGGCCTTACACATGGTGGTCAAGCACTCTGGGAGTGATAGCCCTAGTACTGACTTGCCACTATTGATGTCTTAGTATGAATAAATCTTTATTGTGGGATCTTTGTCCCGGGCTCTTGTGATGGTTGTTTTTATGTTTTGTCTTCTAACTTGATAGAGGTTACAGTCATTCAGGAAAAAGAAACCTCAATTGAGAAAATGCCTCCAACAAGCTGCCTGTCTAGGGGAATTTTCTTGATTAACAATTGATGTGGAAGGGCCTAGCTCACTCTGTGTAGTGTCACCTCTGAGGAAGTAATTCTGAGTGGTATAAAAAAACCTGCCAATCAGTTCATGGGGAGTAAGACAGTATGCAGTGTAGAAGGAACAGCGGGCCACTTCCCACCACCCACCCGGCTATATTACCGAAATAATTACACGGAAACTGTATTCTTTTAAACACTGCCTGACTCATTAGTTTCAGCCTCTTATTGGCTAATTCTCACATCCTGCTTTAACCCATATTTAGTAATCTGTGTAGCACCACGAGGTGATGGCTTACCAGGAAAGATCCTAACCTGCGTCCATCTTGGAGAGGGGAGTCATGGCGACTGTCTCACTGTCTTCTTCCTCCCAGCATTCTGTTCTGTTTATTCCGCCTATCTAATTTTCTGTCTTATCAAAGGGCCAAGGCAGTTTCTTTATTAACCAATGAAAGTAACACATAGACAGAAGACTCTCCTACATCAATGCAACATTCATTCACAGCCTCTACATCAATCCCTGCTTCCCGGTTTCTGCCTTGGGTTCCTGTCTTGACTTCTGTTATTATATCTTGGGATTTGGAAATGTAAGTTGCGACGTGCTTCCTGACCAGCAGGAATGAACGCCACGAAAAACGAGAATTCCTTCCCTGATCACGTCTTTATTCGGAGCAGTTGATTGAGGAAAATTGGGGGAAGGGAAGAGAGAGTGCAGGGACGAGAGAAAGCTTAGAGAGAGGAGGCAGAGCCCAGAGGCAGCTGCTTTTAAACGGTGGAGAGGCTTGAATGCTGTCCTGATTGGTTGATGCCATTCTGCTAGTCTGCGCATGTGCAGGCAAGGGTTCTCAGCCCCACGTGGCTAAGCCAGGTATGGACTTGTATACCTCCAAACTGCAGGACCACCTGTGCCTCCAGGTGGCTCCCTACAGTAAGTCTAATAACTCCTCTCCTTCCAATGTTGCTTTTTGTACTGGTATTTATCACAGTAATAGGAAACTAAACTAAGAAAGTTTTGTAAGATATTTGGCAATATCACTGACCCCTACTTTCTAGATTCCTGTAGCATACTCCCATTTGTGACAATAAAACAAAGGATATAGACATTTTCAAATGACTCCTGGGAGTCAAAATTGTTCCTGACTGAGACCTAAGACTTTAATGTTTCCCCTGATTTTTATGTTTAAAAACAGGCTATTGACTGGGTATGGCAACAAATGCCTATGGTCTTAGCACTCTTAGCACAGATAAGCAGATTTTGCAATTTCATAACCAGCCTGGTCTACATAGCTGTGATTACTATGATTCTTTTTTCCTAATCTCATTGACTAATAGTCCAGAAGGTAATCATACCCATTGATTATGAAAGTTCTCTAATGCTTTTGATTGATTTCACTTTAGAAATTAGATTCCTCAGCAAAAATGTGTAAGACCGATATTCTCTATCTTTACATGTGGATAACATTTTGCCTATGTTCTTTGAAAGTCAAATGCAGTTGTTTCTTCATATAAAATCATTGGCCTATACACTCTGTGTATTTCGAATGCTATTTCATTTTCTTGAGGTATAAACACTGGCTATTGAAAATACACATGGCTGTTCCATCCTCTTCCCTTTAGTAGTCTGTTGAACACAGTTCAATAAAGGAGTCTTGTGAGGAGAATTCTTAGTGTTTATGAGAAAACTCCAAGAAAACTTGTGATCTCTCTTTCTTATAAAAACACAGAATTGTTCTTGGAATATGCTTTTGTGCCCCTAACAGGTATAGTACGTAGGAGTGAGTTTACTAAGATTATTCATTACAACTGACTGCTAACTGTTTATATGCATCTATGGAAAAACATGTTTGTGTCACATGTGGCTTGTCCTTGTGATTGTACCCTTTACTCATGCAACTTCTCTTAAACCTCAGATTATAAATTGTCTGCCATTCTGAATAAAGTTGTCTATTGTGTGTGACTTTAGTCAGCCTCATTTATCAGCTCCATTCTCCCATGTCCCACAACCTCTAGAGCAGTAAACAGCAATCTTTACCTTTCTACCACATTTCAAACATATGTTTATGTTTTTCTTATTGTAGCAGTTTGATATACACATTTTTTTGTGTGTTGGTTATTCTGGTTATGTTGTTAAATACAGGATATATTTACTTTTTTACTTTCATTTTTTTCTGTGTATGTATGAGTGTTTTGCCTGCATGTTCCTCTACACACCATGTGTATATTGTATATAGTACATGGAGAGGCCAGAAGGGCATCTGATCCTCTTGGATTGAAGTTAGAAGTGGTTGTTCAGTCTCCATGTGGGTGCTGTGAATCAAACCCAGGATCTCTGGATGTGTAGGCAGTGCCTTTAATCACTGAGCCATCTTTATAGCCCCTTACTTAAAGAGGCTTACTATAAGATCTTTCAGTACTTTTCCTTCAACTATATTTTCTGAAGTTTACTACTACTACTACTACTACTACTACTACTATTATCAGTAGTAGAAGTATTTGGATTTTTCTGTGTGCTAGTTTGTTTTTATTTTATCCTTTACAAGTTGAATTATTTTTATTTTTCAATATTAGACACTTTTTACTCATTTTCCGTTTTTTCTTTCTTTATTCTCTTGTCATTATTTCTATGCCTTCACACATTTATTTCTATTATGTCATCATATGCTATACTTACTTGTGTTCTTATTTCTAGTTAAGTCTTTATTTTTTTTTATTATTCTTTTAGGTCTGTTTATGTCCTGGGCTCTCTCATCTCCTTGAGTCCTTCTAATTCTGTTTTTTTGTGTCTACTGTAATTTATTAGCTACTTTTAGTTTATTTTGAAATAGATTAGTTAAGGTTCTGATGCTGGGGTTTCTTTCTGGCATGTTTTGACTGACATTGAGTGACATTAATCATTAATTTGATATTTAGTCTCCTTTTCTCTTTAACAATATTTTTAAGAATTTGGCCTTTTAACTGTAGTATTTTTGCAAGTAATTTTCCATGAACCTTCTCAGGAAAATACTTGTCAAGTTTTTGTTGTTGTTGTTGTTGTTTTGTTTTTGTTCTTTTTTCTTTTTGTAGCTGGTTTAAAATGTGGTGCTTTACTCTCCACCTTCTGGCTTTTGACTTTCCTCATCAGCTGATTTCTCTTTTTGAAGGGTCCATTCTGTGAGGTCTCCCTATCTAGGCATGCTGAAAGTTCTAGCACTTACTGCTGGAGTCACTTTAAACATGACTGTTGGGTTTGTGTCACCCTGTTACTATTTTAGACATGGTCATTTACTGCCAATTGTTCTTTTCACATTGGCCACTGTGACTTTAAGCAAACAGTGTATATCTCAGATTTCTGGTATATGTATGTGTCATTTCCAGTCCCTCTTCTGCCCCATCATCATTGTTTCTTTCTGCATAATACTGATATAATTTAAATCTTGTGACTATTAGTGATCTATTAACTGTTTGCCTGTGCTTGGAACATTTCTTAGATATAAATTTGCTTACTGATTTTATACTTTGTTATCTACTAATGATTTTTAAGGGATTGTTAAAGATATAAAAATTAACTATCACCGATGCCAGAAGGTTTAAATTAAAATATTTTGACTTTAATAAAGCTTAAAATTAGTTGATTTTTTTATGTTTTTTTTCCAGTTAGACTTGTTTATTCAAGTATCCGAAAACACTCTTTCCACTTCCACCCCTCCTCCCAATACCCTCCCGCTCCCCCAACTCCCTCTCCTCCTCCCTCATCATTCCCAAGAGCAGTCAGGGTTTCCTGCCCTGTGGGAAATCCAAGTTCCTCCCCCCTCCCTCCAGGTCCAGGAAGGTGAGCATCCAAACAGGCCAGGATCCCAAAAAGCCAGTCCATGCAGACGAAACAAGACCCAGTGCCATTGTCAATGGCTTCTCAGTCTTCATTTGGACCTTGGGGGCTCAGTCAGCCCCCATGTCAGCCACATTCAGAGAATCCGGTTTGATCACATGCTCGTTCAGTCCCAGTCCAGCTGGCCTTGGTGAGCTCTCATTCGATCAGTCCCCCTGTATCAGTGGGTGAACGCACCCTTCGCGGTCCTGACTTCCAGTGCTCCAATGTGGAGAAATACATTATATGTTTATAAAATCCACCCCTAATCCTTTGCTCCATTTCATCCCAGGTCTCCTTCCTAACTGTAGCTAGTTGGTTTTTTTTCTTTTTTGGATAGGATAATAGATTGGTATTTATGAGTTATTGTTTATAGGTAATTACATTGGCATAGATTTTTGTATATGAATACAAAGTTAAATTATATTGAATGTTGTATGCATGCATGCTTCTACCCTTGTTTAAAACATTTTTATGTATTGATATACATATTGTATTGATATATATATTTACCATATTGCAGTGTACATTTCTACCTCTGATTAAGATACTTATATATTGTTTGTACATTGTTTACATTTGGAGGTCATTGTCCTCATTTATTGCACAGTTGTTTATTCTCTTAGTCTTTAAGTTAGATAGGTATTAAGAATTGTAGATCAATAGTCATCTATGTCTGTCATATTTATAGTTAGACTAATCAGGTTCTTTAGATACATAGAGATTATATTCTGTATAAATAATCTTCAACCGCTTCAAAGAGCTGTAGAAAATGGCATTTAATCTAATTTAGAGTTCTGTGGTAGCTAGACACAGTCGCTTCTGGCAACACCAATCTATTCCCAAGAGATTGCTGAGCACCAAATACACTCCACTTGGAGCTTGTCTTCTTGGCAAAATCAGCCTCTGGGCAAGGAACTGCCCATACCTCAACTATTTACAAAATACGCAGTATCCAGAAATGGATAAGCAGAACTGTCAAATCTTGCCAAGACAGGGTAAGATGGTTCTGAAAAATTTTTGCCTGTTTAAAATAATCTGTCAGTTAGTCTGGGCCTTAGTCAAAGTTGGTTGCTTCAACGCTGCAAATGTGACATTGGGTGATTGCCCAGATAGCCAGCTATCTCTGTGATTTGTTGCATGTTTTGGAAGTTATTTGATTGCACTTCCTAATTACTCAAGTAACATTATTTCACTCCTCAGATCTTCAATGAGGTTGAAGACTAGATAAACGTAGCTACTTTTCTCTCATGACTTGGCCAAGTTATTTATTATGGAAGACTTAAGTTAGTTAGGATAGAATATTTGTTCTTATTGTATATAATTTTGTAGTAGGTTTAGAACTCTCTTAAACAAAAGGAGGAGGTGCTGCAGGAGCGCCTTCTACTTCTTCAGCCAATAGCCACTGAAATACCAGCCCACTGGGGCGTGGTCTATTTCTCTTTAAAAAAGAGTGGCAGCCCTCTGCGCACTCTCTTGGTTCTGGCTCTTACTTCAGAGACTAGACTCCTTTCCTGACTGTCGGTGTTCTGTAAGTTTTACCCCTAAAATAAATACCCCTTTGAATACAAACTGGTGTGGGATTGTTTTGTGCATTATTTTTCACTCTTTGTTCTTTGGTTCTTTGGGGGGCCCCACCAGCAACTTCCCAAATAAATCACACATGGAGGCTTAGCCTTTTTTTAAAAATAAATGCTCAGCCTTAGTTTGACTTGTTTCTAGCCAGCTTTCTCTTTATCTTACATTATCCCATCTATCCGTTGCTTCTGAATGTTTACCTTTCTCTATTTCTTTATATCTTTTTTTAAACTTCTTACCCCATAGTTGGCTGTATAGATTGGTTGCGGGCCCCCTGAGTCCTCCTCCTTCTCTCTCTCCTTGATCTTTTTTGTCTTTTTCTCCTTCTATTTATTCTCTTTGCCTTTCAGCCCCACCTATCCTTTCTCCTGCCTGACTGTTGTCCATTCAGTTCTTTATTAGACCAATCAGGTGTTTTAGACAGGAAAAGTAACACAGCTTCACAGTTAAACAAACACAACATAAAAAAATGCAACACATCTTTGGATCATTAAACAAATATGCCACAGCATAAACAAATGTAACACATCTTAAAATAATATTCTACAATATCTAACCTCTTCATTTCCTTTTATAAACAAAGACTACATATAACCCACAGAGACCAATTACTGGTCCCTGAAAGCACATGAATGTCTACTGTAACATGGGCAATGTATCAGGAGCCCCATTGTAGACTACTTATAGTTTATAAACTAGGAGTGGGTCCTTGTGAGCCCCCAGTCACATCCATAGTGGAATGCTGACTAGCTTGGTCTCCTTCAGGTCTGTGTATGCAACCATATTTCTTAGGAGTTTATGAGTGTACATCCCTATAATGTCCAGAGAAGATTATAGCACAGCAGGTTTTCTAAACCTCTGGCTCTTACAATCTTTCTACCCTTTCTATGCTGTTCCCTGAGGTGTGTGTTCTATTTTGTGATGAGCCCAGAACAGCCACTTATTCTCTACATTTTGATTATTTGTGCTTCTCTGTGGTAACTAACTTATGTTCACTGCAAAAATAAGCTTTTTTGATGAAGGTTGGGAACTGGATTAATATATATATATACATATATATATATAAAATTAATATATATGCATATATATATATATATATATATATGTAAGGCCCATCCATTTACCTGAAAATTTTGTACACTCTTTTGAGTGTAGTAAAATTCCATTGTGTATAGTTTTCAAGACCTCCTGGGTAGGTAGAGTTCTTTGGACTCCAGTGTGGGTATCTTTTCCTCTAGGGTTGCATGTGGGTCAGCATATGTGAATCTTGCCTCTGTGCGCAAAAATGAACAGTCTTCCTCTGAGTATTCTATAACCCCGAGCCCCACTGTCAGCTTGACGATTTATTCTTTTAAAGCATTTTATGGTTTGTGACATTTGTGAGGTTCTTAAGAACAATTCTGACATGGAGACCCAATTTGGATACTCTTAGGAATGCACCGGGAGATGAGCAAGAGGGCAAACAGAAGTAAAATGAAAAAAATAAATGAAGTAGTGAAGGCAGTTGCAAGTATTTAGAGATTCGTTTATGTTGTCTTTTTTGAAGATCAAAAATAAGTCTGAATTATAGCAACAACCAGCAGCAATCAAAATTAGGACAGAAAGAAAGTAGAACTCTATTTCAGCTCAGCAATGCAGACTGAATTTTGAGCTAGGCATGAGCCCTCTCCTTGTGGACCAGAAAGCAGGGGATTCAAGTGATTGACACAGAGATATAGATCCATGGATACTCCTGCATCAACCATTAGTAGACTTTGCTCCAGTGAGGCTCACAAAGTGCAACCATAATGGCAGAGGTGGAATTTGCATCAGTGCTTAAAATTAATCTTTATCACTTAAATGCACTTTATAAAATCCTGGTTGCTTACAGTTTAGGCCTTAAAAATAGCTGTTTTTTGGAAGTTTTCTGTGCACAAGACAGTCTTACATGTGTAAGAAAAGTGAGGAAGGGCAGCAGAAAAAGAGGCATCAGTACATTGTCCCCTTGAAAATACCTTCCCAACAGCTTTTACTATGGACAGCTATTAACTTAGAAGCCTCCAAAAGCAACAATCCCATTCCTTTTCATGAAAGGTCTACTTAATTTCTTCTGAAGACATGACAGTACCAAGCTCTCGAGTTATTATCAGTGTTTTTCCAACCTGTTCAAGATGGAGTCCCTGAAATATGTTTACCAGTTTTCTTATTAGAATGGGGTAAAAGTTCACAGCTGATAGATCTGCTCATTGAAGATTTCTTCTGGGAAATTTTGTTAGGATCCTGTTTTTAGATCCTCTGAAGAATTTGGCGAGTCTGTGGAGACATGATGCTGAGTCTGAATTCATGCGAGGTTATGTCTGTTTACCTCAGTTGGAATAGAGGTGACAGGTTTCTTTTTATGACTTAGGAACACTAAGAGCAAATTGTTAGAGTCACCTCCAAATATTCTGGTCACAAAATTCATTGGTGGTTTGGTTTTCTCTTTCCTTTATGTATTTGGTCTTCTAGGAAGGGGACATGTCTGTACAGTCAAAGGATGAGACAAAGTCATTGCTGTTAATTTCAGCAGCCTCCCAGAATGGTTACCTGGTAACACTGACGGATTCTGCAGAAGCTGTTCTGTGACTTGTTTTTCATTCTCAGTGCTCCACTTAGCAACATGCCCCCAGCCACTGTTCTTCAGCTGGCCTGTGTGTAGAGTTGCCATATGCACTCTTATCTGTCTATCTTGCTCTGTGTACTTCAGAGCAGTTACTGACAGACACTGATGATCTACATTTAATGCTCTGTCGCTTCCTTAGTCTGAAAAGTCAGTGGTTTTAGCCAACACTTTGTGAATTTTCTTCTTTTTTTCTCCTCTTAATGGTTTTGCATCTCTAACATCAGCTCAAATGGCTAGCAACCAAAAGACAGGGGAGGAAGGAGCTTGACTCTCATGTGACTTTTGATCATGCTGTTCGTGACAACTCTCCACAAATAAACATTTTTGGCATTATTATAAAATGATTGGGATACAATGGGATCTCAAGATTTTTAACTTTTGTCTCTGTCTTTGATGATTGAATGTCCACATAGGCAATATTGAGCTGTTTAAAATCTAGAACATACCAGAATAGGATTTTAATTACTCATCAATTCTTTTCTTTCTGTTTACAGTGAGAGAAAAATAGCATTTTAGAACAAATAAAACTTGCTGTGTCAGGGTTATGTTCTCAGATCACAAACTCATGTGACAGTTTTGCATCAATCTTCTCACTCAAGGTCGCTAGATGAGGATGCTCAGTTGTCAAGTACTAGACCAGCAGTACATCGCTATTTTAGAAAGTAGTATACTCTCTTTTGTGTCTGACTGGTCTTCTTTTATTAGCCACTCCCATATTTTTATAAGTCAAGAAACCCGTGTTTCCTTATTTATATAAATGGGATTCACATTCATTACTTTTATAATCTTTACAGAGGAAGCTTTATCAAACTGTTAAATTTTTTTGGTTTTGGTTCAGTTTGTACTGTCAGCCACAGATGTACTACTCTCCAGTGAAGAAACATGACCCCCTAGACAGCCAAAGCTGTAGATTTCTTTTTTTTTAGGTTTTATTTATTTATTTATTAAAAATTTCCACCTCCTCCCATCCTCCCATTTTCCTCCCACTTTCCCCATTCCAGTCCTAAGAGAAATCAGGGTGCCCTGCTCTGTGGGAAGTCTGAGCCCCCGCACCATCCAGGTCTAGGAAGGTGAGCATCCAAACAGACCAGGCTTCTAAAAAGCCAGGCCATACAGTAGAATCAAAATCCGGTGTCATTATCATTGGCTTCTCAGTCAGCCCTCATTGTCAGCCATATTCAAAGAGTCCAGTTTGATCACATGCTCGTTCAGACCCAGTACAGCTGGCCTTGTTGAGCTCCCGTTAGATCAGACCCACCGTCTCTGTGGATGGACGCTCCCCTCGCCGCCCTGACTTCCTTGCTTATGTTCTCTCTCCTTCTGCTCTTCATCTGGGCTGTGGGAGCTCAGTCCAGTGCTCCAATGTGGGTCTCTGTCTCTATCTCCATCCATCGTCAGATAATGGTTCTATGGTGATATAAGAGATATTCATCACTGTGACTATGGGACAAGACCAGTTCAGGCATCCTCTCCTCTTCTGCACACCTGGGATCCCCTCTAGAGCCAAGTGTCTTGCCAACTTTAAAGTGGCTCCCTTAGTTAAGATATCTTCTTCCCTGCTCCCATATCGACCCTTCCTCCATCTCAACCATCACATTCCCCCAAGCTCTCCCAAATTCTCCCCTTCTCTCTCCCCATCTCCTCTTCCCTCCAACAGACCCCCACTCCCCTGCTCCCAACTTTTGCCCGGCGATCTTGTCTACTTCCAATATCCAGGAAGATAAATACATGTTTCTCTTTGGGTTTACCTTCTTATTTAGCTTCTCTTGGATCATGAACTATAGGCTCAATGTCCTTTGTTTATGGCTAGAATCCACTTATGAGTGAGTACATACCATATTCCTCTTTTTGAGTCTGGGTTATCTCACTCAGTAAAGTGTCTTCTATTTCCATCCATTTGCATGGAAAATTTAAGTTGTCAATTTTTTTTTTTACCACTGAATAGAACTCTAAAGTGTATATGTGCCACACCTTCTTTATCCATTCTTCTATTGAGGGGCATCCAGATTGTTTCCAGGTTCTGACTATTACAAATAGTGCTGCTATGAACATAGTTAAACAAATGCTTTTGTAGTATGATTGGGCATCTCTTGGGTATATTCCCAAGAGTGGAATTGCAGGATCCTGAGGTAGGTTGACTCCCAGTTTCCTGAGAAACCGCCACACTGATTTCCAAAGTGGTTGCACAAGTTTGCATTCCCACCAACAATGGATGAGTGTTCCCCTTACTCCACAACTTCTCCAGCATAGGCTATCATTGGTGTTTTTGATTTTAGCCATTCTGACAGGTGTAAGATGGTATCTCAAAGTGGTTTTGATTTGCATTTCCCTGATCACTAAGAAGGTTGAGCATGACCAGGCTGTAGATTTCTTTTCTCCCCTACAAACTTCAACAGGGAAGCTTCAGAGGATACTGTATGAACCAACACTGCTAGTATTAAAGAAATTCATACTATGTAGATTCAGCATACAGGTGGTGCCTTAGTTTGGCCAGAGAATCAAAAGCACAAAAGTACCAGTTTTACTTGTTTGAGTGAAGACAGAGCTACATGGAACTTCATCTTCCCAGCTGCACTGAGATTCATAAATATGATCAGGCAGGGCAGCCATTCGTCTTCCTTTAATGACCTGATGTCTCAGAAATTACATTTCTTTTCTGCAATCAATCACTTTTTCAGAGTATCTTTGGAGATCAATGACCAAAATTCAACTTTATTGTTCTTTCTCTCTAGTGAAAAAAAACCACTGTCAAATGACTGCATTTGCAAGAGCCAGTGAGTAATGGTGCTATATACTTTTTCTAACCATTTTTCAAAACACAGTATTTGTTTCCCCACATAGTAATCTACTTCGATTTTAGAACTTTACTTCTATTCTTTCTTTGCTTAACAATATGGGTTTTTGTACCTGCTGATATTAGGTTATTTCTTACTTATTGACCACTTATTTTAAGAAAATGTGTGTGTGTGTGTGTGTGTGTGTGCGTGTGTGTGTGTGTGTGAGAGAGAGAGAGAGAGAGAGAGAGAGAGAGAGAGAGAGAGAGAGTTAAATTCAGGTTGTTAGAACTGGTGGCAAGTGCCTTTACCCTTTGAACTGTCACACCAGTCCCTAACATTTCTAATTCTGGTAGGTAAGTAATATTTCCTAAATTGCAAAGTGATTCAAATAACTAAAAAAATTATAACTTCCCTTTAAGTCCCACAATATCTGTCTCTTCTCTTTTTGTTCTTTTTTTTAAAATTGATTTTATTGAGCTATACATTTTTTTCTGCTCCACATCCTTTCTCTCTCCTCCCTTTTTACCCTCCCCCGTGGTCCCCATGCTCCCAATTTACTCAGGAGATGTTTTTTTTTCTTCCCATGTAGATTAGATCCGTGTGTCTTTTTTTAGGATCCTCATTGTCATCTAGGTTTCTCGGTTCTCTGGGATTGTGAATTGTAGGCTGGTTTTCTTTGCTTTATGTCTAAAATCCACTTATGAGTGAGTACACATGGTATTTGTCTTTCTGGGTCTCACTCAATATGATGGAGAGAATGTGAGGTAGAGAAAACACTCCTGCATTGCTGGTGGGAGTGCAAACTGGTACATCCCTTTGGATATCAGTGTGGTGATTTCTCAGAAAATTAGGGAACAACCTTTCTCAAGACCCAGTAATACCACTTTTGGGTCTATACCCAAAGGATGCTCAATCATACCGCAAGAACATGTGCTCAACTATAGTCATGCCAGCATTGTTTGTCATAGCCAGAACCTGGAAACAACCTAAATGTCCCTTGACCTAAGAATTAATAATGAAAATGTGGTACATTTATACAATGGGGTACAACACAGCATAAAAAATAATGGCATCTTGAAATCTACAGGCAGATGGACAGATGGCTGTCTCTTTTCATGTTGCATTAAAAGATTCTTAAAATGGGAAGTGCCAGCTATTCACTTGCTACCCTAGTAAATAATTGACACAACTTAGCTACTATAGTTTATATCTATTGATTGCAGGTAATAAAATTTCTTTAAATGTTGAAATAACTTACTTTCTTCCATTAACATTACCAAATTTTTAAAAAAATAGATTTTATTTTTAATTTCTTGCAAATATTAACTTTTTAAATCATGTAAGCAAAAATGTAAGTCTTATACTTTCTAGAATGTCTGTTGCTTTAATATTAGTTATACTTTCCACCACAATGTGAAGTTTGGCACTTACAGGCTCTCTATGGTCAGGAGTAATTTTTGAGTAAAATTTACTCAGCCTTTGTGTTTATGTAAGTCTTTAGATCAGGCCTCTAAGCACACAGAAAACTGGAAGTTTCAGAACTGTTACAAGGCTTCATAAGTCTCAGGATGCTTCTGGTTTATTTTAAGTTGATTCACTTATGTATTTATTTTTATTTTTCATACAATGTATTTTGATCATATTTTCTCCCCCAGATTATTACCTTGTCAACTTTGTGTTCTTTCTCTCTTTCAAAAAACCAAATCTCTGTAAAACCACAATAACAAAAATCAAAGTAAACAATAAAAAAGCAGTAAGACAAAAAATTCCTGAACATGATTTCACTAGTACTGAATAGCTAGCTAGGATTCTACTGCCAGGCATGCTATTTCTCTTGTTGAGTGAGTCTTAAGTCCAATTAGAGAGCCATTGGTTACTGACAAGACATGTGTGCTACCCACAGGGTGATCATGCCATGCTGGCCTTTGAAATAGATCATAGGCATCATAGTAGTTCTGCTGTTTGCCTCCCTACTTTGTAAACTCACATGAAATCTAGTCCTTAGAGAGGGTACATTTTGGTAATTCTAGATCAGATTTTTCCTGGCCCTGTTTCTGAAGAATATATATCTTCAGCAATGAGACTTAACCTTTTACCTCCAGAGGATAACAAAATGCAACAATAATGGATTGTATGTTTTTGGAGTCTTTAGATAACCTGTCCAAAAACTCTAGAAAGTGCATCTCATGTCTGATACTGGGGTGTTTGTTAGGTGGTCTTTGAATATTAAGGGAGTACTATTAGCCCAGATGAGAAAATTTCATTCAATTATGTGTGCATACTTATACACTGAATTATGTGCCATGTTAATGAAATCATTCTTATGGGAGAATCTACAACCACCAATTTAATAAACTAGCATAATCCCTAACAACAATCTAATATTTGTCTTTATATCCACAGATACATGTAGCCCTTACACTTTATAAAGAAAAATTTTTTTCAACACATGGATACCACTACAAAAAAACACAATCAAAACCCAGAACTGTGGAGTCCAATCCCTGATGTGGGAAGTTCTTTTGTATATATGTTGCTTTTATTGGTTAATGAATAAAGAAACTACTTTGAGCCTATAGCAGGGAAGAACAGAGCTAGGTGGGGAAAACTAAACTGAATGCTGGGAGAAAGAAGGCACAGTCAGGGAGACACCATGTAGCTCTCAAGGGGAAAGATGTGAGCTTCCAGTTGGAACCTTGCCGGTAGGCCACAAAACCAATAGCAAAATGTAAAATAATGGAAATTGATTAATTCTAGATATAAGAGCTAGCTAGAAATCTGCTTAAGCTATTGATCAAACAGTATTGTGAATAATATAGTTTCTGTGTGGTTATTTTGGGTCTGGGCAGTCAGAACGAACAAACAGCCTCTGACAACAGATTATCACAGTAGATACATCTACAGAACACATCTACACATAGACTCAGGAAATATTACAGAAGACAGGGTAGAAAGATTGTAAGAACCAGAGGATCAGGGAGTTCACAGGGAGATTGTGTCTCCTTATAATGTCAGAGATGCACCCAGAAAGTCTTACCAACCTCACTGCCCAATATCAAGGACCTGAACAAGGATGACTTTAGGGAAGAGCACACCAATTGGTAGTTCAATGTCAAATGGTAAGCTTTGAAAACATGTATAAAGTAATATATGACATCAACAGGTTTTATTTAGGAATATGGATTTTTATACAAATACATGTATTCATGTGATAACAATTTGCAAAAAAAGAGGTCATAAACTTGAAGGAGAGAGGGGAAACTTATAATGGAGAGTTAGAAGCAAGGAGAAGGAAGGATAAATGTTGCAATTAGGCAAAAAGGTAGCAAAAGAAATAAAATGTCTATTAGATTTTGAGAGCAAAACAAATGTATTATAAAACATGTCATTAAAATGCTCAAATAAAACAAAGCAGAACAGAGTCACCCCAACACAAATAAAAATGTAGAGTTCATTTTATGTTGACCAGTTCTTCCTGAACATGGACTTGCTGAGATGTGGTTGATGTACACAGTTTTTTTTATTGCAGAAAACTAATTTTTCCTTTCCTGTGGGTATCAATTGCAAATAGCTCTTTGCATAAGAGTGGGTTTGTGTGTCCACTTCTTTCTTTTAGTGCTAAGATTCTGATGGCTCAAACCTGTGAAGATCTTGTGTTTCCTTCAGACTTGAGCAGTAAAGTATTGTGATCCTTACAATGCAAAGTACAATCCTAAGAACTGGTGCTCAGATCTGTCATACAAGACAACTGCATGCACAGTAGAATAAGTTATACATGTACCAGATATTACAATCAAAATATGTGCTAAAATAATAAAACAAGCAATGCAGAAAGCAAGTTTTATTTATTGTTGGTAAATGTGATGGCTGGTTTTGTGTTAACTTGATGCAAGCTAGAGTCCTCAAAGAGGAAGGAGCCTCAGCTGAAGAAATGTTTCCATGAGATCCAGCTGTAAGGGATTTTCTTAATTAGCAATCAGTGGGGTAGGGCACAGCTCATATTAGGTAGTACAATCCCTGGGTTTGTGGCCCTGGGTTCTATAAGAAAGATGGCTGAGCAAATCAGGGGAGCAAACCAGTAAGCAGTACCGCTCCATTGTCTCTGCACAAGTTTCTGTCTCCAGATTCCTGCCCTGTTTTGACTTCCTTTGGTGATGAACAGCAATGTGGAAGGGTAAACTGAATAAACCCTTTCCTTTCCAACTTGCTTTTTCCTCATGGTGTTTAACTGCAGCAATAGAGACCCTAAGACATAAAGGCTTCCTTAAAGATTCAAAGATCTAAATATGGACAAGAAAGCACTACTCAGCTGAATCACATATGAATTAAAGTGTTCATATGACAAAACTGGCTCAAGCAAATTTAAAAAGCTAATAACATTGATAAGAATTCTTTTTTAAGTCATACTATAAAAGGTTGGATTTTGCTAATATCTATATCACAAGAAAAAAGGTTGGTGAGATCAAAACTGGTCACTCTATTGGAAAATATAAAAGCATAAATGCTAACAGTTCACCAGAAAAAAGAAATACAAATATCTTAAAACATGAAAATAGTATCTGACTGTGGCTGCTTTGGGAAACTGAAAGTTCATGAATTTGTGTCAAGCCTGTGCTGCTAAGTGAGAACTCATCTCAGAAATATTATATCAAGAGTCCTTAAAATTTTTATAGTGGGAAAGTTTCTTACTGTCAAGTCCGACTACCTAAGTTGGATACCTGGGTCCCACACTATAGGAAGAGAGAACTGGCTTTATGTCCCCATGTGTTTTGTGGCATGCATGTCCTTCACTTATAGATTAAATAAATAAAATATTATTAATTTTAAAGGCATTCCCTTAAACAAAAAGATAACTATACAAGAGTAAAATAACATCTTTTCATTAACATGATAGTCAAAATTTGAACAGTTTGGTGAGGTCATATGAGAGAACAATAAAAGACCCATTGTTGGGATAATAAGACTGCGTGTCTGTCACAGATTATGACCAGGCATATTGATCAAGGTGACCAACTTGGACATGGTGTCAATGCCAGTACTCCTAGCTATCCTGAAGTTCAAGACCACTCTGTGTCACATATAATTAATTGCATGATCTTTAGAAGCTTCTAGTGCAACACTCTGTCACCTGATCATTTAGTTTCTGGGATGTATCTTTAAAAGGTCTTCAAGAAATTGTGACATGATGTATTAATTTAATAACACATTAAATTTATTAATTGTGATAATGAAAGAATATGTACAACTTAAATGTCCACCAACTAAAGACAAGTTTGATAAATATTGATACAATCACATACTGAAATGCTATCTACCAGTACAAATAAGGCAGCTGTTTATGTACTATTATGAAAAATGGCACAAATGGGGCACAAAGTGATTATGAATGCTATAGTACATTACTGTTTAAAGTATTGAGTGAAAGTGTGTGTGTGTGTGCATGTGTGTGTGCATGCTAGATCACTGAAAGAATAAATATCCAAACATTTTTATCCCATGATAAAAATCCAAACATATTGATGGGTATTAGTATGAGCAAGCAGAAGGTCAGATAAAAAATTTCATTTCATGTTGTAAACCTGTATAATGTATTTCTTATTCAAAAATAAAATAACAACCACAGTTTACAAAACCCTAGAGAGTTTCTTCACCATCAAAAATAATGTATTCTGAGCAAATATTCATTTATTCTTACAGATACTAAAAGGCTTCTAATGCTACTGCACTCATTCAACAACAGGATTTAAGGCTGAGATTACATACTGTGCTGAAGACAAGGACAGTTTAACAAAGTGACTTGGCAATGAGAAGACGACTCCATCACTCCATCACTTGACATGCAACCATGGGGACCTGATTTCATTCCCAGCACCCATGTAAAATCTGGGGTGGTGGCACACACCTGTAAACCTAGTATTGGGGAGACAGAGACAGGAAGATTCTTGCAGTATTCTGTAAAGCCAGTCTAGTCAATTCCGGAGCTCCGGGTTCAGTGAGAGACTTTTTCTCAAAGAACAAGGTAGAGGGAGAGATTGAGAAAGACATAAGACCTCCTCTACCTCCTCCTCCTCCTACACACACACACACACAAACACACACACACGTCATACAGACGTAGACATAGACAAACATGCAGACATACGTACGCAAGCAATTACAATATATACCTAGACAGAGTGATATAAGACAGCCTTTGGAAGAGGCTTACATGCTCGAGTGGTTTCTGGAACTGTATGAGTAAAGTAGGAAAGAATTCATAAAGAAATCCCTTCTTTCCTTTCTTTGCACCCAGCAGAGTAAGTCTGGACATTTTCTAAATGTGTAAATAATTCTTGCATGTGGATTAGGATTAGAGAATGTTGTCATTTCCATGGATTATAAAAGCCATAGTGTTCATTGCTTCAAATTTTCCAAGGTTTTCTAGGATTTGGTAAAGAGCCTTGGAGAAATGATGAAATGTGTGTGTGTGTGTGTGTGTGTGGGTGGGTGGGTGGGTGTGTGTGCTGAAACATTTATCCAAAAGAAAGAATAGGAACATGTTATGCTGGGTAAATTCAGAAATGTTTGCGAGGCAAAAAAGCTTACCATACACAAGGAAACTGCAGTTAGCTTAGAAATTATGCAACATTAAAATGAGACCAAAGGGTAATAGAAAGTGAAGCTGGGTTAGTTAAGTGATGGGAACTATTAAAAAGGCCCAGCGTGGCGCTCCAACAGAACACACTGCTCTGACAATCAGAAGTAATTTAATTTTTACAGTAGGTGAGTAACACACATTTTAGACAAACACTCTGATTATTATTGACATGGACTTGGCAGTCTGGAGGAGAGACTGTGGGTAGTTGGACTGATTAGGAAATTTTGTTTTCCTGGGTAGCCAAAAGATAGTGAATTCTTGAACTGAGGTAAAATCAGAAATTTCATTGTATGTGAGGGTGTCTGGCTGTTAGCTCAGAGCATGAATTTAGTTTCACTAAATCTTGGGAATTAGAAGGAATCAAAGACATCTCAGACATGTTTTTTTAATCTGCCTTCTTTCTTTTAAGTACAATCAAAGTTAAACACTTCTATAAGAGGTTAATTTTTATAGTCTCTTCCTGACTTTGCTGGTGCTTGTCTGTGCTATTTCTTAAATGCATTTTCTGTATATGATATAAAATATAATATTTCATGTTTTTATAATATATAAAACTCTCCTTAATAGATGCATTTGAAAAACTAAAGTATTGGGAGCTGGATCAAACTGGCAATGTGCTCAGATGAAGGGTAGCGATTAAGCAGTGTAGTAATCCTTCCTGTGCCCCACCCTGCTGACTGGACTCTGGTGTGGCTCCCCTGGCTTTCATAACAGTCTTGGACAACATAGTAAAGGTGCTTCCAAGCCAAGAAATAGGTATTTCTAACTCAAATCAAAAGGTATATTTTAAGCCATGTTTTTTTTCTTTTTCTCATAGAACTGTGGTTGGTTTTGTGTCCACCTCTGCCCCACTGCTCTAATATAGTCCTCGTTTTAAAAAGAATCTGTGAATCTCATGCTTTAGTTTGATTTCAGGTGCAGACAACTTTCCTACAATAATGAAATTTCAAACACAGTTTAATCACACACAGTTGTTTTTTTATCAGTTCTTGTTTACTGTGCATTTTCATGGCACTTACTTTAAACAAGTTATGGAATTAGCTGTGAATCTGAACTTCAAACTCCGTTTTTAATGTTCGATGCCAGAAACACCATTTCTTCCTTGTGCTCATTCCAGCAACTTGTAAAGGGTCACAGCATTTCTAAATTGAATATCCTCTTTCCCACATTGATGTAAGTAAAGAAAGAACAATTTTTGAATGTCAGAGACAGTTTTGATTCCTCTTTCCCCATCTGTGCAATGTGCTTTTTGGTTGATTGACACTAAATAAAACACAGGCATATGATTAAAGATCTTTCTTTGTTCATCACTCTTTGATATTTTAGCTAAGAACAATTGAATCCATTAGCAGTCTTGCTGTAGTGTGTGAAGTTGCCACTGGGGTCTCCGGTCCAATGGTGCTACTTAGACCCTACATTAGCTTCTCTATGAATGACAAATATTATTTTTGTCTAAGCACCATATACATTCTCACAGTCGAAGGATTCATTGCTCAAAATTCCAATTCAGAAACTCTTTTCTTCACAAAACATTAATTTGTCTTGGTTAATTTATGAGTTGTTCTTAAGAGTGATAGTGTACCATACCATAGCTACACGGGCAATGGGCAACAGTGCCAGTACTGACTTTTTTACTTAGCTCACAAGAAAGTAATTATTGTTACTTACATCTTTAGCAGTTTCTATATCATTTGTTATACTTGAGGTTGAAGTAAGCAAAAGCTGCAACTTAAAGAAGTTAAAAACGAGGGTTTGAAAAATGTAATAGAAGTTTAGAAGCTAGGAAGGTGCCAGACATGGTGTAATTAGTATTTAAATAATTTACTTTTAGGGTCTTTACTCTGCCATCCCTGAGATCATCTGTCTATTGTGGTGAACTAGTCTCTTACAGTTGCTCATCTTCCGAAAGACAGTCCCCAGTAGTCATTGAATCTTGGAGTTTCCTTGTTGTAGTCCAGCAATACAAAAAGGAACATTACTTCGAAGACCTGCAAAGCCGTCTTTCTACATGCTGTCAGCCCCAGATGGTTTGTGGCTCCTCACATCTGAGTTAGAAGGTGTGGAAAGCCATCTATTTTCCTGTGATAGGAGAAAATATAAATGGGCCTTTTAATCAAGAGCTCGCTTAGTCTTGTCAGAACATCAGCATATATACACAGTTATGTGTGCGAAATGGTTTACCAAACTCATTAAAAACACTCTTGCCATCTCTAGATATTTCTAAAATGTTATCCACAGAAAATCTATTTTGGTTGTTTTTACAAGAAAGAATTCAGGAAAACAGAGCAAATGAGTAGGAATATTCTTCAGGCCTTCTACTCATATATATGAAATGTCATTAAAATAAAAATTCTTGTAATTATAAATAGTATTTTCAAAAGCTATACATACAGACTGAGTAAGTGGGGTTTAGGAATATATATTTATATATATACACACACATATACTCATGTAAAACAATTAGTAAAAAAGATAATTAATTTGAAAGAAAGTAATGAGGGATGTATGATAATGTTTGAAGAGAAAAAGGGAAGAGGAAAATTGTGTAATTATATTATAACCTCAGAATTAAAGGAGTAATAAAATAGAAGAGAAACATGGATTTTTAAAGGTCTTAAATGCCTCACTCTGGAGCACATGGGACACAAAGAACAGAAATAAAATCTATATTTTTTCAAAAAACTTATCATTTTCTAAAAGTAGTTGTGTACTCATAACCACATCAGGTACTAGTTTGAATTCCAGGAAAGAACTGTCAGATACACCTCTTTGAAGTGATCAAATAATATATTAAAGGCACATGTCTTGTTAATTAAAGATAATCTCATAGTAGACAAAATGTAAGAAAACTGGGAACTATCTTCAGTTGACAGTCAGGAAAAAGATGTAGGCTTCTGTCTTAAAATTGAATGCCACTGAGATCTGATGGTCTAAGTTCAGGCTACCTGACACCTTGACATTTTACAGAACGCTGAACAGAAAGTCAGGCATACTAGGCCCAGTTTCTGACATAGGGAAAATACGAAAATAATAAATGAGTAGCTTCCTTCAAGGTCATTCATATGCGAGTGCTTTTTCTATCTTCTGTGTCAATCTACTGTATGTAGGGACATCTGAGTCCAGGTAAACATACAGACATACACTATTGGTAAGTGAAGGACTGTTGCTGTCCTTTCCTATATGGCGCTATGTCGTCTTCTGGGGACTGTAGTTGTCTTGTGTACTATTAGCTTTACTAGATGGACCTTGAATAGGTTCTATACCATATCTGTTTTTGAAAATCTCACAGAATAGCCCATTTTCTATTCAAGAAGAGCAGGTACAGATGAGTAAGCTATGGGTGTGGACCAAATGACCAAATGCTGCCCTGTTCTTATCTTTTCATCTGTCAGTTACCAATACCTGAGGAAGGGTTTGTGTGCTATGGTAGACACTATAAGTAAGTAACTGTCAGCATTTTTCTGAGACTTCAGGAAAAGCCAAGTGCAGCAAGGCTAACACCTGTACCAAGGAACAACCATCTACATAAAGAACAGTGAGTACTGAAAGCATCAAAGTTGGAAGTATTCTGGCATTCTTGTCTTCTACCCTGAAGACAAGCTAAACCTGAAGGAGTAGCAATCTGTGATTTGTAGACACTTTTACTTTACTCTCCTTGTAGTAGCTCTGTGGCTCCAAAGGGGTCCTGGTAGATGTGATTTCATTTGGCAGAAGAGTCTTAACATGTTTACACAATTGATGTCCACCTTCTGCATTGCTATTCTTAATGTCTAGCTGTCCTGACACAGAATAGGTTCTAACTTAAGATTTTAGATGAATGTGGATGATACATTGAACTTTGCAATGTTGCCTTTTCTAAAATATCTTTGGACAAGGATGTTGAAAATTAATGGTAAATCAAATACAGACATTTCTGACTGTCAAATAAATATTTTCCATTTTAGTGGTTGTATAAATGTGTTTTTTGATAAGAAGTTGTAATTGGGGAAATTAGTAATATGTAGAATAATAATATGCCACAGACATGGATTTTTTGACTTCTAAATATTAAAAATTACTATTTTGAGGCTGTAGCTATAGCTCACAAGTAGAAGGTCCTGAATTTGACTTCTCGCACAACACACACAGAAGTTCCCACACATCATCATTTCAGAATCCATGAAATATCTGGCTAAATATGTTACTCTAAAACATTCCAAAATAATCAAAATTATGGTAAATTTTATGAAGCTTATTTTAAAACTTTGATTTCTATCCACTAACATTTTAGGAAATTTATAATCTAATAAATTTTACTATAAGTTTGAAGCTACTGTATACCTTAGATGTGATAACTATTTTGAAGTTGATAATGAAACTGTTGAGAGGAAAGGATATCTCTTTTTTTTAATTTATTTATTAAAAATTTCCACATCCTCCCCATCTCCCTTTTCCTTCCTCCTCTCCACCTCCCCCTCCCTCTCTAGTCCTAAGAGCAGTCAGGGTTCCCTGCCCTGTGGGAAGTCCAAGGTCCTCCCCCCTCCATCCAGGTCTATAAAGGTGAACATCCAAACAAACCAGGCTACCACAGAGTCAGTCCATGCAGTAGAATCAAAACCCAGTGCCATTGTCCTTGGTTTCTCAGTCAGCCTTCATTGCCAGTCACATTCAGAGTGTCCAGTTTGATCACATGCTCCATCAGTCCCAGTCCAGCTGGCCTTGGTGAGTTCCCATTAGATCAGTCCCACCATCTCAGTGGGTGGATACACCCCTCGTGGTCGTGACTTCCTTGCTCATGTTCTCCCTCCTTCAAGAGATGCCCTATCATACTACAAAAGCATTTGTTCTACTATGTTCATAGCAGCACTATTTGTAATAGCCAGAACCTGGAAACAACCTAGGTGCCCCTCAATAGAAGAATGGTTAAAGAAGGTGTGGAACATATACACATTGGAGTTTTACTCAGCGCTAAAAAACAATGACATCTTGAATTTTGCATGCAAATGAATGGAAATAGAAAACACTTTACTGAGTGAGGCAACCCAGACCCAAAAAGAGGAATATGGTATGTACTCACTCATAAGTGGATTCTAGCCATAATTAAAGGACATTGAGCATATAATTCGTGATCCTAGAGAAGCTAAATAGGAAGGTGAACCCAAAGAAAATCATATAGTTATCCTCCTGGATATTGGAAGTAGACAAGAATGCCTGGCAAAAGTTGGGTGCATGGGGGTGGGGAGTTGATGTAAGGGGAGATGGGTAGAGAGAAGGCAGAAGGGGAGGATTCGGGAGAGCTTGGGAAAATGGGATGGGTGGGATGGAGGAAGGGTGGATATGGGAGCAGGGAAGTAAATATCTTAATTAAGGGAGCCGTTATAGGGTTTGCAAGAGACTTGACTCTAGAGGGGTTCCCAGGTCCAAGGAGAGGTTCACAGGTCCTAGGAGAGGTCCAGATTGTTCCTTGGGCAGCAGAGGAGAGGGTGCCTGAACTGGCCTTGTCCCATAGCCACACTGATGAATATCTTGCATATCACCATAGAAACTTCATCTGGCGATGGATGGAGATAGAGACAGAGATCCACATTGGAGCACTCGACTTAGCTCCCAAGGTCCAAATGAGGATATATCTTCTTTATTCTTAGCTAGATTCATGACCTAGCCCTTATAACAGTACACAGACTAATAAGTTTAGTATATTATGAATGACATGACAGGTGTCAGGAATTAGGATCTAAATGAATCAGGAAGAGTGGTGATTGTTTAATGATGCTTGTGTTGAAGGGAGAATAGTCATGGGGAAAATGTGTATATTTACCTGTAGGGAAGGTCTTTGTTCTCTTGAATGTGGGCCTGTGCCCTGCTACATGGAAAAGGATGAGGTCACAAAAGCATCAACTCAATCCTCTGGCCTTTCTCTAATGTCAAGGTGCCACAATTTGCCAGAGTTAGAAGTGATTTTGTTTATGGCATCAAGATCATAGTATCATATTACCATGTATCTGCCATCAACTAATATGTGCATTTAATCTTCTCCAAATATGAAATTTCTCTTCTTTTAAATGTAGTTGTTCCTTTTTCACTTACATATTAAAATAAGTATTTAGAGACTTTTAAATAAAACTTTGTCAAATAGTTGTGCTTGGTAATAGCTTCCTCCTTGTTGTTTAAGTGACATCAGTTTTGAATATTTGAGTCAGAACACATGTTTCTCTATTCAGAGTGATAAGAAGTCACAGAAGTGAGCATGGAGAAGCCTGGGGCATTGGTGGAGATGTTTCCTTTTAGAATGACTGCTGCTTCTCCTGAGCTGCAGTTTTATCAATTAGACAAAACTTAATGAAGCACTTGAGAGAGATTAAAGTAAGCAAGTACCTTTGTTAGGCTGAACTGTCTCCCTTCTTTCTTGGTTGCATAGATGATGAATCAAGCTAAACCTGAAGTGATAGGGGAGTTCAGCCAATCACATTCTGTCCATGGGGTGTGTTGCCCTAAGGCAAAAATTTACTTATAAACCTGGCAGGTGCGCTTCCCTGCCCTCTCTTTGGTTCCCTGCTCTCCTGGTGTTCGTGGGATCTCTGGTCATGTAAGTTTTCTCCTTTTTCTCAATTATTAAAAGCTAAATCTTTTTGTATTGAGTTGGCCTGGTTAATTATTGATCGACCATGCGTCTTCACTGAAGGAGTAGCAATTTGTAATTTGCAGACCCTTTTACTTTTCAAGTGAATGGAAGAAATAAAGCAATTTATGACAAAAACTAATTGAGTAGAATTTGAGGAGAAAACCTGTGGTTTAAAAAGAAAACTCAAGAGTGGCGTGTACGGACTTTTATTTTATGTGCCTTTGACCTGACATGAGCACACAGTCCTTTGCATGAAATTTCTGGAAGAGCTACATGCAAGCCTATGAGAAGATGAGGTTCTGACATACAGCAGGCCTTACCACAAGCATCTGAATGGGACATAGCTGTAATCCTTAATCCTCAAACTGCCATGGAACTAAGGTGTCACAGAAACGCATGAAAGTAAAATGTCTTTCAACTTTAAAACACTTTGTAATTAATCACTCCATCAGTAATTATTACCTAATTTATAAAAAAAGCCCCTAAATTCTGTTGACTAACAGAGAATAATTCATATGGCTTATTTTGTACATTCATCCATTGCTTTCAAATGTTAATAGCTGTTCATCCACTCTTCCCTCTGGGTCATATCTTAACAAGATTATTCTCGTTTTCCTAATTTATTGAACAAGCATGAAATATATTTATACAAAAATTAGCTGCTTAAATACTTCCTTGATGAAAAACATAGCTGTTGTAATTTCATTAAGAATTTTAATCAGGGAAAAAGATGACCTTTGAAATTTTCTTCTACCTCATCTTCTATTTGTGTGTGTGTGTTTCTTTCTTTATATGATTAGAAATCTTTATGACTTAATTAAATTTTATATAGAAAACATGTGACTAGACAATAACAGTTTGTTTTGAAAGAAAAGCCTTAAGGAAACAGTTAATAAATGAATATGACTAACAGGAGACCTGTTGTCTTTGAAAATATTAAGTCTTCCAGCACAGTACATCTCTTACGCAAGAAAAACACACATTGCCTTGCTTTGAGTTGAGAAAAATATCCTCTGAAGCTGATCCAAAAATGCCTGTTTTTTCCATTTCTTTTGATGCAAGGTTCCAAGCCTTTTGGGAATCAAGTGTAATTGTTGCCTGTCTCACATCACCTCTTCATATTCTACCCCAAATACCAGTTCCTGAGAACACTGCCTTGATAAGATGAACCAAATTTGTGTCTCATGAATGTTAGTAGATGAGAGAGGTGGAGGTGGGAGCAACATAAGATTGGAAAGAAACTTTAAATATATTGTTAGCTCTTTAAAACTTTAATGTATGAAACAGTTTGTCTGGGAGTCTTGCCAGATGCTTAATTTTTAAGTTCCAACCCAGCTTAAAGATCATTATTTCAGACTGGAGCTTGAAAACATACTTTTAATATCTTTGTTGTATATTATTTTCTATATCGAAATTTTTATGCTGATTAACACAAGATCACACTAAGAAGGTCAAGAATTTTTATCAAATTCCTAACACAATTACTCATATGAATATCACGATAAAAACCAATTCAGATCTTTTCTACATAGGGGTAGAAAAGTGGGTGATCCCTTTCCTGTCCATCATAAAGGGTCAAAAGACACATTAATGAAAGAAAATTATAAAAAATTATCATTTTGAAACTGTATATCTTGTTTTGAGAAATAGGGGGTTGAATTTCTGTGACTCGTTTTAGGTAACAAAATGGTAACTTGGAGACAGAAAGATAAGTTTAAAAGAGCGTTTCTGGGGATTCTATCTTGGAGCATCATATTCTAAGCAGCAGCACTTAGGAATGAATGCTTCAGGTCAGGATATTTGGTTTCAACTTCCCTCTCTTAATAATGAGAGCAGCAACCAGAAACTAGGCAGATAGTTGTAGGATGGGAACTCAAAAAGGAAACAGTTTTGATTCTTGTCTTCAGCTAGATGCCAGAAATATCCTTGGTGCTGTGGGGGAGTTTTGCCTTTACTAGAAGTTAGAGTTGTAAAATGTCTGGTTTGTTATTTTTTTCCCCTGCATGAGCACCCAGGCCTGGAAACTAATTGTGAGAAACAATTTTAATCAATAGGCTCCTGGACCCACTTTAAGCAGACCAAAAATATGATCAACAAATCCCCCTCCTCACTGAGCCTCACTGTAGTTTCTACCATAAGTACCATGAGAAGACCCTAGACTGACATGACAGCTCAGCGACATTCTCTTGCAAGGAGGACCGTTTGTTCTTCCCGGCTGCCCGGCTAGTTTAGACCCAAAACAATCACACAGAAACCATTATTTAAATCACTGGTTGGCCCATTAGCTTCTTATTGGATAACTCCTACATCTTAATTTAACCCATCTCCATTAATCTATGCATGACCACAAGGTCGTGGCCTACCAGCAAAGTTTCAGCACATCTATCACTGTCGGCAGCTCCATGGCATCTCTCTGACTCTGCCTTGTTCCTCCCAGCATTCAGTTCTGTCCTCCCTGCCTACCAAAGTTCTACCCTGCTACAGGTCCAAAGCAGTTTCCTCATTCATTAACCAAGAAAGTAACACATAGACAGAAGGACTCCCCATGCCAGCATTCCATATCCAGGGACCTATTCCTACTATACAGAAGAGCTGCCTTTGTTCTCTTAGACAGTCATCTAAAATCCTACATAAAACATCCTTCTGAAACTTACCTTTTTGTGGTTCATGAATTCCATTTTTCAACTTTCAGGACCAGGAACCTGGAGCACACTCTACTTGGGTGGATTTGAAAGCGATTTAATTCTACCATCCTTGATCCCCAAGATACATACTGATCCTCAAGCTACAGACATGGCTTTCTTCCCCTTCTCCCACACACGCATCCCAACAACTAGCAAGAGTTACCATTTAACTGCTCTGTTATTTTTTCTCTCAAACTCCCATAGAGTGGTTCTATAGTTTTCTTCTGTGTCCATTTAAAAGTCATTTTATCAACATAACTAAGAACCCACAAAAGGGAACTGTTGCCGAAAGAATGAATTCTCTTCTGTCTTCCTTACAGGAATTCTTGGCAGAGCTCCTGACAGCCTTGTTCTCTGGAGTGTCTGGGAGACACGATCAGATATGTGTAGTGGGCAAGTTCCGAGCATTGTCTAGGATTTAAATCACCCAGAGAGAAATGTTGGTGAACCCACTTTGTCTACCTGGAAGCATAGGAGTGAGTTATATATAAAATCTGCTCTAAATTCTGAGTAAAGAGAGCAAGAACAAGCATATTAGTTGTTGATCAGTGGGAATTTGTTGGTATTGGAGGTACTGTCCTAAAGGGCATTGAGATAGCTGAGTTAGGGATTCCTTTAAGGTGATCTGTGAGGTGCTCCTGTGCACAGTTAGTGCTGGGGTAGGGTCCCAAAATAAGAAAACCAGAGGGCTCTAGATAAGATTCCCTGTGTCTTCACTGTAGCCCTTGCTCCTCAGGCAAGTGTGAGGGGCTTCTCACACTATCTTGGTAGTATCTTTGCCTCCCTCCTGATTGCTGAGATTACAGCTGTTGGCAGTCACATGCAGCTTATACAGCCCTGAGTATTGACCCAAGATTTCATGCATGCCTGGAAAGCACTCTGCCAATTAAGTAGGCTACACTCTCAGCTGAAAAAATTACTTGATAACAAACATTTCTAACCATGCAGTTATTCTCTCCAATCTCTAAAGGTCACTACTCCTTTTTATGTTTCTTTAACCCTTACATGATATTTTCATTAAGAGATAAGATAGCACACCCTTTTTTTGTTTTGCAAGAGATGGATTTGGAGCCTAGGATCAAATGAGACTGAGAGTAAATGGTTCAATTGCCATGTTTATCATAGAATCTGATTTGAAGAGGCCTGGAATGACTAATTTTGCTGGAAAGTTCAGAGCCTGGAACATATGTTTATGCTGCTAATTTTTTTTAAAAATATACAAACCCAAAGAAGCAGGGTATGGGAGAAAAGCAGAGGAGGAAGAGTGTATTCCAATGACACCAACCTCAGAAACACTGTGGAAATGAATGCACTTCAAGCGACTGTACTCAGAGGCAAGAGAGGATATGATCGCCATTGGATTTTACCTCACATAGCTCAGCTTCAAATTTCTTGCATTAGCCACACTGATCAATATCTTGCATATCACCATAGAGCCTTCATCTGGCGATGGGTGGAGATAGAGACAGAGACCCACATTGGAGCACTGGACTGAACTCCCAAGGTCCTTATGAGGAGCAGAAGGAGAGAGAACATGAGCAAGGAAGTCAGGACAGCAAGGGGTGCGCCCACCCACTGTGATGTTGGGGCTGATCTAATGTGAACTCACCAAGGCCAGCTGGACTGGGACTGATGGAGCATGTGACCAAACCGGACTCTCTGAATGTGGCTGACAAGGAGGGATGACTGAGAAGCCAAGGACAATGGCACTGGGTTTTGATTCTACTGCATGTACTGACTTTGGGAGAACCTAGTCTGTTTGGATGCTCACCTTCCTAGAACTGAATGGGAGGGGGAGGACCTTGGACATCCCACAGGGTAGGGAACACTGACTGCTCTTTGGACTGGAGAAGGAGGGGGAGGGGGATTGGAGGGAGGGAGAGGGAAATGGGAGCAGGGGAGGAGGTGAAAATTTTTAATAATAATAAAATAATAAAACCTGAAAAAAATTTCTTGCATTATAAAAAAATAACTTCCATCCATTGATTCTATATCTATGAATGACTTGTGAGTGAGGTCTATTGGAGACAACAGATGGAATTTTTTCCCATCAGCTATCTTTATCTTTTAAATGGTGATTTGAGGGACAAAGAAGTATTTATGTAATTTCAAAAGTAAGTGTTATAGGTTAAAATTTCTATTATAACTGAGAACAGATGTTCTCTCTCTCTCTCTCTCTCTCTCTCTCTCTCTCTCTCTCTCTCTCTTACACACACACACACACACACACAGAGAGAGAGAGAGAGAGAGAGAGAAAGGGAGAGAGAATGAGTTAGTTGTTAGTTATTGACTATGACTTTAGTTACAGGTATACTATTGAAAATTTGACCAATATGAAAATTTTTAGTAATTGAACTCTTCATTAGAAACTTTAACTCTAAAATTATATAGAGAATTTAAACAAACTAGAAATGAACATCAATAGTTAAGTATTCTAAAACTGATTAATTAAGAGTCAGAGTTAAATGGTCTGATGAAATATAACCTCTGCACACATGTAGATACAAAAGTTTATTTCTTCACATTTCTTATACTCGAGTACCACAAATTATGACATTTCTCTTTTTGTAAGTCAAATGGTAAGGTACTTGTGTTATGATAGCATTAACATGCATAACTAACCTCAAAACCTATTGTAGCTTAAACTGTGTTTTCTTGAAGCTGGTTTTCATGGAGAAAATGATGTATGGGTTTTATGATGTTAAGTATAGTTTCATTTCTACAAATATATCTCTTTTCTATTGCAAATAATGTAGTTGTACATTTTTTACATTTGGCAGAGGACAATAAGGCAAGATATCTTTTCTTGCCCTCCCTAAAAATATCCTAAATAGAGGAGATAACTGGATTTTAGTGAAGAGGCTTTTCCTACAGTTAGTGTATTTCTGAAATATTCACGCATTTTATATTCTTGTGTAAGTTAAATACAATCTTTCCTCACCTGGGTGTAAACTGGTAAAGGCTCATCCTCTGTTATAACCACCCAAAAGGCATTAAGCAATGGAGCTGATGCTCAATTATTAAAAGGATTATGAAATTCCCTTCTTATCTCCATTTCAAACAGAAAATGATAATTTTCATTCCTTTCAAAGATAATAGGGTAGTCTTACATTTCTCCTTTTCTAGTGTGTCTCTAATCAAGAGAAGATTGGCATTACGATTACCAATTATTTGTGGGAAAATGCCGTCGCTTCTCTGGATTCTTCTCTTCCTCTTTCTTTCTTCTTTCCAATTATATTATATACAGTCATTTTAGAGACTACTAGTCATTATTCCAAGTAACAAAATGAGAGTTCGTTTCCCTTTTATGTAAGTTAAAATACAAACCTCTTATTTATAAAATAATAATCAGGTAATAAAGAAAAATTAGTCAGAATGTAACTAACAGCTTTCCATTTTCAAATTCCCCATTTTTTCTGGGTGAATTACTAGCATTGAGAACCTGAATACAATGTGGGTATATGTCTGATCCCTAGAGTAGCGTTTGTGATGATGTCTGGCTTTTACTGGACATGTGACATTTTAGTACCCAAGTGATCTTTGCACACTTCTGCTAGGTACCTAGTGATGTTACTTTTGCACCCTAGTGACAGTCAGATCTGGTGAATGACTGTGCCAAAAAAAGTCATAATAATTTTGTCAGATTTCTGTATCAAGAGAAAAATATGCCTTTAGTCATTATCTGCAACACTAGCTGTTGATTAGGAAATCTGATGGTACCTTTCTGTTTGTTATTTTGAAAGTCAAAAAGAATTCACTTTAATACTGATTATTAAGCTATAACGCTTTTCCTCACTTTCCACTGGGATTATCATTTACAGATTTGTATGATGAAAAGCCAAAAAAGGGGGAATATATGGTTAGTTTTTGGGGAACATACCACTGTAACTATAATGTTTATAATATAATTACCTCTTCTGAAGGGAACTTACACTTTGATTCTGGTAATGATGAATCCTTATGGTAATAAATGATCAAAAAATAAGGGAGTAGTACACTTGGGTCCTTAAATCAATTAAAAGGGAGCTATTCAAATCAAGATGAATAAGGAAATGTATAGAATATCCTAATGAGATGATAGTGATATGGTTTAGCAGTTAAGTGAGTATGGGTGTTGGGGTGGGCTTGCCTGGTACCATGTGCACAGGTCTCAGAAAACAACTCTGTACTCAGTTCTCTTTTTCCACGTTTACATGTGACCTAGGCTTGACAAACTTGGGTCTCTACGCTTTCACAGCAAATGTTGTTTCCTCCTGAGCCATCTATCAGACCCTAGATTTTTTTCCCCTTCTTATATAATTCAAGACAAAGGACAAGGGAATGGTGCTACCCACTTTTAGGGTGAGTCATTTTCAATTAACTTAATTAAGACAATCCTTCACAAGCATATCCAGGGGTGAGTGGTGTGGGAGGTCCTTCTGCCTGTGTGTTGATTTTCTTGGTCAATGAATAAAGAAATTGCCTTGACCCATTGATAGGGCAGAACTTAGGTAGGCAGGGAAGACAGAACTGATTGCTGGGAGAAGGAAAAAAGTCAGAGAGACACCATGGAGCCATTGGAGACAGACACAGGGAATTTTACCCAGTAAGTCACTGCCACATGGTAATATACCGATTAATAGAAATGGATTAAATAATATAAGAGGTAGCCAATAAGCAGCTAGAGCTAATGAGCCAAGCAGTGTTTTAATGAATATAGTTTCTGTGTGATTATTTCAGTTCTGGGCAGCTGGGACAAACAAATGGGCCCTTCTACTACAGTTGAAGTTCACAAATACTAACCTGTCAAATCAGCATCAGTATGAATCACTAGAGGAGTACAAAAGATCACAAATACCTAAAAAAATCATGAGCAAAAGAGCAGTTCAGAGGTTATCACAGTATTTGATTTTGTTACTAGGTAAAATTTTCTCCTGAGTTTATTACAAAGAAAATGATTCAACTAAGACACAAAACATTTTAGGCACAAGTTTATTCAGTAAGACAAAGTAAAGGGTAGTATACCCAAGAGAGATTTTGGAGTGAATGGACACATATTGGGTAGATAGCAGTCCATTGGTTATGTGGAATTTTAAGAGATTTTTTTGTTTGTTTATTTTTTGTTTTTTGTTTTTAACAAGGTATTGGCATATAGCACAGTCCATTTTAATTCCTAAATAAGATTTTCATTTTCTCTTTTAGAGATCCTTTAGAAGGTTCACAAAATGGTGATGAGGGAGGGACACCAGACAAATGATACTATAATGCAGCAAAGTCTTCTGAGGATACAGATACTTTTTTAGGGAGTATGTGTGTCAGGTGATAAAGTGCCTGTGTCTGGATTTCTCTCTCTTCTCTCAGCCTTGAAATACTATTTTTATTAATTATTTGGAAATTTTGCACAAAGCATCACAATCATACTTGCTTCTCATTTCTTCCTGGTCCACCCTCCCATCCTTGTACCCTCCCTCCTTCAAAACAAACAAACAAACAAAGAAACAACAAACAAACCCATCAAATCCATTTTGTGTTGCCCATATACTCATTGGAGCACTATCAAACTCCTAGTGGCCAGCTACTTAGAGAAAATTGAGTCCTTCCCACTCCTGCCAGAAGTCATCAACTGTGAAGAGCTACTTTTCAGATTTTTTATCACAGTTTTTTGTAATTTAATTTTTTATTAAGAATTTTTAATACAATCTTTTCTCATTTTACAAAGCTATACCTATTCCCACTCCCTCCCTTCCTCCTTCCCCACCCCTTTCTTATCCCACCCCTATGCACTCATAAAGGGTAAGGTTTCCCATGAGAAGTCAAGGAAGTCTGACACTTCACTTTGAGACAAGACCGAGGCCCTCCCCCCTATTTCTGGGCTGAGCAAGGTATCCTTCCAAAGATAATGGGCTCCAAGACTCTGGTTCAATCACTAGTGATGAATTCTGGTCCCATTGCCAGTAGCCCCACAGTCTTCCTTAGCCTCAAAACTGTTCCCCACATTCAATGACTATTTGGTCTTATGTAGATTCTCCCACTATCAGTCCAGAATCAGTTAGCTCTCACTAGTTCAGATCAGCTGTTTCTGTGGGTATCACCGTCATGGTCTTGACCCCTTTGATCATATTATCACTCCTCCTGCTCTTGGACTGGTCAGTTCAGTGCTTCAGTGTAGATTACTGTATCTGCTTTCATCAGTTGCTGGATGAAGGTTCTATGTTGACAATTAAGGTACTGAGAAACTTCTGTAAGGCACAGAACAGTAACTAAGACAAAATTGCAGATTACAGAATGGAGAAAGATCTTCACTAAACCCATATTGAACAGAGAACTGATCTCCAAAATATATAAAGAACTCAAGAAACTAGACATTAAATTACCAAATAATCCAATAAAAATAAGGTAGAGATCTAAACAGAAAATTGTCAACATAAGAGTTTAAATGGCCAAAAGACACTTAAGAAAATGCTCAACATTTTTAGCCATCATGGAAATCCAAATTAAAGTGACTCAGAGATACCATCTTATACTGGTCAGAACGGTGAAGACCAAAACACCAATGATAGCAATGATGCTGGAGAGGATGTGGAGTTAGGGGAACACTCCTCAATTGCTGGTGGGAGTGCAAGCTTATATAGTCACTTTGGAAATCAGTGTGGTGGTTTCTCAGAAAATTGGGAATTAAACTACCTTAAGAACCAGCAATACCACTCTTGGACATATACCCAAAGGATGCACACTCACACCACAAGGACATTTGCTCAACAGTGTTTATAGTACCATAGTCTTAATAGCCAGAACCTGGAAACAACCTAGGTGCCTCTCAACCGAAGAATGCATAAAGAAAATTTGGTACATTTACCTAATGGAGTATACTCAGGGGCAAAAAACAATGACATCTTGAAATTTGCATGCAAGTGGATGGAACTAGAAAAAAAACATCTTAAGTGAGGTAACTCAGACTCAGATAGGCAAACATGGTATATACTCAATCATAAGTGAATACTAGATTTAAAGCAAAAGATAGTCTATAGTCCATAATCCCAGAGAATATAAGTAACAAGGAGAACCCTAAGAGAGACATACATAGATTCCCGTGGGAAAGGAAAACAGACAAGATCTTCTAAGAAAATTGGGAGTGGCGGGGTGGAGAATGGAGGATGAAAGGAGAAACGGAGGGGAGAAAAGGAGGGAGGAGGAGAACATGAAGGAATGGGATGCTCAAGAAGGGAAAAGGACAGAGAGTGAGGGAAAGGAAAGCAATATCTTGTTTGAGGGGACCATTAACGGGCTAGTGGGAAACAGGGCACTAGAGAAATTCCTAGGAATCAACAAGAATGACCCCAGCTAAGACTCTAAGCAGCAGTGAAGATACCTAAACTGGCCTTCCCATGTAATCATATTGATGTCTATCTTAATTGTCAACATAAAACCTTTACCACAGTTTTAAGGATTCTCTATAGTAACTTCTGGTCTTGACTGTTTCTTTGTTGGGAGGGGGCTGCCAGAGAAGCTTTCAGTGTCTCTCATTCTCAGTTGTGAGTCTGCAGGCATTGACACCACCACAAAAGAGACTTCCTTGTTCATAGCAGCCAGCAGCAGCGCGGATCCTGAACTTCCGCATGGTTTCTGGTGGCAGCATAGATTCTTTCTCCCAGCATTCAGTTCTGTCTTCCCTGCCTTCCTCTGCTCTGCCCTGCCATAGACTCAAACCAGCTTTCTTTATTAACTAATCACAGTCATAGCATACAGAGGGGGAATTCCATATCACCGCATCACCTCCCCTTTTCTGTTTAATTAAAACGGGAAAATTTTGACTTTAACATAGTAAAATTACATATAATAAAACAGGTATCAAGTAAGAATTATAGTTACAATATTTATATCTATTTTATCTTTTAATAACCAAGGAAAACTGTAACTATCAATTCTTCAACTCCATCAAAGATTCCAGATGTATATAATATTACCTAAATAAACAGGAAGTGCACTGTAAGCAACTTCCAAATCTCTAGAATTGACAGAAACATCTTGCGCCTGGACAGTCACCCAAAGTTCTTCTGTATCATTGGGGCATCCATCTTCAGCCTAATAGCCCATAATATCTGGCAAACTTTTCCATAAGGCAAGAAATTTCAAAGACAGTTCTGCTTATATTGGCAGTTTGTCAACCACTTTCTTCTGTGTCCTGCAGAATGTCTGCAGACACATTTATAAATCAGGAGCTCTGAAGGACCATCTCACCTTTAGGCAAGTTCAGCAGTCATTTCTCTATGGGAACTGCATGTCCAGTTCATCAAACCGTCCAGGCAAGAGCAGTTTCTTGACCAAATGGCTAACCAACCCTGTAAGGAGCCTCTTCAATTCCTATCATCCTCTTGAAGTAGATTGGTGCTGATAGGAGCAGATGTGTCTCATTGTTAGAAAAAGTCCTAAGTTCTTAAACATTTTAAATGCCATATTCTGAAGGTCTCTGAAAGATTTGAAGAATATCTATCTAACTGAAATATATCGCTATATATCTAGAAAATCTGACATGACTACAAGCTTGACTATTATAGATGACTATCTACCTATATTTCTTAATTATACATTATATTTTAAAATGAGCTGCATAATCACAATACCTTAATCAAGAGCAGATATCTATCTCTATCTATCTATCTATCTATCTATCTATCTATCTATCTATCTATCTATCTACCTGGAATATAACAAAATTTACCTTAAATTTGTATCAATGAACCAAGATGCATACTAATGCAAATCTCTATATCATATCCACCTTTAAATGTAAAAGAACATTTATAAACAATATTTCGGAATATGGGCATAGTTATTCTCCAAACTGCTTCCTGCCGTTTATTGGGTGAAATATTTTTGAGGGTATTCACAGTGACCTTTCAGGGTGTCTAAGTCCATCAAACCACATTAGTCTGGAATTAATCTATAGAAGAAGCAATATTATTTGGGAAGAATATGGAAATATTAGGAAGTGGGTGGGGGACTATTGAGGATAATGGAAGAGGTGAATATAATCAAGTATCCATTTACCTACATGTAAGAAAAGTTACAACAAAACAAAATGTTTTGCATGTTTTACATATGCTAATAAGATGATTAAATGTAAGTCATTGGAGTAAAGGATGCATATCTTTTTTCTCAGAAATTACAATCTCTGTCATAGATATCTATATAGGAGATTGGTAGTATAAAAGATTCTCTTACTGGAAGCATTATGCGGTAATGGTTAAGGGTTTGGATTTGGCATCACTTGGAGTCCAGTTTAAATTCAGGTCTTCCCACTAAGAAATTGCTCTTTGTGTTTCATTTTCTTCAGATTCTTTATAGGTAAAACAGGGATTATAATACTTCCTTCTCACACATTATTGTGATGATAACATATCAAGTGATTGTTCAATTATGATATATTACTGATTCTTCATTGGGATGATGAATTCTAAAGTATTGTATAAAGGCATTATATAAAATATATTTAAAGATGAGTATTTATTAACAACTATCAGATGCCTAATCCAAAGCCCAATAATTTTGCCCTGACTACTTCAAGGTGTAACAAAAATTAACAGGAATATCAGTGGAAAACTTGAACTGATTCCAGTCTTATATGTAGGTTGAATCCTATGATCATAAAACAACCATCATGTGTCTTTTATAGCAAAATATTGCCTGCTTAGTTCTCTGTCTCATTGGGTATAGCAGTCTCAAATGTAAAGGACAATTGTACACTGCAAAAAGTTTGGCAGACAAAACATTTCAGTCCATCCATTTGGCTCAGTCAGGGTGATCTGTTTTTTCAAATGGTTAATTATTCCATTCTACATGGGAAGTAGAAAAAGACAAGATCTGATTACAGAAGTTACAAAATAATTCCACATATAATAAAGGGTTATTTATTTAGAGGAGACTCACAGGTCACTGTCCTAGATCACAGTCCTCTGCACAAATTGGAAACAGGAACAGAATCTAGCAGCTGAAAGTGAGAACGAGTAGCAAGAGAGACAGAGAGAGAGAGAGAGAGAGAGAGAGAGAGAGAGAGAGAACTACATTTATAGTATGAGAGACCACATTAGATGGGCTGGTATCTTAAAGGCTATTGACTGAAGGAGCTCCCACAGAAACTCCCCAATTTGTTTAAATAAGGGAGTTCTAAACCCAATACAAAATATATACACTAGGAACAGATATCAAGTATATAATTAGAATTACAACCAGCATAAACAATATTAAGCAAAGAATATATCCTAACATTATAATAAAGTTTCTGCATTTGAGTCATATAACAAAATGTTATCCATGTAATGAGAAATTATAGACTCAGAAAATTGCCTGCATATTATTTCCAATGGCTGATTTACAAACTATTTGCACAGGGTGGGGATATTGAGCATTTCCTGTGGGAGGATAGTCCACTGGTATCTCCTAGTAGACTGGCAATTATTATAAATAGGTACTGTGAAAGCAATTTTTTTGTCTATCCTTTTCTTGTAAAGTTATAGTGAAGAAATAATCCTTAAAATCCATAACTATAAGAGGCCATCCTTTTGGCAATAGAGCAGGCAGAAGCATTCCAGATTGTAGAGGGCACATAGGTTGGATAACCTTATTGACAGCTCTTAGATCTGTTACCATTCTCCATTTTACAGATTTCTTTTAAACAACAAATACAGGAGAATTCCAAGGGCTGGTTGGTTCTTCAATATGGTGAGCATCTAGTTGCTGTTGTACCAGCTTTTCTAGATCCTGCAATTTGTCTTCGTTAAAGGTCATTGTTTAACCCATATGGGTTTTTCAATTAACCATTTTAAAGACAATGTCGATAGTACCTCTAAAGGTTTGATAGTTGCTTTGTGTTTTTGTATAGCCGGAATGGCCGGTGACCTTTGTTTATAATATCTTATTTCCAAGAAACATGAATTTTTGGGACTGCAGGAATGTTAGCCTAGGTATTCCATTCTTGTATTAGGTCACAGCCCCATAAATGCACTGCAATATTAGCTACATATTGCCTCAGCTTTCCTTTCTGTCTTTCTGTCCCTATGTATTCAATCCACCTCATGTTTTGTTGTACTTGAGATAGGGTTCCAATTCCTGGGAATTGACTATCTGCCTCTTGAAGAGGCTAATCTGTGTAACATGAGGGGGCCTGCTTGTTTGTGTTTCTGTCCTGCCCTGCCCCCCAGCTGTTTAGTCCCAAAGAAAATAACACAAAGAAATCTCTATAAGTTATAATGCTGATTGGCCCGTTAGGTCAGGCTTCTTACTGGCTAACTCTCACATCTTGATTAACCCATTTTTCTGATCTATGTTAGCCATGTGGCTCAGTACCTTTTTCAGTGGGGCAGCTCAAATTCCGCTGCTTCGGTGATCTGGGCAGGAGAGGGAGGAATCAACTTCCTCCTCCCCAGAATTCTCCTGCTCTCCTTGCATTATTTTCACTTCCTGTCTGGTTTTCCCACCTACACCTCTTGCCTGGCCAATCAGCGTTTATTTAAAACATGATTGACAGATTACAGACAATTCTACCACAATAAATCTGGATGCCAAGATTCTCTAATAGTGATAGTCACATTCACACCTGTGTCTAGTAATCCCTAAATTACAATGGCATTTATATACACTCTTAGCTTTGGTCTTTGATCATTTATAGAAATCTTCCAAAATAGATGTTTCCTATTTCCTACTGGAGTTTTTGACTTATCTTCCAGGTCTATTCCATCATCCAGAACAGTATGGTTTTTTTCAGTAGGCACGGAATTTTTAAATTTTCCCGGTGAGACATGTTCTCCACAGTGACTGGGAATGACTGGACCTTGTTTGACATTGGGGCCTGTGAGAGGTCCCCCAGAGATTTTCCTGGTGGTATCAAGTTGCCTTGTCTGTCTCTTGTTGACCTACATTTATTAGGTCCGCCTTTGTTACACCTCCTACATATACCAGAAGGCTGAGTTCTCCTATTCTTGCCATTCCTAAAGAAGACATTATTCCTAGGAATTCCTTGTCTACAGTTGCTTCTTAGATGTCCTATTCTTCTACTAAAAATCATTTGGCATTTTGGTGTCTCCTCATACCATTGGAAATTGCTTCTTCTATACAAGCTTTAGTACTATAGTTAAATGTTTCAACATTCATTGTATGCAAGATCCATTCATCTATGGGTGCTGATCTAACCTTTAAAATCCCAAGGACCTTCTTACATTCTAAGTTGGCATTTTCAAAAGCCAAGGATTCAATTAGTACAATCCTAGCTTTAGGGTCTGTCATTCCTAATTATACAGCCTTAATTAATCTTTGTAAGAAGTCAGTAAAGGGTCCTCTCTAGCTTTGTTTAACCTTAGTATATGACTCAATCCTTTTTCTTGATTTCTGAATCCTTCCCCAAGCATTTAAAGCTGTTGTGCTACATAGGGACATGATGCCTTTGTCATAGTGAGCCTGGTCCCGAGGAACAGAGTAATGATCCTTGCCACAAATTTGATCTTAGGAAGTCTCAAGTCTTGCTGCTATAATTTTTGCCTCTTCTCTCAAATAACAGTTCCATTTTCTAGGACCTCTGAAATTAATTGAAGCCAATTGTCTGGCATAGCCTATGTGCTTAAAGGCCACGTTTTCACCATTTCTTTGGCAAGTGATGAATGTAATCCATAAGAAACTATTGCTTGTTCTATTTCTTTTAGATCGCTCACACATATTGGTTCCCATGCATATACTTTGAGTACCTTAGGGTACTTTGTGCCAGATGATCTTTCTGAGAAAATTACTGAATATGCAGTTGAAAATCTATGTAAGTCATCACAGGGTCTGGCATATACTGATAAGGCTAAATTCTGTCCTTGTACCTTCTTCCCCTGCTCATAAATTTCAATAAATTCCTCAGTCTTTTCAATTCTTTTTACTACTGCCTTTTTAAAAGTCTGGATTTCCTTTCCAGTATTCTGTTCTAATGTCCTCACTGAGGATCCCAAGGTATAAAACTTGCCCCGTAAAGATAATGTCTCATCTTGGACATATAACTTTTCAACAGATTCCAATAGTTAAATTCAACAGCAAAAATTCTTTCAGATAATTTTGTCAAATTGATGCTATCCTTCTCTGTAGCACTGAATCATTTTTTAAAGAGATAATATTGAAAACAAAGCTAATTCCTAGAATCAAATAAAGGGGTATAGATGGAAAGTCATGTAAGCCTTGCAGAATATCTTCCATGGTATAAGCAAAATAATTATTGAACTCCTGGATGTAATTAATAATTTTTATAGTTTTTCAGATCTTACCTGTCATAAGGCAATTACAATGAGTTAGAGTAGGTGTAAAAATCATTATCAGCAAGCAGGTCTCACAGTTGCAGCCACATGGCCAAGAGACACTAGCAGCAGTGAACAGCATGTGTTACTTACTTAGGTACTGAAAAAGATGCTTTGTTTATCAAATTAAGAGCAGTTATTAAGACAATTAAATAATTCTGAGAGTTGGGGCCCAGGATAAAGAAAAAATCCAAAGTTTTCCATCAGTGCAAGTTGCAGACTGTGTGTATTACAGGGAACACAGACTGCAGTAGTGTAGGCTGGTGTGTAATATACAGAGAGGCAGCATGTGGGTTGTGAGCCAGGGAGTGCCGAGCAGTAACCTTCTGTGTCTGAGGGCCTGCTAGAGCTATGGGCAGGAAAGTCAGTGCCCAATGCTCCACCTGGCTAGTGAACTGACTCCAAAAAGTATGGACTGGTCTCCATGTTTGGACACCATATGATAACAGAAGTTACAAAATAATCCTATACTAGTTTAGAATTGTGTTTAATAAAGAGTTATTTATTTAGGGGGAACTCACAGGTCACTGTCCTAGATCACAGTCCTCTACAGGAATGGAGAACAGAAACAGAGTCTAGAAGTCATAAGTGAACACTGCAAGCAAGAGAGAGTACACAGTTTATAGCTACATTTATAGTATAAGCAGCCATGCCCAAGTGGACTGGTATCTTAAAGGCTATTGACTGAAGGAACTAAAGGAGCTCCACAGCAAAGATCTACTGAGCAAACTGAACCATTGGGACCATGGAAGAGGGTTGAAGGGGAGGGGAGATGAAGAGTGGGGAGCAGAGAAAAATGTATAGCCCAATAAAATCAATAAAAAAAGGAAAAGAGAAAAGAATATATATATATATATATATATATATATAGTTTTTGAATTAAATAAAATTAAAATATATTTCTGTCATAATGGGTTGAGGGATATTACAAGGTATTGGAAAACTTTACCAATTTATTGTAAATATAATACATATATTTTAAAAATTTTTGCTAAAGAAAAGCAATTTATTAATTCTGTATCTCTGTATTGACCTTAACTTCAGCTAAACAATAAAATAACACTTGAACTTTTATTCTCATCTTATGCTCCTATATTTGCTATATTTCTAGATGTAATGTATGTGCTATTTTCAATTTCCTTCTTTATTTGTATAACATATGCATTAAATCTAGAAAGATACAAATATTTATCAGGAGTTGATATAAAAAATCATTTCCAAAGTATGTGTAAATAATAACACATTCTCCAAAATCACTCTCTTTTTTCCTTTTGTACTCTGCAACTCCTTTGTCTCTCAGGATAGAGCACTTGGATGATCAGAATACCTAAGTGTCTATTTATCAAATGCTCTTACAAGGTTGCTATGGTATCTCCTTTTATCACTAACAAATGTTAATGATATTGACATTCAGTAGGCTTGACTTTTCTTTTCTTAGTGCTGTCTTCTTCCTTAGGCAATTTGCTGTGTCATCTCATTATATTCATGTCTTAAAAGAAGAACATAAAGCTTGAAGTGTTTTATTGATCTCCAAAGATGAGGTAATTTACTGCCAGGATAATTCAGCCCTATTGAAAAAAAAACCAAAAAACAAAAATCTCAACTATTCTTATGAGATTATGTGACAAGAAGAATTAAAATTCTAGTTTTTGCTTATTATTCTTGCAACAATTTATTCAGGTCAAAGTCCAATTTGTAAAGCTCATTTTGAATTCTTCTCTGTACATATATCTTTAAAGAGCCTTAAAAATATGCTCTTTTGTACAACGCTAGTAATTGCTGCTAATTGTCCTAAATGATGGTATACTAAATGTTTGGTTCACTTCCTTCATTTTATCACTTGCCACCTGACCAATGTCAGGACTAAAATAAATTTGCATATTAAATATATTCTTAAAGATTATATCCTAGGTCTGTGAAGAGAAATACTTTTGAGATGAGATATCACTTAACTGTGGAATTGAACAGACAGAGAGTAATGAAATAGCGAAGGGAATCATGCATATTCCAAATTACCCAGGGAACTGAATTACAATTTTGCTTCACAAACATGAAGATGAAAATTTATTGTAGAGATTAGCAGCTCTTGAATGAAATAGCACATGTGTTTATTAACTTTATTTGGAAGAGATCATCAGGAAAGACATGATTAGTTGTGATCTAATTCTTCCATAATACTGTAAATATTTCTCCATAAATAGTTGCTCATGTAGAGAGATAGTTTTATGTTTTAGAGATGGATAAAGATAGCCTTTTGAGTGGCTACTAGCTACTAATAGCCAACACAGGGAAGTTCACATACTTCACATTTTAGTTTTATACAAATGTTTTCCCTCACGCTCCTATGGTATAATATTCAAAAAATATTTAATAAGGTTGTAAAGATAAGCAAAGTGCATGCTTTGCAAGCATGCAGGACTGAGTTGAATCTTACAGAATTCAAGTAAAAAAGTCAGGCATATATTTGAATCCTGGAAAGGAAGAGACAAGTGATCTTTTGGGCTCATTGGTCAGCCAGCCTACCCTGGTGCTCTCCAGAACAGTGAGAAACGCTGGTTTAAAAAATGAAGTGAATGGCAACACCCAAGATTGTCTTCTGTCCTCCACATGCACAAACACAAATGCATACTGGTGCATACATACAAACAGAAAGTACATATCACATAAAACTTCTTAAATCTTGATATTAATCACAATCACATGGTAAAGAGCAAGTTTTTTTTTTATTTTTCCCTATTATATTGATAAAGAAACTGACAAAGATAGCTGAAATTCAGTTTCAAAAATTGTATTATGTTCTTAATTGTGATACTTAAAGAAAATCAGCAAGGATTCACATTATTTAAAAATGTCTGATATTAGTTTAGCCAGATCATTCATGAACTAATTTGGAAATAGCACCAATATAACATTTGGACTAGACAAGACTAAGTCTTTAATTTTGCTGAAGAGAAATGTATGTACATAAAGGTATGGTGTGTCACTAAATGTCCAACAACAGTTCAGATCTTGGTGAAGGAGTAGATTGGCCCCTTTTATTCCTCTTAAAATTTAATTCAATCTATCTATCTATCTATCTATCTATCTATCTATCTATCATCTATCTATCTATCATCATCATCATCATCTATCTATCCTCTCTCTCTCTCTCTCTCTCTCTCTCTCTTTCTCTGTCTCTCTCTCTCAGTCTCTGCCTCTCTGTAACTCTCTCTCTCATTGTGTATGTTATTACCAATGTGTGTTAAGTGTGTGTGTGTGTGTGTGTGTGTGTGTGTGTAGGTCAGAAGACAACTTATGAAAGTCAGTTCTAGCCACAGCATGGGTTTCAGTGATCAAACTCGGGTCATTCGTTGCCTTAACCTGCTCAGTCACCACACTGACTCTAATATTCTTGTGTTTGAATACTTATTCATCCTGCCATTCACACTGTCATCAACAAGCTGTCTTGTTGGAGTTGAGACATGTGGTCCTTACATTCAGAACAAGATTAAAGGCTATAACACACAGAAACAGTTGTCTTGGATATTTTCTTTATTAATGTCTATCTAGCTAAGCTAAACATTTCTATGGTTGAGGAAGACTGTAGGTACTTGAAATTCATCTTCAAAGAAAATGTTAATGCATAAGAGTCTTTTACCATATACATGGATTTCTTTTAGATTCTTACATTGTAAATTAATTAAACATTCATGCACAGCTTCAGTCCTTTAATATAACTTCTCACATTTGTGCTGTACTGTCCATTCATATCAAAATCTTTGTGCAACAGGAGACAGTGGAAATACAATTTAGCCACCCCCCCTATGTAACTAATCCAATAGGGAACTAGATAAGGCAGTGCTAATAGCAATGAATGGTATAATCCTACAAAAGGGGAATAAAGCAAAACCTAAAAAAAATTTTCTATAGCAATTGACAAGAAAAAAAATGTGCTATTAGCTAAAGGTATTTAGTGCAGAGTTTGGATCTGTGGTTTTTATATGGTTCACTGAACAACTATTCCCCTTTTTTCCAAACCCTTCCCTCAGATAGGGGGAGAAAGAAAATACTAAGAGGAGGGGTCAAAATACAGTGTTATTAATCTAACTAAAGCTAAAGTTGGAATTAGAGAAAAATGATTTTTAAAAATGAAACCACCCTTCACAAGTAGAAAGAGAAAACTGCATTCCAGTCAGACCAAGATACTCACCTTTCTGAAAGGAATGATAGAACTTGGGGTAAGGAATATTTTTTTTAATGTATCTGTTGAAGGAAGGAGCCATTTGTTGGTTCCCGGCTGCCCGACTAGCTTAGACCCGAAATAATCACACAGAAACCATATTATTTAAAATGCTGCTTGGCCTATTATCTTTAGCTTCTTATTGGCTAATTGTTACACCTTAATTTAACCCATTTATATTAGTCTGTGTATTGCCACCTGGCTGTGGCTTACCAGCTAAAGTTTCAGCATGTCTGACCCTGGCAGTGGCTCCATGGCATCTCTTTGACTCTGCCCTTCTTTCTCCCATCATTCAGCCTAGCTTTCCCTGCCTACCTAAGTTCTGTCTTGCTATAGGTCCAGAGCAGTTTCTTTATTCATTAATGGTAATCACAGGACACAGAGGGGACTTCCACATCATGCATCAATCACTTTTCAAGGTGCTTTACAGTGTTTTAATTTAATCTGCATGGAAAAATACAAGTAAATTAAAATATATGTGGAAAAATTGAAAAATACCATGACTGGAGAGATGGCACAGCAGTTGAGAGCACTGGCTACCCTGACAGAGGATGTGGGTTCAATTGCTAGACCCACATACTGGCTCACAACTGCCTGTAACCCTAGTTTCAGAGGATCCAATAACACCCTCTTCTGGCCTACTTGAGTATCAAGTATGCACATACATACATCTTTAAAATGTATCTTTTTCTTTGTGTATGTGTGCATATGGGTGTGGGTGAGAGAGGGAGAGAGAGAGACAGAGAGACAGAGAGACACACAGATACAGAGACTATGAAATCCTGATTCTATATTGAAATGAACATGGATAACAGAGCAACTTTAGAGCATTCTCATCCTCTTGGATGGTTGGAAAATTAATTAGAAACTGTCTTGAGTGAGACACAGGTTTACAGGTTTTTTGCTGAATTAAGAAGTGTTATAACAAGTCTTTAGTATAAGCAAATGGCCTTCATCATTTGATATTATTATGGTAGAACCTTCTAAAGCCTCTGAAATATAACATTTTTCCTGTCAAGGAGCACATCCTTAGGAAAATGTCAGTGTTTGACTCTGCTTATACTAACAGATGTTGTAAAGAAGCTCAGGCCAATAGAAAGAGCCTATGACCAGCTGTTTTATAGTCTATAATTACAACCTTCATAAATGAATCACTTCCTTTGGTTAGTAGTGGCTGTGGCTGGACACAGCATTTCCTGAGTTAGAAGAAGTTCACTGTGGGAGCTTTACCATGCAGGTCTGAGAAATGAGGCATGGTTGTCCTGCCTGTCTGTAAATGCATGTTAGTAGCCTGCTGAGCTCATATGAGGACACTCAAGTCCTTGGTAATGTAATTGGTTTGACTTATTTGGCAGTAGTTTAGAATATAAAAATCTAACTCTACAATATCATCTGGTGTACAGTGTGCTAATTAACCAGCTGGGTCAGCTTTTATAGACTTAATTTTACAGATTTCCTTGAGGACCTAATGTAGTTTGATGACTCAGAGCTGGGTCTTCCTCCTGCTAGAACTTAATAGTGATAGCTCCTGTTTTTCTTCTGTGGGATGCCACAGATCTCATCTTTGTTTCTGTTGTTAGATGATCTTCTTTCATACAGAAATCCCTTTGTAGCTATCAGTATCAGACCCTGCCTTGACCAGGTTCCAAGTTTTCTATTGCAGCTTAGACAACTCTTTACTTGCTATGTTTTATGGTCATATGCAGGATAAAGAATTATGTTTCAGAATCATCATCTCAGGGTGAAGTAGAAGAACAGAAATAGAGTACCAGTAAGGATTGTATTGAAGATATGAATATGAGCTTGGTGTGAGGAAGAGGGAAATAAATTAGCTGAAAGCTTTTATTGAACAAAGCAGTGTGGACTGTGAAGAAAAGAAAAACAACAATGATAAAAGTCCTCTTTGCAGACGGAAGTCATTCAGTTATGGAAGCAAGTAGAACAAAATACCAATCAAGGCCTTTAATTAACATTTTAGTAATAAAGATATTTCATAATATAATAAAATCATAAACTACAGAAGAAAAAAGTTACATACATATTCTGACTGTGAATGTGGCAATGTATTTTTTAATCCTACTTTCTGTCCTGTAGCATGATTAATGAAAACCCAGAGACAGAAATTGGGATTCAACCTGAAGGTGAGGAAACCAAAACAGCCAGCCATTGGCTCTTACCTCTACCTCAGTCCGAAATAGTGATCCTGCCTCCAGGAATCTCAGAATGGGACTGTGACTGAGAGCTGTCTCCTCCCGATTTATAATTCTGTCTATTTCTGGGACAAAAGGTGTGTACCACTGGGATTAAGAGCATGCACTGAAGTTTCTATGGCAACTGGGATTAAAGGTGCATATTTTTGAAACCTGGTCTATAAACCTGGTAGTGTGGCTGCTTTACTCTCTGCACTTCAGGCAAGCATTATTTATTAAAATAAAAATGAAATGCCACTACGCTGTTCAAAATCTTTACTTAATCATGGTGACTGAACACATAGCTTTTTATTCTCCCTTCCCAATCAGTTTGATGCCATTAACATTTCTGGTCAATGTAAGTCTTCAAAAACAGCATCTATGCAATATTATTGTTATTTTTATCAACCAAATTTACAGTTACAGAAAAAAATTAGAAAATAAAGGAAATAAAAGCCATCACTGATTTTGATAGTTATATATACATTCACACATTAAATGGACCATGTCATCAAATATAGAACTTACTATGTATTAATTTTGTCACTCAGCAAGATAGTATGACTCTTTCTTTCCTGGCATTCATATGTGTACTTATGCACATGCAGATGCTTTCTAAGAGGTGAAAGATTCATGAAATTTAAAGAGAAAGCAGATTATGGGGTACTTACATTTAAATAAATAGATGCTGGTACACATTGTGCTTGATTTAATGAACTCTCTAGTTTATACCTTTGTTATATTCTCAGAGTTTATATTGTTTTGTTTCATATGTAATACAGCAATAACATTATAATGGATATTTTTGTCATTTTAAATTTTTAAATATTTTATTTATTTATTATGTATACAAAATTCTGTCTGTGTGTCTGCCTGCAGGCCAGAAGAGGACATCAGATATCATTTTAGATAGTTGTGAGCCACTGTGTGGTTGCTGGGAATTGAACTCAAGACCTTTGGAAGAGCAGGCAATGCTCTTAACTGCTGAGCCACCTCTCCAGCCCCAACCACCTCTCCAGACCCAGTCATTTTAATTTTTTAAAGTACATATTCAGAATCCTGAGTTTGTGATGAATTCAAAAGTAACTTGCCTGCTTGCAACAACAGTAGATTGATTCTTTTAATCACATCTGACTCAATAGGCAAGAAGCATATTATTATTTTAATTTATACTTCTTACATTAATAAGATTTATGTTTGAGAATTTTTGCGGTTTAATAGTTATTGCATATTTATGTATTTGTATTTCTTTTGTAAATTATACATATTGTAGTCTATTTTGTAAAGAGAACAATTTTTTTATGTGGAATATTCCTTTACATTGTGTGAATATATGTCACTGTGGTTGGTTTAATAAAAGAGCTAAATGGCTGGTAGCTAGGCAGTATTTTTGGGGCAGAGCAAATTTGGGAATGAAGAAGGGCAAAATCAAGGGAGTTTCAAAGAAGAGAAGCAAGGTGACCACCTCTGATCCTTCAACTTCAAGCCCAGTCATGTGGCATCTCTGACTTAGATGGAGACTTTGGTCCTTCTAAGGACTTCATATGATTACAGTGGGTCTCTCAGATGACACCTTCACTTCAAATTCATGAACTTTAATCAGATTTCTAAATTCCCTTTTGCATATAAGGTGAGATATTCACTTATTCTATAGATTAAGGGTTGATTGTCTTAGGGAGCCATGACCTTATTTGGCCTCCCGTAGAAGAGAAGGCAGCATTGCTATGTTTCATGTTTATCACCACTGCTCTCTGATATGTTCTCTCATTCCTTTCAGAATAGTTTTCTTACAACAGTGACTACTGTCTGTTCTCCCAGTTTCCCATCACAATCTCCATGATCTCTCTTAGTTAATGTAACTTCAAATCCCCCCAGTGTTCTCTCCAAATCTAGCATTGACATTCTAATCATCAACCTTGTGTGTTTTTTTTCTCTCTGTGTTAGAATGCACCCCAAAACCTATCAGTCATACATTCTCATTACAAACAGGAAACAAGGACCTCAAAGGCCTGGCCAGCATGCAGATCCCTGTCTCCTGAAATCTTATTGACTACTCTTTCACTTACCAGAAATATCTTGCTTTCCTGATCATCCACTCTTTTCTGTTTGGAATTCTATAACTTCATACTTTTTTTTCCTGAAAATTATTTTTAAATAATGCTTTTGAAAAATGTTATCTGCACTGTTCACCTCTCTAATTACATAAAAGGTGTATGCATCTTAGTGTTCTCTTTTATTTTTAAATTTTGTTTATTCATTTTTAACAAAATTATCTTTTCTCACTTTACATACTAATCCCAGTTCCCATTCCATCCCCTCCTGTTTCCTCCATCTTTCTTCCCCTCCCACACCCCATCCACTCCTCAGAGAGGGTAAGACTTCAACAAAGTCTAGCATATTGCTTTGAGGCAGGACCAAGCCCCTCCCCACTATTTCTAGACTGAGCAAGGTATCCCTCCGAAGAGAATGGGTTCCAAAATGCCAGTACAAGCAGTAGGGATAAATCTCAGTCTCACTGCCAGTGGACCCACAGTCTGCCCTAGCCATACAACTGTCACCCATATTCAGAGGGCTTAGTTTTGTCCTGTGCTGGTTCCCTCACTATCAGGCTGGAGTTTGTGGGCTCCTTGAGCTCAGGTAAGCTGTTTCAGTGGGCATTTTAGCATTCCCTTTAAAAAAATATTAGATTTTTTTAAAAAAAAATACCAATCCAAATTCCAATTCTCTTCCCTCCTCCCATTCCCTCCACATACTCTCCCACTCCATCCCTATCCAATCCTCAGAGGGGGTAAGGCACATTGTTTGGGGAACATCCAAGGCCCTCCCTACTATATCTAGGCTGAGCAAGGAAAACATCCCAAAAGAATAGGATCCCAGAAATCCAGTACATGCAGTAGTGATAAATCCTGGTGCCACTGCCAGTGGCCTCTCAGTCTGCCCTAGCCATGCAACTGTCAACCACATTCAGAGGTACTAGTTTGGTTCTATGCTTGTTCCTTCCCAGTCTGGCTGGAGTTGGTGAGCTCCCATTAGCTCAGAGAGACTGTTTCAGTGGGTGGACCCATCATGGTCTTGACCTCCTTGCTTATATTCTCATTCCTCCGACTCTTCAATTGAACTTTGGGAGTTCAGTCCAGTGCTACAATGTGTGTTTCTGCCTCTGTTTGCATAAGTTGCTGGATGAAGGTTCTATGGTGATATTTAAGGTGTTCATTAGTCTCACTACAGGGCAAGTCAAGATCTGGCCCCCTCTCCTCTATTGCTTAGCATCTTAGCTGGGGTCATCCTTGTGGATTCCTAGTAATTTCTCTGGAGCCAGGTTTCTGCTAACCCTATCATGGCTCCCTCAATCAAGATATCTCTTTCCTTGCTCTCATCTCTGTCCTTCCTCCATCTTGACTATCCCATTCCCTCTAGTTTCCCTCAACCCCCGTCTCCCCTCCTCTTCCCTTTCTGTCCTCCCATCTCCTCCCACCCATATGCTCCAATTTTTTTTCAGGTGATGTTTGTCTGTTTCCAAGTTCCAGATGGACCCATATATGTTTTTTTTTTTTGCGGGGGGGGAGGTTACCTTATTACTTAGCTTCTCTAGGATCATGAACTATAGGCTCAATGTCCTTTGTTTATAGCTAATATCCACTTCTACATGAAAACATAGCATATTTATCTTTTTGGGTCTGGGTTACCTCACTTATGATAGTGTTTTCTACTTTTATCCATGAAAAAAATCAAGATGTCATTGTTTTTTACTGCCGAGTAGTACTCTAATATATAAATGTGCTACATTTTCTTTGTCTATTCTTCAGTTGAGGGGCATCTAGGTTGTTTCTAGGTTCTGGCTATTACAAATAATGCTGCTATGAACATAGTTGAACAAATGCTTCTGTAGTATGATTGAGCATCCTTTGGGTATATGCCCATAGTATTTCTGTATCCTGAGGTAAGTTGATTACCAATTTTCTGAGAAACCACCATACTGATTTCCAAAGTGGTTGAACAAGTTTGCATTCCCACCAGCAATGGATGAGTGTTCCCCTTATTCCACATCCTCTCCAGCATAAACTATCATTGGTGTTTTTGATCTTAGCCATTCTGACAGGTGTAAGATGGTATCTCAGAGTTGTTTTGATTTGCATTTCCCTGATGGCTAAGGATGTTGAACATTTCCAAAGTGTATAAATAACTCAAGAAATTAGACATTTAAATTCTAAATAACCCAATGAAAAATGGGATTCAGAACTATATAGATAATTCTTAACAAAGTAATCTAAATTGTCTGCAAGGCACTTAAGGAAATGTTCATCTTAGCATTCTTATATCCTTGTTTATCTAGCAAAGTTTTTGGCTTCTAAACTGGATGCTCTTTTTCTGAAGGAAACAGTTCCGAGAACAATAGTTTTTCTAAAGTTACTGGATTGTCTCTCTTATTACCTTTCCTTACTATCTTTCTCACTCTGAACATAATTAAGAGCATGATCTAAGCAATAGTTGAAGAACATTGTTTTGAAGAGGTTTGCTATTGGACAAGATTGAACGTTGCATTGACCCTGAGTGAGGGTGACCTCTGGTGGACACATTTCATCACCACAAGACATTGTTACTGTTGTGTTTGTTTTTAAATCATCGTGCTAAGTCAGTCATATATCTATATCTATATCTATATCTATATCTATTTCTATCTCTATATATATGCTATATCTTCATTATATCTTGATGAGTGTACAGTTCAGCTTTATAAAACCACACTGCTGTGCACCCAGTCTCTATAGGTCTTTCACCTTGCTAGGGTGAAACTGAAACTCATTAATATCAACTCTCTATCTTTCCACTGTATCTCCTGGCAATTCCACCCTACTTTATGCATCTGACTGTTCTAGTTATTGAATACAAGTGAATCATGTGGTGTTTGTCATTCTGGCTTGTTTCATTTATTTATCATAATGTTCTAGGTTTTACCATGGTTATAACAGTATCCATGTTTTCTTCCTTTTGAAAACTGGATGGTATCTACTTTATGCACTAACTATATTTTGTTAATCCATTTATCTTCATGAATTCTTTGCTTCTTCTCATCTTCAGGCTCCTGTGGATACAGGTATAAAAGAGTATCTTTGATACCCTGATTTCAAGTTTTGGGTTTATACACACAAGTAGAAGATGTGAGATTGTTGAGTCATGTGCTAATTGTATTTTGAATTTTTGAGGAACCACCATGCTGTTCTCTACAGCAACAACACCATTTTGTTTATGAATTAATCATATAAAAATATTTCAGCATTTTCACATATTCTCCAGTATGTTTAGGGGTGTAGTCGCCTCAAAGGTATAATATAATGTTTAATTTTCTTTTTGTTGTTGCTTTGTTTTAATCATTGTTTATTAATCTTCACCCACATATTATTTTCTCTCAATAGAGTCAATATTGTGGAAACAGATACAAAAATTGTATTGAGATTTCTAGGACATTATATGAAGGTTGGGATTTGAATGAAGGTTGGGATTCTGTATTTCTGAGTTGTGTGTTTTGAGTGATAATGCTTCTTCAGACTCAGTATGCTTGACTTTCTTTGGGTTTTCATTTTATTCCTTGTACAGTTTTGGAAATAATCTTTTTTTTCTTCTTGACACTAGAAAATGTACACTCTGATTTCTGAGTTAGGACAATGATTCTAGGTTCCACAATTGTATGGACCAACACATGTGGATTCTGTTCTCTAAGTGTTTTACACACTGAACCTGTTTAGTGAGTATTGATATAATGTGTTAGATGTGGTGCTGAGCAAACACATCAGTGGGGCAGATGAACATCATTGTTTTACTTTGTTTTCAGTCTAGATAATGACTTGATCTATACAGTGATTCTGGGCAAAAAATTCATTTGACAAATCACTGAACATACTTTAATAAGGATCTTTGAATGCCTTCATGCCTACACATTGTAGACTCATTATAGAGATTAAAGGTGCCTGGTTGCACAAGAGAGCATCTGAAGGACACATTCTGTGTTCTTAAATCCTAACATACTGGCTCACCTTTACAACTGTATATTCTTTGACCCTTCCCTTCAAAGTCACCTTACTTTTGAGATTCTTATAATCACGTTTATTCTAATCTTCAACCCTTGAATTACTTGATGTTTCCTCCACTTCTTATGCCCCTAAATATATTTCTTATGTCACATTTTCTCTTGAATGTCATGCTACACTACCCTCCCTAAGTTCCACAAGTCTGAAGTTAGTCCATATTTCTGCAACTCTATATTCCATCTATAATACTATTTTACTTACGCTCAAACCTTAGTCATTTTCAACCATCTGAATTATGTCAACCAATGACTTATTATTTAAATTTTCCTTGCTGACGTTATTTGTTGAAGTCTATGAATTAAGAGTCACCAGGAATACGTCTCTAGTCAAACAAAGCTACATTTATCTAGCTTGTAGTATCAAAGAACACACTTGAGGAAAAAAGCATTTCAGTCAAAGGAATAGGGATCATTTACTTACTGGGTACAGTTTTAATTCTGTGAGGGATTAGGAGTCCATAGATAACATCGTCGTTGGATGCTGTCAAGAATCAGGGACAATCCATGATTGGTGAAAATAATATTTTTGGTACTAAAGATGGCAGAGATTAAACAATGCTAGGTTCATAGGTGAAGTAACAGCAACAAACATCCCCGGAGGAGAAAGGTGGAATTAGTAATGGGATGGAAAGCAACATTTTGTGTTCAAAGAATGCCCTTGCTTTGGTCTGGATCTCTGCATAACGAGGTGCACCGACACTTTGCCATTGTGAGCTTTGCAGTCTACTGAATTCACTCCCTCTATTCATTCTCCTTCTATGCACGATTGAACTTATCTCTCATATCTGAACAAGCAGCACAGCTACTTTACCTCCTCTTGTTCTCTCACCCTGCCACTCCATGGCCCATTGCTCATTCAGTGAGTAATCTAGCCACTTTTTTTTTAATTTTATTTTTTTTAAAAAGAAACCATTTTTTTTCTCATTTTACATGCCAAATTTATTTCCCCTCCTCCTGCTCCCTCCATATCCCCTCTTTCCTCATTTCACCCCTCATTTACTCCTCAGAGAGGGCAGGTCTTCTCATGGTGAGTCAATAAAATTTAGCACATTGCTTTGAGGCAGTACCAAGATGGTCCCCACTATATCTAGGCTGAGCAAGGTATCCCTTCAGAGAGAATGGGTTCCAAAAAGCCAGAACAAGGAATAGGAATAAATTCTGGTCTTACTGACAGTGGCCCCACAGTCTGTCCTAGTCATACAACTGTCATCTACATTCAGAGGGCCTAGTTTGGTCCTATGCTGATTCTCTTGCTGTCAGGCCAGAGTTGGAAGGCTTTGAATAACTCAGATAAGCTATTTTAGTGGGTATCCCAATCATGGTATTGACTCTTTGCTCATATTCTCACTCCTCCCTATCTTCAACTGGACTTTGGGAGTTCAACTCAATGCTCCATTGTGGTTCTCTGCATCTGCTTCCATAAGTTGCTGGATGAAGGTTAAATGGTGACATTTAAGATAGTCATCAAGGGGCTGGAAAGATGGCTCAGCAGTTAAGAACACTGGCTGCTCTTCCAGAGGACCTGGGTTCAATTCCTAGCACCCACATGTCAGCTCACAACTCTCTGTAACTCCAGTTCCAGGGGATCTGACACCTTCATACCAATGCACATAAAATAAAATTAAATGTCGGGGTTTCTGTCCTGCCTGTTTCCCTCAATCGTTAAGTCCCAAAGAAATCACACAGAGGTCTACATTAGTTATAAACTGATTGGTCCAGTATCTCAGGCTTCTTATTAACTCTTACAACTTATATTAGCCCATCATTCTTATTTGTGTTAGTCATGTGGCTCAGTACGTTATTCAGCAGGGCAGTCACATCTTATGTCTTCTGTGGCTGGAACAGAACTGTAGAGGAATGGGAATTCTTACCAGAATTCTCCTTTTCTCACTGACTCACCTCTACTTCCTGTCTGTTTGTCCTGCCTACACTTTCTGCCTGGCTACTGGCCAATTAGCATTTATTTAAAATATAATTGACAGAATAAAGACCATTTTCCCACACCAATTAAATAAAAAAAAAAAGATGTCATCAATCTGACTACCGGGCAATGTCAGTTCTCCACTATTGCTTAGGGTCTTACCCGGGGTCATCCTTGTGGATTCCTGGAAATTTCTCTAGTGCTAGGTTTCTTTCTGACCCCCAAATGACTCCTTCAATCTTGATATCTCTTTCCTTGTTCTCCATCTCCTCCCCTTTTACCTTCCCTTCTCCCCTGCCCCCATGCTCAATATTTTCTCAGGAGATCTTGTCTATTTCCCCTTCCCAGGGGGATCTATGTATGTTTCTCTTAGGGATCTCATTGTTACTTAGCTTCTCTGGGATTGTGGACTATCCTTTACTTTACAGCTTGTATTCATTTATGAGTGGGTACAAACCATGGTCAATTTTCTATGTCTGGGTTACTTCACTTAGGATAATGTTTTTCTATTGCCATCAATTTGCATGCAAATTTTAAAAGATGTCATTTTTTCCCCACTGAGTAGTACTCCACTGTGTAAATGTATTACAATTTCTTTATCTATTCTTCAGTTAAGGAGCATGTAGGTTGTTTCCAGGTTCTGGCTATATGAACAATGCTGCAATGAACATAGCTGAACAAAAGTTCTTGTAGTATGGTTGAGCATCCTTTAGGTCTATGGCCAAGAGTGGTATTGCTCAGTCCTGAGGTAGGTTGATTCTCAATTTTTTGAGAAATCATCATACTCATTTCCAGAGTGGTTGAACAAGTTTGCATTTTCACCAGCAATGAAGGAGTGTTCACCTTACACTGCATCCTCTCCAGCATGAGCTATCATTGGTGACCTTACACCTGCATCCTCTCCAGCATGAGCTATCATTGGTGTTTTTGATTTTAGTAATTTTGACAGTTGTAAGATGATTCTGGTAGAATTCTGCACTGAAACCATCTGGCCCTGGATTTTTTTTTATTGGGAGACTTTTGATGACAGCTTCTATTTCCTTGCAGGTTATAGGTTTATTTAAATTGTTCATCTGGTCTTGATTTAATTTGGTATGTGGTACCTATTCAAAAAATTGTCGATTTCTTTCATATTTTCCAATTTTGTAGAGTACAGTTTTTTGTAGTATAACCTAATGATTCTTTGGATTTCCTCAGTGTCTGATGTTTTGTCCTCCTTTTCATTTCTGATTTTGCTAATTTAGATGTTCTCTCTCTCTTTTTTGATTAGGTTGGATAAGTATTTGTCTATCTTGTTGATTTTCTCAAAGAACCAGCTCTTTGTTTCATTGATTCTTTGTATCTATTTTATTGATTTCTGCTCTCAATTTGATTATTTCCTATCATCTAGTCCTCCTGGGTGAGTCCGTTTCTTTTTTTTTCTAGAAGTTTCACATGTGCTGTTAAATTGCTAGTGTGAGATTTCTCCTCTTTCCTTATGTAGACACTTAGTGTTATGAACTTTCCTCTTAGCACTGCTTTCATAGTATCTCACAGGTTTGGGTAGTTGTGCCTTCATTTTTGTTGAATTCTAGCAAGTCTTTAATTTCTTTCTTATTTCTTCTTTGACCCAGGGGTGATTTAATTCAGCACTGTTTAATTTCCATGAGTTTGTAGGTTTTATGCAATTAGTGTTGTTGTCAAATTCTAACTTTAAACCATGGTGATTCAATAAGATACAGAAAGTTATTCCATTTTTTTTTGTATCTGTTGAGGTTTGCTTTGTTACCAAGAATGTGGTTAGTTTTAGAGAAGGTTCCATGAGGAGCTGAGATGAAGTTATATTCTTTTGTGATTGGGTGAAAGATTCTAGAGATGTCTGTTTAGTTCATTTGAGTCATGACATCTGTTAGTTCTCTTATTTCTTTATTAAGTTTCTGTCTGGTTGACCTGTCTATTGGGGAGAGTGAGGTGTTGAAGTGTCCTAATATTAGTGTGTGTGGCTTGATGTGTAATTTAAGCTTTAGTAATATTTCTTTTACATATGTTGGTGCTCTTGTACTTGGGGCATAAATGTTCAAGATTGAGACTTCATTTTGATGTATTTTTCCTGTGATGCGTATGAAGTGTCCTTCTACATATCTTTTGATTTATTTTAGTTTGAAGTCTATTTTGTTAGATATTAGGATAACTACACCCACTTATTTCTTGGGTCTATTTGACTGGAAAATCTTTTCCCATCCCTTTACTCTGAGGTAGTGTCTGTCTTTGAGCTTGAGGTGTGTTTCTTGTATACAATAGAAGGATATATCTTGCTTTTGTATCCATTCTGTTAGCCTGTGTCTTTTTATAGGTAAATTCAGTCCATTGATTTTAAGAGATATTAATGTCCAGTGATTGTTAATTTCTGTTATTTTTTGTTGTAGTGTTTGTGTGTTTCCCTTATTTGGGCTTTGCTGGTGTGAGGGTATCTGTTGCCTGTGTTTTTTTACATGCAGATAGCTTCCCTGGACTGTAACTTTTCTTCTAGTGCTTTCTTAAATGTTGCGTTTGTGAACAGGTACTGTTTAAATTTGTTTTGTCATGAAATATCTTGTTTTCTCCATTGATGATGATTGAAAACTTTGCTGAGTATAGCAGTCTGGACTTGCATCCATGGTCTCTTAGTGTCTACAACACATCTGTCCAGGACCTTCTGGCTTTTATGGTTTCCATTGAGATGTTGGGTGTAATTCTGATAGGTCTACCTTTATATGTTATTTGACCTTTCTTTTTCATTTGCAGCTCTTAATATTTTTCCTTTATTCTGTATGCTTTGTGTTTTATTACATGGTGGGGGAACTTTTTTTTGACCCAATTTATTTGGTAGCCTGTAAGTTATTTGTACCTTCATAGGCATGTCCTTCTTTAGGTAGGGCAACTTTTTGTCTATGATTTTGTTAATATATTTTCTGCCTTTGAGTTGGAGTTCTTCTCCTTCTTTCATCCCTATTATTATTAAGTTTGGTCTTTCCATGGGGTCTCAGATTTCCTGTATGTTTTGTGTTAAGAATTTGTTGCATTTATCATTTTCTATGACCGATGAATCTATTTCCTCTCTAGTATCTTCAACATTTGAGAATCTCTTTTCTATTTCTTGTATTCTGTTGGTTATGCTTGCATCCATAGTTCCTGTTCATTTACCCAGATTTTTCCATCTCTGGAATTCCCTCGGTTTGTATGTGTATGCATTTTTTATTGCCTCTACTTTAGTTTTCAAGTGTTGAACTGTTTCCTTTACATGTTTGATTGCTTTTCTTGACTTTCTTTAAGAGATTTATTGATTTCTTCCATTTTTTGTTTGTCTTTTCTTCCATTTCTTTAAGGAAATTTTTATTTCCTCTTAAAGGATCTCTATCATCTTCATAAACTTATATTGTAGATTGTTTTCTTCTGTTTCTTCTGGGTTAGGACAGTGAGGTCTTTCTGTTGTATGAGCCCTATCTTCTGGTGTTACCATGTTGCTTTTTAGATTGTTGAGCGAATTTCTGCATTGGCACTACCCATTTCTCCCTCCAATTAGTACCCACAGTGTCAGTGTCTTTGCCTCTTGGTTCAATCCTTGCATTTGTTCCCTGTGTCTTAGGGACCAGCTGAGGTCTCTCTTGGCCTGCTCTCTTGGTCTGCTCTGCAGTTGCAGCCTGTACTTCAGAGTTCCTCTGAGGTCACAGGAGATGGGTGGATTTGGGGGCAGAGTGGGCCTTGTAGCTTACAAAGTCTGATCAATGTGGGTTGTTAGAGCAGCCTATCTGAAGTAAGCTTGCCTGCTGGCTGGCTAGTGAAGCTGAGGCAGGTGGGGTAGGGGGTCATGGTTTTGCCCCTGTACTGAGGGCCTAGAGTGTGGTGTGCCCAGTTGACTGACTGATCACTCACCTCTTGATCTGTTGTGTTCATTTTCAGCCTGTCTTAGCCTCTTTGGCTCAAAAGATTATAATGAGTTTCTCTTGCTTGATGAAAATGCCTATGTTCTCTCCCATAAAATTCAAGGAATTCCATAATATATTTTTAATGTAGTACTTCAAGTTATTCCCTTACCTTTTTTTTTCGATGTTAGCTTTTAAGTTAAACACATCTACTTTCCATTTATTATGCTGTTGAAGGCTTGGTATGCTTCTTTTATATACAGACTCTGGTAGTCTAGGAACAGCAGAACACACACACACACACACACACACACACACACACACACACACACACATTCTTGAGCCTTGGGGCATAGTAACTAAATCTACAGTCTGAAGTCAGAATATGGATCATAGCAGTGTTATTTTTCCCATAGTGATAATGATAATAGAGAAGAGAATAGCAGGGCACAAGTAATCTGATGAGAAAATAGGGAAGGGGGAGTTTTAGTTTGGGTTCCTATGGCTGAGATGAAATAAATTATGACCTAAAAGAAAGTTGAGCAGGAAAGGGTTTATTTGGCTTACACCTCCATACCATCATCGAAGGAAATCAGGACAGAAACTCAAGCAGGGCTGGAACCTGGAGGCAGGAGCTGACGCAGAGGCCATGGAAGGGTGCTGCTTACTGGCCTTGCTCCTCAAGGCCTGCTTAGCCTGCTTTCTTACAGAATCCGCAATGGGCTGGGTCCACCCCAACGACTCACTAATGAAGAAAATACTTTACTGCTCTATCTTATGGAGGCATTTTCTTATTCCAGATTCCCTCCTCTCAGAGGACTTTAGCTGTGTCGAGTAGACACAGTTTAGCACAGAGAACTCTTTAGGGAGGAAGAGAGAAGTAAAGACAGAAGAATGTGGAAAGAAGATACAGGGGAATGCCAGGATACTATTGATCTGATAGTGGAAATGGGAAAGGGGTCTCTTTAGGGAAGAGAGAGGGACGTAAATACAGGAGAAGGAGTTAGGCAGGTAAAATATCAATATGAATGGCTGAAAACCACAAGTTATACCACTAACTATCTAATAAAAACTATAATGCATGTAATTCCATGTATTTATAAATGTATTTTTTTAAAAAATAAATTTATTCATCTATTTTACATTGGTACTGCAGTTTCCTCTTCCTCCTCTCTTCCCAGTTCCTCACCCTCATTTTCCTTCTATTCTCACCCTCCAATCCTCCTCCTCCACCTCTGTCCAGGAAAGGACAGTTGTCCCATAAATATACAGGGCATATCAAGTTACAATAAGACTAAGTATCTCCCTGTGTGTTAAGTCTGGGCAAAGCAACCCAGTATGAGGTGTAGAGTCCCAAAAGGTAGCAAAAGAGTCAGAAACAACCTCTATTCCCACTGCTAGGAGTCCCACAAGTGGATTAAGCTACACAACTGTGACATATATGCAGAGTGCCTAGGTCAGTCCCATTTAGGCTTTCTGGCTGTCAGTTGAGTCTCTGTGAGCCCCCATGAGCCCAGGCTAGTTGATTCTGTGAGCCTTCTTGTGGTGTCCCTGAAACCCTGGTTCCCATGATCCCCTCTCCTCCTCTTCTGCAGGAATCCTTGAAATTTGCTCAATGTTTGACTACAGGTCTGCATCCATTTCCATCAGTTGCTGAACAATGTTCTTCTGATGACAATTGGGCCAGGCACCAATCTGGTCACAGGCTACAATATCTGTTATATAATTTTAGTAATCTTTTCTCATCTGGGCTAATGGCGCTCACTCCAAGGGCCAAAGACCACCTAACAAAACCAATACTGCACATGAGAAGCCTTCTTTTGAGTTGTTGGCCAAGGCTTTCTAAGTGACTCTCTAAACAGACAGCCTATTTCTGGTGCACTTAGTTACTCTCCAGTGCTGGAAGGCACGACCCTATTGCTGAAGACACCATGTACTTCAGAAACAAACAAGCATCCCTGAACTGGAACTGACCTGAGTGCCTCCTTCTTGAGTAGTAGTTCTCATGGCCCAGGAGGTATATGTGAGCTTTCAAAGGAGGGAGGCAACCTGATTTCTTGGTGGCTGATTGGCACCTCCAGACTCTGTCCTTCTTCTTTCTATCATTTTCAGTTTGTTTTCCCAACCTCAGTCCTTGCCTGGCTACTGGTCTGTCAGCTTTTTATTAATCACTGAGAGTAATACATATTTATAGTATACAGAAGAATTATTCCACAGAATTTTTAGAAATGATAGGACAAAAGGGTATATTATTAGATCGAATTTAACCCAAAAAACAACTATTAATCTTAAATATTTTGCAGTGGTTTGAATTTTAGTTTATTGATACAAATTTAAAGTTTTTTCTATTATATTATATGTATGTTTCTACTTTTTTGGATTACTGTGTTTATGCAACTCATTTAAATTGTATGTATAGTTAAATACAGATTAATAGTCATTTATAATAGTCAAACCTATAGTCATGTTAAGTATGCTTTTAAGGTCATATGCAGATATATTTAGATAGATAGATAGATAGATAGATAGATAGATAGATAGATAGATAGAGACATACATACATACATACATACATACATACATACATAGATATATGGATAGATATTTAAATACTTCAAAGACCTATAAAATATGGCATTTAATATGTTTAATAACCTAAAGATTTTCATGACATATCTGGTAATGTGTAATTTCCCTCTGTATGCTATGATTATTGTTAATGAATAAAGAACTGCTTTGAGCCTATAGCAGAGCAGGGTGGGGCAGAGCAGAACTAAGCAGGGAAGGACTGGATTGAATTCTGGGAGAAAGAAGGGTGGAGTCAGAGAGAAGTCATGGAGTCACCAGTGGAGACAAATGTATTGAACCTTTGCTGGTAGGCCATAATCTCATGGTGATGCACAGATCAATGGAGATGGGTTAAATTCATATGTAAGAGTTAGCCAATAAAAAGCTAGAGCTAATGGGACAAGCAGTGATTTAAATAATATAGCTTCTGTGTGATTATTTTGGGTCTAAGCTAGTTGGGCGACCAGGAACCAACAAGCGGCTCCTCTCCCACAACAATCTACTCCTGGCTATACCAATCTACTTCAAAGAAGATGATAGGCATTGAAGAAACACCATATGAAGTTTTCTTTCTTTATGGCAAAAGTTGGCCATGTGGGTGTAATACGAGGGGCTGGCTTGTTGGGGTTTCTGTCCCGCCCAGTACCCCACAACCGGCAAGCCTAAAGAAAATCACACACAAGACTCCATAATATTATAAACTGATTGGCCCATTAGGTCAGGCTACTTATTAGTTCTTATGACTTATCTTAACTGATTATTCTAATTTAAGCCATACGGCTCCGTACCTTTTTCAGCGGGGCAGCTTACATGTTGCCTCTTCGGTGGTCTGCGCAGGAGTTGCAGAGGAACCTCCCTGCTTCCCAGAATTCTCCTGTTCTCGTTGCATCACCTCTACTTCCTGTCTGGTTTTCCCGCCTATACTGCCTGCCTGGCCAATCAGCATTTTATTAAAATATGATTGACAGAATACAGACAATTCTCCCGCATCATTTCTCTCTTTTTTTTTAAACAAATGAAAATACCCATAATCCATTTGTTGGGAATGTGGGCGTAGTATTTCAGGCTAGTTCCTGCTGGTTGGGGGTGCTGATAATCTTATGGGGACCTAAAGAAAATTTAGAGTTATAATCAAGTCCTGACTGGAGTATCCTGTGAGTCTTGATCATCTCAGGCAGCAGTTTTGAACCCGTTCTGAATGTAAAACTCAGACATCTGGGCCATCTATTCCTGTCGGACATTTTTCAGGTGGCCTCCCTTGGTCAAAGATGATTTTTCTTAACTCTGAATAAATCCAGAGCCTTTCATTTTCTGTGGAAACAAAAGCAAAATCTCTTCTCCAAAGTAACATACCTTTTGACTTCAATGTTGAAGCCAACGTATTTTCAAAATACCTATCTTGGATTAATTCTGCAGCATTTATAAGCAAATGTATTTTGGCGACTGTTGCTCCTTCCTCAGCATTCAAACAATTAAAAGAGAGCATAATAGCATACAGTATCAAGATTCTCTGTATACTTTCCATCTTTATGCAGCTTTATTTTTAACCTCTATTTCTTTTCTTTTTACTTTTACTTTTTGACACAGGTTCTCTGTATATATTTGTTCTGGAATAACTCTGTAGACCAGGCTGTCCTTGAACTCACAGAGATCTGTCTGTCTCTGCCTCCACAGTGCTGGGATTAAAGGCGTGTGCTACCACACCTTGAACTCAGCGATGCTTCTGTCTCTGCCTCCCAGGCATTGGGATTAAAGGTGTGTGCTACCACACCTTGAAGTCACAGAGGTCAATCTGCCTCTACCCCTTGAAGTCACAGAGGTCAATATGCCTCTATCTCCCAGGCATTGGGATTAAAGGTGTGTACCACCACACCTAACTACTCTCTTTTTACTTTAAGAACTTTAACTTTTATCCTGCATTTATTTGTAACACACTATAAACCATTTAGAGGTTTAGAGGCATAATCCTCCAACAGTCTTTTTTTTAAATCTCACTGAAGAAATATTTTTCCTGTTAGCCATCTTCCATTTCATAAAAACATTCATTTATGCAATAGACTATGCAAATAGCACCCTAAGAATAGTTAGTATTTATATAATTGTATTCTTCTGGAAGATCCCCCTGCTTTATAAATAGTATCCTATTAAAAATGTATGTATAGCCTCATGCATTAGGTTGGTGGTTGCTGCTATTCCCCTAATGTGTAAATGAAGAAACAGAGGGTGAGTGTCTTGAAAATTTAGGAACCAGGGAGGAGTTACAGTGATGGAGGAGGGTTATCTGTCTATTGTGTTATTTTCATTGGTCAATAAAGAGACTGCCTTGGCCCCTTGATAGAACAGAAAATTAGGTAGGCGGAGTAAACAGAAAAGAATGCTGGGAAGAGGGCAATGAGGCAGATGCCATGGAGCCAGCCACCAGGTCAGACATGCTGAATCTTTTCCGGTAAGCCACCAGCTCATGGTGCTATACAGATTATTAAAAATGGGTTAATATCAAGATATGAGAGTTAGTCAGTAACTAACTCTCTAGAGATAATGGGCCAGGCAGTATTTAAACAAATACAACTTATGTGTTATTATTTCTGGGGCTAAGCTAGCCGTGCGGGAGCTGGGCAGGATGAAAAGCAGGCCTGCCCGCAGCCCCCTCACTACAAATGGTGCCCACGTGGATAACTGAATCCACAGAAAGCCTGACAAAGTTTGGGAAAGAATAGAGTAAAGCATGTTTTCTTGGTGGCAGCAATTTCTCGGGTCTGCTCTGCTTGCTAGAGGCAAGCAAATGCTCTCATCTAAGAGAGGCTTCCTGACTCAGCTTTAGCTGCAAAACCTTGCAGCTCATTAAGAGGTCCTGCCACAAAACACTTAAACTGTGTTGATGAAAAGCTGAATGCATGCTTTTCAGTTTTCAGCCATAGCAGGAAAAAAGCTGTGCTGTTTTAAAATGCCGGCTTTCTGGGCTGTCCTGCCAGGGCAATCTCTGACTCTTTCAGGCAGGCAGTCCGACTGAATGTGGTCTGTGAGCAGAATGCTACGGCTTGCTTGCTGGCAAGGACCTTGAAACGCCATAGAGTTGTGACAGTGAACACAGCTCTGGCTGATATCTCAGCCATGAGGCTAAAAAGTTAAAAAATGAGCTGGATCTAGCCGTCAAAGACACGGCTCTCCATATTGCTTAGTAAATTAAAGGCTCATGTAGTCAAAAAAAGAGAGATATACAGTAAAGAGAGATTCAAAGAGGAAAAAAACCTCTAAATGGTTTACAATGTGTTAAAAATATATACAGGCTAAAGGTTAAAGTCATTAAAAAAAAGAAAAAAGGAAGTAGTTAGGTGTGGTGGTACACACCTTTAATCCCAATGCCTGGGAGACAGAGGCATATTGACCTCTATGACTTCAAGGGACAGAGGTAGATTGACCTCTGTGACCTCAAGGTATGGTAGTACACGCCTTTAATCCCAATGCCTGGGAGGCAGAGACAGAAGCATCTCTGAGAGTTCAAGGTGTTGTAGCACACACCTTTAATCCCAGCACTTGGGAGGCAGAGACAAGTGACTCTGAGTTCAAGGACAGCCTGGTCTACAGAGTTATTCCAGGACAAAGATATACAGAGAACCTGTCTCAAAAAGTAAAAATAAAAATAAAAAAAATAGAGGTTAAAATAAAGATAAAAAATACACAGAAAATCTTAATACTGTATGCTATTATGCTCTCTTTAAATTGTTTAAATTCTGAGAAAGGAGCAACAGCTACTAAAAGACTTTTGTTTATAAATGCTGCTAAATTAATCCAAGATAGATATTTTAAAAATACCTTGACTTCAGAATTTGGATCTAAGGATATTCTGTACAGCAGGAAGAAGTTTGGAGAAAAATAACTACGTCCATATTCCCAAATATTGTTTATAAATGTTCTTTTACATTTAAAGGGGGATATGATATAGATATGAATAATTTCATTGGTATGGATTTTAAGGTCAATTTTGTTATATGTATATATATTTCTGATCTTGATTGAGGTATTGTGATTATGTAGTTCATTTAAAAATGTAATGTATAATTAAAAATATAGGTTGTTAATGGATAATCATTGGTAATAGTCAAGCTTGTAGTAATGTTAGTTTGATTTTCTAGATGTGCATAGATATATTTCAGATAGGCATTCTTCATATCTTTCAAAGACTACAGAACATGGCATTTAATGTTTTAATAACTTAGGACTTTTCATGACAATGAGACACGTCTGCTCCTGGTAGCACCAATCTACTTCAAGAGGAAGATGGGCATCGAAGAGGCTCCTTATGGAGTTGGTTAGCCATTTGGGCAAGAAACTGCTCTTGCCTGGACTGTCATATAAATTGGACACACAGAACCCGCAGAGAGAGGACTGCTGAACTTGCCTAAAGGTGAGATGATCTTTCGGGGTTCCTGATTCATGAAAGAGTCTGTGAGACATTCTGCAGGACACAGAAGATAGTGACTGAACTGCCTTTGAAATTTCCTGCTTCATGGAAATGTCTGCTGGATATTATGGGCCTAAAGACCAAAAATGGATGCCCCAACGATACAGAGGAACTTTGGATGACTGTCCAGGCAGCGAGATGTCTCTGTCATTTCTAGAGTTTTGGAAGTTGCTTACTTCTTGTTTACTTAGGTAATATTATATCCTTCTGGAGTCTTTGATGGAGTTGAAGAATGGATAGTCATAGTTATAGTTTCCGTTATTATGATAAAGATATAGTTATAAATATTGTGACTGTAATTCTTGCTTGATAACTGTTTTGTTATATGTAATTTTACTATGTTAAAATGAAAGCCTTTCTTTTTTGTTTAAACAGAAAAAGGGGAAATGATGGATGAGGGTTATCTGTCTATTGTGTTATTTTCATTGGTCAATAAAGAGACTGCCTTGGCCCCTTGATAGGACAGAAAATTAGGTAGGCGGAGTAAACAGAAAAGAATGCTGGGAAGAGGGCAATGGGGCAGACGCCATGGAGCCAGCCACCAGGTCAGACATGCTGAATCTTTCCCGGTAAGCCACCACCTCGTGGTGCTATACAGATTATTAGAAATGGGTTAATCAAGATGTGAGAGTTTGCCAATAACTAACTCTCTAGAGATAATGGGCCAGGCAGTATTTAAATAAATACAACTTATGTGTTATTATTTCTGGGGCTAAGCTAGCCGTGTGGGAGCTGGGCAGGATGAAAAGCAGGCCTGCCCACAGCCCCCTCACTACATTACAGCATCACAGATTTGGCCAGGATCCAACTCCCTACATTGTCACAGCCTCATGGCATTTAGTGAAAAGCCATAGGCAGACTGTTTGATGAGTTCTTAAAAGTTTAAACTACAATTAATATCAGGCATGCCATTTTTCTCTAGATCTGTGAAGTGTTTGTAAAGTCTGTGGCTGTTTTGTTTGTTTGTTTGGGGGGTTGCTGAGCTAGCTGTGAATCCTACTGGCTTATTCAGCTCATTTTTGCATATTTTTATTTCTGAGTTTATCTCTTCCGTAATCCTGAGAGCAGTGTTGGTAACAACAAGTCACCTTGATGGCAAGGTCTTACAACAGTAAAGCTCTGTCCTCCATCATCAAAGGTTTCTCATACCTCAAAATCTAGTGACTTTCTCTGGGCTACTCAGCAATCCCCCTAATTCAAGAGTCTGCATATTTATTTGAATATATGAAGACTTGATATTTTATGAAACATTTACATATTACTTCAGTCTTTTTGTTCATTGTTTTTTGCATGTTCTGTGTTTCCTTTCAAGAATATCCTGTATGAGTTATTCACATGGTTATAGAAACTAATACGTAAGCTTATCTGAGCTAATAATAATTGGTTAACAAAACCTACACAATTGACAACACAGAATGACAGTATGGTTCACAAAACAGTCAAAAATAGAGATTAAACATGATGGAGATGCCAAAGTTAATATTTCTTTTGTTTAGAAACTGACTGGTTAATGACAACAGCATGGATATAGCATGCAAAAAACAGTCCAGAGGGGACTGAGACACTGTAGGTGATTTTGGTTTTAGGATCAAGGCTGAATTGAAATTGTAACTGTCAGATTTTTATTATAATATCCATATCTTTGTAAGGTCTAGTAAGCAGCCTCCCAGCTAAGTCAAGCCACAGCTACTACGCACCTGCAGTTTCACAGAAGACTGTTGGTGAGAGTTTTCTGATGGCAGATAATTCCTCAGATACTGAAGTAGTCTCCTCCTTCACATATAGTGAGGTGGAGAACAGCATATATTTTATAATTCAATATTTTAATAACATGACATATTGAGATGTAAGTTGCTTAATTTGATTTTGCTTATCTAGAATTATATTTCTCAAATAGTTTTGTCTCATGAGAAAATATATTTCTGAGGTTTTTGTACCCTAGGATATGAACATTCTATTTTGCTTTTTTAAAGTAAAGAAGTACTACTTACTTTGTCTTGTTATCAAAATCCAGATTGTAAATGCTTAATTTCCTCTGAAAAATAGTTTAAAGTCAAATTTATTAGCTCAATAAATTCATGTTTAAATAGGAAGAGTATATGGGAGGGTTTGGATGGAAGAAAAGGAAGGGAGTGATGATATAATTACATTATCATCTCAAAAACAAAAACAAAATAATGTTTAGAAAGGATACAACAGGCTGTTTGCCCTGCTGGAGAGATGAAAACGAAGAACAGCGGTGCTGCATGCATCCTGCAGGCACAGCAGTCATGCCTGGTGGTTAGCACTGATTACAGAGAGATGTGCCATGGCCTGGAGCTCCTGCAGAAACTTGTCATAACTAATCAGGGCTGGTTCTATGTCTGCCAGCCAACACCCAGCATGGAGCCACTGCAGTTGCAACCTGTGCTGCTTGGCCTCCTGGGAGACAAAGAGTGTGGGTCACCAGCACTGCCTGCAGGCTATGAGCATAAAGGTAGGCCTGGAAACCTTCTGGGTGGCAGACATAGAGGGCAGGGCCACTAGGAGCTCACACAGAATCTGCCCCCAGACCCCTTGCGCAACTGCAGCACCACCTGTCTTTGGGCAACAGTAGGATATCTGTCCAGTGTTTATGGGGCTTTAGAAACCAGAAATCTTGAACCAGACCAACAACTCATTGCAGTAAATACTTTCATGAAACACCGTTTGATTAGTGTGTGTGTGTGTGTGTGTGTGTGTGTGTGTGTGTGTGTGTGTGTGTGTTTGTGTTATGTGACACACAGCAATTTCCAGTCCTACTATGGTGAATGAATATTTGATAGAGAAGTGGGAAAAATGGTGGGCAATGGAACATGTTGTTACCAAGTAGGCCAACAGGGTGGTGTGCAACAGCCTAGATCTTGCACTCCAACTCAGGCCCAAAACACACTGCCCTTCCACATGATCATCCTGGTTCTGAGCAATGACAGAATATCCAAGATGAAGGCTGTCCAGAGATCATTTTGTGGATTAGACCTCCTTGAAAGACCTCTATGGTCCATGCTGCCCCTGGAGGCCACTATGGTATTTGTGGTCTACTATCCCAGTCTGTGTTGAAACCGAAGGCTCGTGTGGATATCTGTGGATCGAGAGCAGCTAAGAGTGTGTTGATGTCCCTGGCCTGAGTTACCACTAAAGACCATATAGATTTCCTGAGCCCGTGTTGATGTCTGTGGCCTATGATGCTGCTGAGGGCCATGTCTGGGTCTGTGATCCTACTGCATAAGGGGTCTGTGTTGATGTTTGTGGCTTGTGTTACCACCAAAGGTTAAGCAGATGTCCATTATCTGAGCTGCAACCTGAACTTGTGTTGATATCTGTGGCCTGCACTGACACTGGAAGACATGTTTATGTCCTTGGCCTGTGCTACTGTCATGATGGGGTCCATGACCAATGTGTGGTGGCAGAGGGATGTGATACTGTTCATATTCTGTACTGCCAGCAGAGACTCTTATGCTGGGGTCCATGACACATGCTGAGGTTGGAGACCATGTAGATGATCCCTGCTCCCACTGACAGTAAAGGGTAAGGAAGCTACTTTTGTCATGGTGTTGATGATTGCAGACTCACAGCTAAGAAAGAGGATCAAAGAAGGCTTCCTTGGACATCTCCAGCACTCCCTTCCTAATGTAGCAACCTAGACAGAAAGTCAGCAAAGAGAGCTCTTAAAACTCATGATAGAGATGCAGAAGGATAGTTCTCCACAACTGATGGCTTCTTGTGTGTGAGGTGGAGTGGGGAAAGACTCCATTTTCTTCAAGGGGCCGGCCATGGAAAGTCTGACCATGCTCCAGTCAACATAGGCAACTCAAATTGTACCTTTTTTCTTCTTTTTTTGGGGAGAGGGTCTCAAAGGCTGAGATGTACCTGAGTGGACTAGAAAGTGAGTGTGCTCAAGAATGGGAAATTTCCAAATAAATTATGAAAGAAAAAAAAAGGAAAAAAAGTTCTCATATTTCCTATCAAAAATACTGTACTATCTTAGGAAATGAGCTGCTGTAAAGGAAGTATTAGGGAGAGGCTGCAACAAACAGACACAATTACGTGCAGTGAGCTGTCACTGCAGCGTGAGAGCAGTCCCAGTGGCCACATTTTAAAGAGACCATGACAGAATTTGAGCACTATACAGGTCCTAGAAAAGTTTCCTGAGAAAATATACTTAATAATTTTCAAAATTCATCCCATGTATTCCATGTTCAAAGTGTCATCATACGTTTCTACTCCCAGTTTAAAAAGCTGACGAGTTCTTGTTCCTGTACTCTTTGGTACCTGGATAATGTTTCTGAAGATATTGTCTCCATGTCAGGCCATACCATGTCTTTCTATAGTCGATATTTATTTTCTTCACATACAAGAAAATGGTACTTTTTCAGTGTTAGGAAAACAGGGCAAAAACAGTTTTTAATAAAATCCAGAAACTGGCCTCTTGATAGCCCCATCCAAATGGCTAAGTAGTTGAGGTAGTCTGTTGAGGTGAGCAGGTCATATTCCCATCCTAAGTACTGGAGGAGCCAGCCACTCACTTGCATCCTGATACATAAATGCACCACTCAAAAGATGCGATTCTCCAAGGTCTGAATCTGCTCAGCAATGGTAACTGTCATGAAAATGTAGACTTTTTCAAACATCAACGTTCCTAAAATCCAACAGATTTCCTTTTTACGTTTCTGACTTTATATCAAGCATTAGCAAAAAGCATTTCATGTCTTCAAACTTTACTATAAAGATAAACCTTCTTTTCTTTTCAGCCTCATTCACTTTACACAAAAACAAATACAAATGTACACAATGGAATGCACATATAGAAATATATGCATGTGTTTATATATATGTATGTATGTGATAGCATTTCACCTTTTTTATTTTTTTTAGACAGGGTGATAGATATCTATGCATTGCTGCTTGCTTCTGTGAAATCCAACAGTGGCTACTTATCCAATGCTTTGAATTTGTACTCATTATATTCTTGTGTTTGTTGCATGGTGATTGCATTTTAAACTATTGAACTGTAGGGATAATTGCTTAAGCATTTTAATATGCTGGGTCCATCACACTGACATAATGTTGGGGACATGTTCAGCTGTTTGCTTTAAAGTTCAAATCTGAATGCAGCTTGGTACAGAATGGAATTATAGTTGGCAGAGTTCCACAAAAGTATTTATCTTTAAAATCACATTTTATGCTTTGCTTTGTCACATCAATATTTCCTCTCAAGGTGAAAATCCCAATAACACTGAGCGTACAGCGATGAACTGGAAAATGAGAGGATGTATATTATAAACTTTATTCAAAGAGTAAGGGATACACTTGTTTTCTCCCATGAAATTAGTTTATTCTTTTTAGATTTATATTGCACTTATAAAAACATTTCTTCCTTCTTTTACCTACTACTTTAGATAGTAAATAACATCGCTTTTAATATAATCATTAGCAATTCCTAAATCAATTAGAGAAAAAAAGACTAAACATTTTCCACTTTGTACATGAAAAACCAAAAATCCTAGGTACATTAAATGGTTGGGCCAAAGCCACATGTTGCATTACTAACAACGCTACATTCTGATTTAGAGTTTGTATCTTACTCAATAAAGATATAGAGTCTATCAGGTCCTCTGCTCCTGGTAGGAATGCGATAAATATTGTTGGGTGACTAGATTATTCTGATTACTAATTACAGCAGAAGTTGGCCTACATAATTGGTATGTCCATGACGCATACCGAGGAAAGGGGAATCCTGAAAACCATGAGGATCTTTATTATCCAGTCATCAAGCAAGCTGGTTTCTTGTAGGGCTTATTTAATTTAATCCTTATTCTCAGTGTCCTAAGATTCATATTCAAATAAAGACTTAGAATTTAGATTGTTGGCTCTTGGCAGCCCATGTTTTCTGTGAATTCAGGTTTAAATGTTTGATGGAAATGTAGTGAGATTATGGTAAAAAAGATAAGCCTGTTTATTGATAAAAATGAGGTAAGTTAGTAGTTATTAGGTCTAAGAACTGAAAGAACTGAATAAATGTGTGTGCTAGGTAGTTTTCACTGTCAACTAATAATCTAGAGTAATCTGGACATGGGGAACCTCAACTGAAGAAGTGCTTAATCAGATTGGTCTGTGGTGATGTCTCTGAGAGATTGTCTTGATTGATGAGTGATATGGGAGGGCCTAATCCATTATGTGTCACCTCACTCCTAGGCAGGTTCTCCTGGGCTGCACAAGAAACCCAGCTGAGCAAGAGCTCGGAAGTGAGCCAGTAAGCAGCAGTTTCCCATGGTTTCTGCTTTAGCTCTTCCTTTGAATTCTGGCCCCAACTTCACTTAATGATGGATTGTTAGCTGGGATTTGTAAATCGAAATCAATCCTTTCAGCCCCATGTTGCTTTTGGTCAAAGTGTTTTTTATCATAACGACAGAATGAAAATAGAAGAACAATATCTTAGTTTGCTTTTTTTTTTCTGTGCTAAAATGCCATGTCAAAAGCAACATGGGGAGGAAAGGGTTTATTTGGCTTATATGTCCAAGTTATAATCCATCATGAAGGGAAATCAGTGCTGGAGCTCGAGGCAGGAACCTGGAGGCAGGAATTTAAGCAGAATCCACAGAAGAACACTGATTACTGACCTAATCCTCATGGTTTGCTAGACACTTTTTTATAGCACCTAAATCACTTACAAGGGGCAACATGGCCTATATTTGAGCTGAGCCGACCCACATTAACTGTTAATCAAAATACTCCACAGACTTTTTCAAAGTCTGTCTGAGGGAAACATTTTCTCAATTGGAGTTGCTTCTTCCCAGGTGATTCTAGCTTGTATCAAGTTGATAAAAAGCAAACTAGTACAAGTAGGAAACTTAAGCCACACACACTAAGAGTAAAGCTGAAGCCCAAATGAGGAAGTAAGAAGGCAGGGATCACTTAAAATTAAGTTAAGGGAATCCTTAAAACATCATCTAGATGCATTTCTTACAGTTCAAAGGAAAAGAAACAGAAGAAAAAAATAAAATAGCTGTAACAGATTCACCAACTAGTACCTACAGTCATTCTTTAGTTCAATATTGTAATACCACTACAGAATTCCAGCACACAGACACTTTAAGGAACAGTGAGATTTTTTTTTAAAAAGTCCCTTTAAGAAAAGCATGCTACTCAGTGAACGTCTTTCTTCTTAAATTTGGAGAATTGTCATACACAGAGACATAGAATTGAGGCAGGCATTGGAGAAATATTATCTTGGAACTCCATTTTGACTTACATTGAGCATACACACACACACACACACACATATCAAATTGTAACAATGTACTTGGTAAACTGGTTCCTTCACTTGTACATACTATGGACATGTATTCTTCTCCAATCAAAGCACCTAGAAACCACCCAAACTCCTTACTTCTCCCACTTACATTGACTATATTTATTCCCATTTCTGAATAATGGTGTGAATTTCTCTTTTTTTGAATCAATCAGATTTGGGCAGTTTTTTACTCAAGTACAATTCCAAAATATTGGGGTATGTGCCAATAGAAGAACCAGTCCTGACTTACTTGGTTTGGGGTGCATGTGTAGTACATGTACTAGTAACCTTTTAGAGAGACCCTTTTTTATCATCATATACATATAATTGTGTTTACATATAATTAAAATCAAATGAATAATGAAAGGAATATGCACATTAGAAAAATATTATATAACTTATCAATCAAAATAGAGATGCCCCCAAAGTACATTATTTAGTGACTAAACTCCTTCTCTTGGATCCTCTAAAAGGAAGCCATGAACGATAATTGAGGCACTTGAATGATCCCACTCTTGTGGTCTTTTGTCATTCTTGATAGTGCCTCTTTTTATAACCTGCATGACTGTTTTGGTTTTGTTTCAACTGAAGGTGCCTTGCTTTTTAAAAATCTCTGTGCATTTTTATTTTTAATTCTTTGGGTAATAGGGCTGAAAACAGTGGACCCAGACCCCAACCACCAGTGCCAGAATGAGAACCAACCACTTCATTAAATTATTGAACAAAATAATTTTACTTGGGAAATTGGTTTTATCTTTTTTATCATAAGAAAAGAAGTCAAGAAATAATAAACACCACTTAACAACTCTGAAAGCAATAATATGAGTCTTTACTAAGAATGTTAAGTTATACAGGGTGCATGTCTGTGATCTGGGAGCACTAAGATATGAAAGCAGAAGTCTGATGCTATCCTTGACTAACCTGTGATATACATAGAGAGAGGCTGCTTTCAAAAATGGAAAAAACACATAAATCATTGAATATTGGCAGAGGCTGCTAATTCATTTCTTGACTGTCCTGACTTGAAATAATCACACAGAAACTATATTATTTGCAATACTGTTTGGCCGATAGCTTAAGCATATTTCTGGCTAACTCGTATATCTTAAATTAACCTGTTTCTATTAATCTGTGTATCACCACATGGCTGTGCTTACTGGCAAGATTATGGTTGACTCTGGTGGAGGCATCTGTCTCCTGTGGGCAGCTACATGCTTTTTTCTGAGTCTGTCTACTCTCTCTATTTATCTCTGTCAGCATGGCTTTACTCTGTTAAGCCATTAATTGAAAGCAACTTCTTTATTAATCAATGGCAATAAAACATATTCACAGCATACATCACATCCCCTTTTCTGTCTAAATAAAAATGAATGTTTTAACTTTAACATAGTAAAATTACATATAACAAAGCAGGTATCAAGCAAAAATTACAGTTACAATATTTATATCTACTTTATCTTTTATCATAACTAAGGAAAACTGTGATTATAACTATCTATTCTTCAACTCCATTAAAGACTTTAGAAGGATATAATATTACCTAAGTAATCAGGAAGTACATTTTAAGCAACTTCCAAAACTTTAGAATTGACAGAGACATCTTGCTGCCTGGACAGTCACCCAGAGTTCTTCTGTAACATTGTGGGCACCCATCTTCAGCCTACTGGCTCATAGTATCCTGCAGAATTTTCCATGAGGCAGGAAATTTCAAAGACAGTTCCGCCTACACTGGCAGTTTGTCAGTCACTTTCTTCTGTGTCCTGCAGAAGACTCTTTCATGAAGAAGGAACACTGAAGGACTGTCTCACCTTTAGGCAAGTTCAGGAGTCATTTTTCTGTGGGTCCTGCATGTCCAGTTCATACAGTATACCATCAAGCAGTCCAGGCAAGAGCAGTTTCTTGCCTAAATGGCTAACAAACTCCATAAGGAGCCTCTTCAATGCCTATCATCCTCTTGAAGAGATAGGTGCTGCCAGGAACAGAGGTCTCTCTTTTTTCTTTTTTCTTTTTCTTTCTTTTTCTTTTTTTTTTTTTTTGGTTTTTCGAGACAGGGTTTCTCTGTAGTTTTTGGTGCCTGTACTGGAGCTAGCTCTTATAGACCAGGCTCGTCTCATTGTCATGAAAAGTCTAAATTTTTAAAACATTTTGAGTGCCATATTCTGAAGATCTCTGAAAGAGTTGAAGAATACATATCTAACTGAAATATCTCTCTATATATCTAGAAAACCTAACTAACATGACTAAAAGCTTGACTATTATAGATGATTATCTATTAATCTATGTTTCTTAATTATACATTACATTTTTAAATGAGCTACACAAGCACATACCTTAATCAAGAGCAGAAATATACATATAACAAAACTAACCTTAAATTTGTATCAATAAACCAAGATCCATACCAATGGAAAGTATTCATATCTATAGTATATCCCCATTAAAATGTAAACAAACATTTTTAACAATCAGTTAGGAAGTTTGAATGTAGTTACTGGGTGAAATTTTAAATAATGATTATTAGTTGCTTTTAAAAACAATTCTTTTTTAAGTTTGTTTTCATTTTGTGTGAGGCAGGGTTTCACTATGTACCCTGATTGGCTTGGAATTTGCTATTTCACCCAGGTTGTCTCTGCTTCTTAGGTGCTGGAATTATAGGACTGTAGGTATATGTAGTCACCACATCTGACTCCAAATAAGTATTTTTATACTAATTTAATAATTTAAAGCCTGTGAACACATTACTTTGATGGAGATATTTTTGATACGCAAGGGGAAGTTACTTTTCCCAAACTTTTTATTTTGTGGTAGAATGGGGAGTAAGACTATAAGCTCAAAACTTGGAAGAAACAGAATTTTCGTCAAATGATTTTTCATTAGTTCCTAATCTGTTTAAAATGAATAGCAGGTGTTAAACCATAAAACTATGAGACATTTGGCTAATCTTTAATGCCTCCATTTTAGTTTCTTGGTGACTCATCCCCAAAACAGGAGTTTGGTATGCCAGAAGCAATAAATGAAAAGTTCTACAATATATGCCAGAACCAAATCCTTTGTAGTTGCTATTTAGATGGATTGCATTATTACTTTATTATTTTGTATAACTTGTTAATAATTGACATGTTCAAAAAACTTCAATATTATACAAAGCAAGCACAGCTTAATTATAAATTTCACTGGGCATTCTTAAGGAGAAAAAAATGGTTACAAGTGTACCTTTTTCATACCTAAATCTTCTCTAAGAGGCATCCTGAATGATCTGTCACTTAGTTTGCCTGACATGTAGATCACAAAAATGTGAGCATTTAATGACCATCCAGGACACAACGTATCATCTTCCCTACTGTCACACCTGAACAATTATCACTGAAACGACAGACCTTTGAGAACCTAAATTGTATCCAACTCATTAAATCAATCTGGACTCAGTGAAAGGTTGCATGGTTCACATGGAGACAGGAATGCTGCTGGATGCCTTTTCTCTCATTATTTCCTATGCGTCCCAGAAAGCAACATTGCTACTGGGAGTCCTTTAATTGTCTCTGTACCAAGAAGCCCAGCTGTGATATGACATTCATTCTCTGCCTGGGAAAGGCCATGTGATTCAGACAAAGGGGAAAGTGGGAAAGCTGACACCCTCACTCTGAAGCGAATGAATATTTAAAACAATGCTGTCATTGCACCTGACTGGTAAACAGTGACCTGAGAAGCACAAAGCAAATGACTTTTTCACTTATTTTGCTTCTGACTTATGATGTCTAAACAAAGACTACCTTAGCTTCAAAAGCATATCATATTTAGTACAACCATCTGTACCATGTCCTCGAAAATGTCCCGATATTAATAATTTACACTAAAACATTTTACGTGTATCCTCAATTTTTATTATTTTATCACTAATTACATGAACTGGGGTTATAATTACTGACTTTTCTATATCCTAATTATAGGGTTTTTATAGGTAATTTTTTCATATTATGTCCTTTCCTCATCTCTAAAATGCAGACCTAGGCTAAACCATAGTGCACATTTTATTCAGCCAGCACTTCACAATTATGTCAAAACTTTTTATTTTGTAATAGTCAGATTTTTAATGTTTAGGAAGCAGGTGTTTTTCCCCAATAAGAAATTCACATTTTTTAATTTTGTTGGGAATAAAGCATATCTCTTAACACTGGGAACAATCTATTTGAATGCAAGGTCATGGGTGTCTCTGCCATCTAGATAGAAAATGTGTTCTCCAGTTCATTTCAACTTTGCAATCCAGAAGCACTCTGTTTTCTTACATCTGGCATACTTGGCCCATTACATTGTCTCATCCTTGTGACCATGTTTGTGGTTCTTGATCCCAACTTCTAAAATGTTTAAAATTCATTACTTTATTCTCAAAAGAGGTCAGGAATAACTTAGTCACAAAGCAAGATGTTTGGTAAATTCCTAAGCTGTGTTTATTTTTAATTCCTGAAATGTTTGATGGTTTAGGGTACATATAAAGGCTGGTGCTCTCTTGGCTCTCAACTGGCATTCAGGCAGATCTGAGAGGTTATACACAGTTCTTTGTCACAGAGATTTCAGAAATATAGTACCTCACATCATCAAGCCAGGAAGGAGAGTTTCTTCCTCCAATTTTTATATAGCCTTTATTCAGTCAATAAAAAGAAAAGTGTTTAAATACACAAAGTTGTACAAGAGATAGTCCCTAGTTCTAGGAGCTCACAGACTGATTCAAAAGTCAAATAAAAAGTTATTATACTTCTCCATAAATATGTTAAAATGTTCTTTTTCACTATCTAGGAGATTGTGTATATATATTAGACTATATTTACCTAAGACAATAAGCTGAAAATTTCAACAAATTATTTAAAACTTTAATATTGTAGATAGTGACATCCATTTTCCACTAAATGCTGCTCACATTAACTATTATACAAAAGTAACAAGGGAAAAGTGGCTGCTAGGCACAGACTGGTAATAAATTCATGTTTAAAAAAACATTTGATTATTTTCTCCTTTAAGTAAGATGAAGACTATTAGTGAAGAAAGTATGGCATAGATCTAGGATAGGTGATTTGAAAATGTTCTAACCCCAATGATTGTTATTGGAGATTGCTTGTGGAAAAACTACTAAATCACACAAAAACAAACAAACAAAAAAGCAAGCCAGATATTTTTATCTTTATTCAGTTTTCCACAGCCTTATTTTACATACCCTATTCTACCTCCATACCTCTTAGCAAAATAATTCAGCAATATAAACAGTCACACAATTTCATACAAACTAAATTATAGCTAAATAATTTATTATCAACATGGAAAGGTGGAAAGGATACAAACACTTAGAACAATATGACTATATAAAGGCTGCATAATGTGATTGATACCATATCTCTCATTGGATGCTAATGAGACCTATATTTACTACAGAAGCAGTATGTGCTTTTTAATTAGGAGGGAAGTGTTTTCACTACTTCGTTGTAACATTTTTAGCAGGGGGAGGAATGGAAGACTATTCATATGTTTGGTACAATCATTCAGTAAAATTTTTCTGTAAACTCAGAAAAGTTCTGAGTGTTTTTTAGAGTATTTAAGAGTATTCTTGGTGTGTGTTGTGTGTTTGTATAAATAACAGCATTCATACATATACAGCATGAGTGACTATTTCCTTTCTTGTTGAAGAAAAAGTCATAATACTTTCTTAGATGGTTTAGAAAGGAAAATGTGGCCTTGTATTTTTATTTACATGTTGTGGCCATGTATTTTTATTTACATGTTTAAATTACAAATTTAAATTACTCAATCATATTTTTCTAGAGATTATACTATTTTTTACATTTCTTCCCATCTTTTTCTTCCTGCAAACCCTCATATATACCATTCTCCATTATCCTTCAAATTCACAACCTCTTTTTCACTGTTGCTACATGCATATATCTATGCGTGTATACGTACATATATACATACAAACATATATACATACGTATACACACATATCCTGCTCAGTCAATATAAGTTTAATTGCATGTGTGTTTTCAGGAATGCCCATTGGCCTTGGATCACCGACTGATGTGCTCTTCACTGGGAACATCATCTCTTTCCACTCCCAGATTTCCTCAGTTGCCTATAGCTCTTTGTGTAGGGTTGAGACCTTGTGAGCTTTCTTTGGTTAACTTTGGAATGTTCATTGGGTGTAGTCCTTGTTCAGGTGACATTTGAGAGGTCATGTTGGAGAGACTGTATGGGTATAACTCTATCATTAACTAAAGACAATCTCATGGGAAACCCCCTTATCCTCTGACTCTTAACAATCTTTCAGGCCTCTCTTCCACAATGTTTCCCAAGTCATAGCAGTGAGAGTGGTTTGTAGGTATATCTGTTGAGATCAGGCTCCATAATTCTGCATTTTAATTGATTGTGGTTTTCTTTTCTGCAGACAGGAGTTTCTGTCCTGCCCAGGCCGGCAGACATTCAGTCCCAAAAAACACAGAGAGGCTTATATTAATTGTTAACTGTTTGACCTATTAATTCAGGCTTATTATTAACTAGTTCTTACAACTTAAATTAATCAATAATTCTTGTCTATGTTTGGCCACATGGCTTGGTACCTTTTCTCAGTAGGGTATTCTCGTCTTGCTTACTCTGCATCTGGCTATAGACTGCATCTTTCCCTTTCCTTTTCCCGGAATTCTCCAAGTCTTATTTCCCCACCTATATTTCCTGCCAGGCTACTGGCCATTCAGTGTTTTATTAAGCTGATATGAGTGACAAAGCTTTACAGTGTATAAGAGCATTATCCCATAACAATTTTTATTAATTTTCACTTATTTTACATAGCAACCACAGTTTCCCTACTCTTCCTGTCCCCTTCCCCACCTCCCATCTACCCTTTCATTCACTCCTTCTCTCTTCAGAAAGTGGCAGGCCTCCCATGGGAGTCAGCAAAGCATGCTATATCAAGTCAAGGCAGGATTAAGCTCTTTTCCCTACATCAAGGCTGGGCAAGGTATTCCAGCATGGGAATAGGTTCCAAAAAGCCAGGTCATGCACAAGGGACTCTAAAACACAGCTAGGCTGTTTAGTGGTTTCCATCTGTTGCATCTAGTGAAAAATAAGCTTATCTATGGGTAGAGAGAGACAGAAGTGTTTAGATTGATGTTAGAGATTATTCTGGTTTAGTAAATTGAAGATTATAGATTATCCTTCAATAGCCATGACTTCATTAGCACTGAAGTTCTTAGTATGAGTTATGGTTTCTTTCTTGTTGAACAGTCCTTAAGTCCAACTAGAGAGTTGCTGGTTACTGCTAAGGTATTGTGTACCACTACTCCAACCTTAGGGTTATTGTACCACCTATTCCTTTGTGTCATTCATAGGTATCACAACTGGGTGCAATTGTTTGTTTCCTTCCATTGGCACTTTCTGATACCATGAAATTTAGTTGTCATATAAGGGATATTCTGGGTAGTTTAGCTCAGGGGTCTCTGAGTCTTGTTTATAAAATGCTTGATATCTTCAGCAGTGGGGTTTTATCTTACACTTTTGTGGGGAAATCAAAGGAAGTAATAGCATGTCTTGGGAATCTCTTGGATAGCCATGGCCAATATTCCGAAAAGGGGCTTCTCATGTTTAGTTTTGGGGTTTATGTTAAGAGGTCTTTGGCTCTTGGAGGGAGTACTATCAGTCCAGATGACAAAGGTTTATCAAACTATAGATTATATTTATACATTGAACAGTGTATATTATAATTTTCAGATAGTTAAAAATCTTATGATTTCTAATGGTGTTTCAGTCATATATATTGTTATATTACCCTCTCTATTCTTCTGTATTTACTTTCCTACTCTCTAGAAAGCCCTCTCTTTCCTATTCCCCTGTCAAATCACTAAATCCTGGTATCTACCTTTTCTTTTTTCTCTACCCGCCTGCCTTCCCCTTACTAAAGAGCCACACTTTTCCATTTCCATGATCATATCACTTTAACAACCATTCTTGCTAGCTTGTTCTTTAGTTATTGAAGATGCTATTGATCCCCCCCCCGCCATCTTGGAGTTCAAAATAGAAAATGCTCAATATACTGTGTATTTTCTTCCTTCATTTACTGCTGACCACCAAGATATTTAGAGCAGAAAGTTTCTCCTCATTTACAGAGATAAGATTAGGGTGCTAACATCTTGGTACTTCTTGGTGAGGAAGACTTGGTCCAGATGAAAAAGAGAGACATGAGTACAGATGCTTTGATTAGGACTAAGGGCAATAGAACTAGCTCTCTATTTTATAATATCAGATATTCCACAGTTACATGTACACTGAATAGCAAAGAATTGCAGATTTACACCTTGCTTGTGCATCTGGATACATGTAATGTGGACCATAATTCTGTTGTCACATTGAACTTCCAAACACCTGGAGTTGATCTACTTCCTAGAGTTTTCTGAGTATCAGGGCTCTAGCTATTTCATCAGGTAATTGATTCCACCAGGAGAATGGTTCAGTTGTAGCATCTAGTTTAAGATCTTCCACTAATCTTTATGGGAACTATAATTTGAGATTAATTTAGTGTCAGTTGTTACAAGAAAACGGTGGGAACTTTCCTTTGTTAGACTCCAGTCAAATGTCTAAATATGTTGAATGTGGAAACATTTTAGGTAGTAGCACTTTCAGCTGGAGTTTAAGGCTTCTAGAAGGCAATGACTTAGTGTGGAGAGTTTTATGCTGTTATTTCCATGCAGGAAGGGGTTTGTTCAGTTACTTTTTATCACTAGAGAAAATGATAAATTAGCTTTTGAAGTCTGTTGGATAGGTGTGTAGTAAGAAGCGGCAGTGATGGGGAGAAACTTTTTGTACAAGCCTAGAACAGGAAAAGTTGTTTGGATCTGGCTAGAGAAAGGGCACTTCAGTTATGTCTGTTTACTGACGTGCTTACTATGGTGTCATAATTTGTTTCTTACTAACACTTTATGATCAACTGGACCAGAGGTATAGTGGAATTGCCAGCCCTCTATTTTATGTCTGAACCAATGTTCTTTTACCAGGGTGGGGAATAGAGTAAAACCTGAATTTCTTACAAAACTATATTTATTTATAGTGATAATAAGAAACACTTACTCCTTACTAATTAGTGTGTTATACAATGAATTTCTAAATTTTACGTTACATTTGCTGGCTGTCTTGATGTACCTCCTATTTGAAGTAATTCTATAAGGTCAGAGATTTAAATGTTAATTAGCTTCAATTTATGGTGTTTAATATAACTGTAGTACTTACTTCTGAATATTTAGATCCAAAAATAAGAATATGATTTTCCTTTCTAGTAAAAATAGATAATACATATATGATATTATAGCTAATATGCTATATTAGCTATAATATTGATGTCTCATACTTGAGTTGGTGTAGCCCCAAACTGGCTGTCACTTATGGTTCAGTCTATGAGGCTGGATGCCTCAGAGTCCCAATCTGATACCAAAAATCTGATGGGTTCCTGGAGATCTGCTGCTTCTTAGCCAACAATGAAAGCCTAGAAATGCCAATTTACTTATCATCAAAGAATCATCATCATTATCATTACCAGCAGCAGTAGCAGCATCAAGAGGATAAGTCAACTTAGTGCAAGAAGAATCAGAGCATAATTACAGTCTGATCAAAATTCAATAATGTGAAAAGCTCAATATCCAACATTGGGGTTCATAATCTTTTGTTTACAAAAGGCTTGGGAATATCCCCTTTTCTGTCTCTGCCACCTCACCACACCTAACTTGTCAGGAGACTCAGGAAAGCTCCATTCCATATCGCCTTCTGTCATTGGTGGATATTTTATTGTCCTAGTGCCTTCAATATTCTGTATCTTCATTGAAACTCAGGTTGCACCTTTACCAATGGTCTCCCCATTTGACCCTTTCGGTATTGCAGCTTTCAAGACCAGGAGACTTCTACACATAAACAAGTTTGACTTCCAGCTTTTGGTACAGCTTTGGCTCCTTCTGCACCACAGTTTCTGCTTGCTCATCCAAAGGAAATACTTCTCAGAGGATTTCACCTCGGTGGTGCTGATTTCTTCTCAATAATTTCAGCAACAGCTAACAGCCAGCCCTTTTTCTCCAGTAAAGAAAGATTTCACCTGTATAGATTCTTATCTGAAAAATATCACACAAAAAGCCTAAATATTATACTTTTCTTTAAAACTTCATAAGGTAAGCCCCCATTGTCTGCAATAGTTTTAATATTCTTATCTTTCTCCTGAATACCCCATTATGTTCTGAGAGCTCAAGAACTTTTTCAATCCAAATCTCCCAAATCTTTCCACAATCTACTCCCCAAACAACACGATCATGTCCATTACAGCAACATATTTTCTGGTATCAATTTATGTCCTAGTATGATTGTTGGCCACTGTGATAAAACAGCAACCAAATCCAAGTTGGGGAACAAAGAGTTTATTTCATCTTACAGGTCCATCATCTAGAGAATCAGGGCAGGAGGTCAATGTAGTAACCTTTAGACAGGAATTGAAGCAGACACCATAGTGTAATGCTGCTTTCTGGATTGCTCCAAGACTCATGCTCAGCTATCTTTGTTAAACAATTCAGATCCATCTGACAACTGATGGTACCACCACAAGTGACTGGATTCTTCTACATTAAAAAACAATGGGAAAAATGTCCCATAGACAGGCCCACGGGCCAATCTGATGAAGGCAGTTCCTCAGCTGAGGTTTTCTCTTCTCTTGTATATCAATTTGACAACTGAAACTACTATGACTATTTTTTGTAAATGATAAGTTTTGGGAATATTATTCATAAAAAACTATCTATCCATATACATATACACAAAACTACCTATACATAAAGAGACAACCACTTATTTATTCATTGAGTCATCCGTGTAAGTTCATTGTCTATAGTTGAGGCAGTAGGCTAGATCTGGAGACAACATGATCAGAACAGATGGTGCAAACTCATTGCTTTTAGGCTTTCTGTGATAATGTGTCCTTAGTGGACTATATAAAGTACACATACTGAAGAGCAGAGATTTGACAATATCAGCAATCCACAAAAGCATCTGTGAACAAATGATAGATTCTGTGGGGATTTAAAGCAGAAGGGAGTTAACTGCTCATAATGAGAGCGGTTTTCTTAAAACTGACTTGATGCGAGGTGCCATCTAATTCCAATATGTGCAACAAATTTGGTAGACAAGTCATGGTAATAAAATGAATTTTAAGGTTTTTCTTAGTTTCTTTGTGGCAAGTGAGTTTATAATTGAATTATTTGGAGGGGGGAAAAAAGAAATGTGAAGTGAAGAAGGACTTTTAAAAAGCTAACTCTGAGGGACTGGGGACTGGCAGTTAAACAGAGACGTTCGTGCAATGTATGGAACTGTTCAGACTCAATGACTGCCTCTCTGGAAATCTGGCAGCAAATGGCCTGAGTTTTCAAGGGAGATTTAAAGTTTGGGTGGGTGAGCATAGCTATCCAGAGAGCAATAACAGCAAAAGGAGGCCCTCTCCCTTTTAGGTTTCACATAGATCTTCACATATATCTTCATATATCTTTTCCCCATTTCTTTTCACTTTCAAGAAAGTAATCAAAGCTTACTTTACATCACAAAGTTAGATATCTTTTTAGTACTGCCCAAATAAACATCCTAGTATCACCACTCTTACTCCGTAGAGCAGATTGAAATATCCATTCCCACTCAGATTTCCTCCAGCTAAGGGATGGTGACGACAATTATGTGTACGTGTCTGTATGTACACACATGCAAGTTTATATGAGGCAAAGAAGTTAATTTGCTGCTCACCTCCACCTTCAAGTTTTTAAAATTTATGTTAGCAAGGAAATCTAATTACTTATGCAATAAAATAAAATGTTTACCTAAATTTGCATTTGTCTGAGAATTATAAAAGGGTCAGTGCACTAGACTGATCACTAAGGATAAATAAATATAACTAGCAGTAAACGTGATGCTACCACAGATTTTCATCTTTAAAATGCCTTTTAGCTAAAAGCTCTCTTTTGTTCGGTTGGTCCATGTGGTTTAAATAATTTTCAGCATCAATAGCTTCCATTATTTTACAGTGCCTCTGTATAGGATTAGGCTGAGGACTAAATGATACTATTGAAGAAAAAAATTAGTGATATCTATTAAATTACACCCTGAACTAATTACTAAGCAGAAAGTGTGACATGGATCTGAAATGACAAAGCAAGTATCTAAATGCTGACAACTGGTTACAAAAGTAAGGAGAAAATAAAGTTTTCAGGCTTATCTGTGGCTCATCTGTGGATGTCATTGTCTATTCATATCTGCAGTGAATATGGGCTTCCCAGTGACTAGTGTACAGCGCCATGAAGTTCTGACTTTCTTGTTCTTCCTTTTCATAGATTGCTTCCATGTATTCATTTCTCCCCTAGGATAATAAAACTCCTCATGTTCTAATTGCTTGACGGAGGACCACATGACTGGAGTAATAATGAGTTGGCACACAGCCTGTTTCTGGAAAGCTCTGTGGATTCAGGGAAGTTAGTGCACAGATCCCATGATCCAGAGAGGAGCTTTGTTCAAGGGAGGGCAGATCAGCCTAAGAGTCATTTGCAAATGAATCATGAGGTGCTCAAGTTTTACTGAAGTGCTGCTGGAATGTCTTGACAGGAGCTGGTTGTGTAAAGTAAAATCACCTTTCCCTGACTCCAAGCTTGCAAAGCATTCACATTAGAGATTCTGTTGGAAGCTTGCCTAGGTGTTTGGGGGATTATTACTACAAATCCAGTGTTCATGGTGTGAATATTAATTGCCTCATGAAAGGCTGCATAGTGGTAAAGTTTGCTGTCAGGATCCAGAAGGAATCCTCAGCAGGACAGAGGGCAGGCGGCTTTTATCCTTGCAGAAAAGAGAAGGAATTTTGTGAACTGTGAAGTGTCAGTAGTTGTCTCCTTCCTCTTGCTCTCTCCTGAGATGTGACTCACTAAATACATAGCGACAATGTTTGCTCTGAATTCTTGTTTTCTTGTTTTATGCTTTATTTGATATTTTAACTATTGTTATTAATATTATTTTTAAATTAAGTTAGTCCCGCCTATACTGGCTACTGGCCAGTCAGTATTTTATTAAACGAGTACAACTTACAAAACTTTACAGGGTATAACACCATTGTCCCACAGCATAATATCTATGTTATAATAATAAACTCTTGGGCTTAAGACAACAAGGAGATAGGCCTTGCCTTACTCTCTGAATATGACCTTCCAACATTTCTCCACATTGTGAGAATATGTGTTACAAGAAGAATGAAAAAGAAGGGTGCCAGGAGGGCTCAGTCAGGAATGGCTCTTGTATCAAAGTCTGATGACCTGGGTTCAGTGCCTAAGATCTTAGTAGGAGTAGAGAATCAGCTCCTGGCAATCATTCTCTGATCTCCACACGCACACGATGGCATGCACATGCTGAACCCCTCAATAGTAAATAACTGCAATAAAATTATTTTTAAAGTCATTAGGATATTTAACATATCACTAGAAGATTCTGAAGGACTGTAAAATCTGTCCTCCTATATTCACTTGTTTCATGGATCTTCTGAGCAGATATGTAAGAGTGAATGGATTCAGCACACGTAGAAGGCACCTGTAGCAGGACACAGAGGCAGAAACATATGGAAATACCCACATATGGAAACTATTACTTTCTAGTGCGGCAAGTAGGATCAGGAAGAAACAGTTTCTGAGTACTTGTGTAGAACAGAGCAAACAAATGTAAATATTTAAAATGAGCTTCGTCAAACAAAACTAGAAACCTGGTGGAGGCTTTTTAGAAGGCTTTTTATAAGTTCTGAGGAATCAAAGAGAAAATAATCATACCATTAAGGGACTAACAGAGAATATTACTATTTTCATTAAGAACCAAACATTCTATTTTTTCTTAGTATTAAACTCATACTCATAAATTACTTGATATTTACTCACACACACACACACACATTACTTGTTTATTAGGGAAATAAATTATGAAGGGATATAACATTATGTGTTCATTAAGTACAACTTTTATAATTACTGGCTTATATTTTAATTATAATATGTGAAAATGTGGAAAATGTTAATATACTGATATTGTATCCTAAACCTGTTGGGCCTCTTGTGTGATCCTCGGTTCCTGGGAGACTGGAGCAAGGAGACAGGAAGCACTGACACAGACTCTGGAAGATTCCAATGCAGAGACTCTTTATTGTGAAAGGCTGGGAGAAGGGGGAAAAGGGTTATGGGATTAGGGAAATTATTTGCCACAGGAGGACATGTGATTGGCTAGGAGTGAACATCATTATTCACTGTGCTTTTGGTTTGCTGACAGGTTATTTTGGCCAATTTTGCTTATTCATTGTGAGTTCTTAAATCTCACATGTGGAGAGATCACGTGTTTTTTTTTCTGTACTTGGATTACCCTTAGCAAATGAATGGTTTAAATTGTGGCTATCTTCCCACTGTGTATATGTGTCATGTTGTTTTTATCTTTTCCTTAGGTGTTCCCATTTCTTAGATATTGTGAGTAATGTTTTTGGGAACATGAGAAAGCATGTATCTCCTCAGCAAACTGATTTCTTTTCACTAGGAAAAAATTCTTTACTGTTAATTTTAGGCCAATATAGTCACTATATTTTAAAGTATGAGGTTTCTTACTATTTTCTACAGTAGTTACAATAACCTACTAATAATAAAAATAAAATGATTTATTTTTTTCTATATATTCTCATTAGAATTTGTAACCTTTGTCATTATGGTAGTAGCCATTTTCACTATGGTTATATGATACCTTATTGTGGTTTCTTTGTACACATTTCTCCTGTGATTAGTGATGTTCACTATTTTATGTTGTCATTGTCTGCCTTTTCTACAATGTGGCAATTTAGACATATTGCTATTTTAGTTGAATTATTTGAGTTTTGCAATCACTTTATGAGTTCCTTATACATTTTGCATATTAACCCATTGTAAGGTATGTATTTTGCAAATGATTTCTTCTACTGTAGGTTGATCCTACACTCTATTGATTTCTCCCTTTGTTTTGCAGAACTTATTTAGATTGATAGCATATTTGATTATATATGTATATATATACATATACATATATATTTACTTCTAAGTACTATGCTTTGCCATTCCAGTATCCAACATAATATAAAGAAAAACATGAACAAAACAAAACAAAATGAGAGGGTATTGCTCCTATTTCTTCTTCTGGCTAAGGTATAATAGCACAATCTGGATTAAACTTTCTTCCTTAAACAGCTGCAATGGTTATCAGGGCCACCTTTGCCACTTGGCCATCCTTTCCAAGCTCCATTGCAGGAAATGTGAGCCTCAACACACCCTAACAGTCTTGTCTGATTGACACTTGAGAGTTTGGCGAAGTCAAGTATGGTGGGAAATCTTTTGACTAATGTGACCCACCTAAGAAGGAATGGAAACTGGCGTAGGAGGTTCTTCTGTTCATGTATTCCTTTCATTGGGTAATGGATAAAGAAATTGCCTTGGCCTAGTTGATAGGGCAGAACTTAGGTAGGTGGAGTAGACAGAACTGAATGCTGGGAAGAAGGGCAGAGTGGGAGACGCCATGGATCTTCTGCCCGAGACAGACACTGGTTAAAATCTTGTCAGTAAGCCACAGTCACGTGGTGATACACAGATTATTGGAAATGGGTTAAATTAAGATATAAGAATTAGCCCATATGAAACTAGAGCTAATGCACCAAGCTGTGTTTTAATTAATAAAGTTCTGTGTGGTTATTTCGGGTGTAAGCTAGCCCGGCAGCTGGGACAAACAAAGGGACCCTCAAATTGCAACAGGAAACTATCAGAAAAGGAATAGTATTATCAGGAAGAAGTTGAAGCTTTGTCCAGAGAAAGCTCAGATTGGAATAGTTTGTATTTCACTGATCAAAGTGTATTTCAGGGTGACTGGTAGTGAGACTAAATCTGTATATTAAGAATGCTCTTATTTGTACCACATCCCATTTGCCCCAATGCTCCCAAATCAGAGGGAAGGCTCAGAGTGCCAACCGATAAAGCTTCTTGGACAGTCTTTATGAAGTGAAACAAGCAGGAAGCAAAATTCAGATTCAGAAAACAAATTCTGGAATTCCAAAGTAGAACTAGGGTTGAATATGAAACGTCTCATGTATTGGAGGATGAAAAGGTTCAGCAGTGATTAAAAGTATCCTTAAACTGACCAACTGTTCCCGGCTTAGAGGAGAGCTTGCTCAATGACTGGATACTGAAGGAACTGAAAGAAAATAGTGAATTGCTGCCTGTACTGCAAGAATAAAGTTAATAAATGTTAAATGTTAAACGAGGTACCCAACAATCACAGAAGTATTTCATTACAGTGGAGCAATGAATGATTTGGTCCTGAAAAGGGGACTAGGAGTAGAAATACCCAGCCACAATATGTGTATTTCACAGGTTGTGCTGAACAAATATATGTCGTTGTCCACCAAAACAAATAAAAAGGCAATGACAAGTTCAGATTCAGTTAAAAAATTAAATATAACCAAGTATCTCCACAGACTGTGAAGACAACAAAATGAAGATGAGGAATGACATGAAGACCTTTACATACATGCACATGATGGACTTAGTAGAGAAACCCATTGCAACATCTATGATAACAGTTTTAGTATGGGCTGGAAAGAAAAAAAAAAGATCAATCTTGTGATGAAATTGGAAGTAATTTAACAAACAAATTTAATTTCTAAAGATAAAGATGAAAAAATAGAAAATGTTGGAACAGATTATCAGATTGAACACTGTAGAAGAAAAGAACAACAAATGTGACTACAAAGCTATGGAGGCAACACAGAAAGAGTGGTAGATAAGTAAAATATTAAATCACCAGCAGAGATGAAATTGCCTTTGAATTACACATGGTCCTAATAATAAACCTTCATCCATACTTGTGCAAATAACTACAGAAGGCTCATTCGTTCATCAAACTATGATGTGGGAAGCCCTTCTGTATATGTGTTGCTTTTATTGGTTAATGAATAAAGAAGCTTCTTGGGATAGTCATCAGTGTGATAGTGGAGAAAGGTCAGTTCAGGCACCCTCTCCTCTGCTGCCCAAGGACCTAACTGGGGACATCCTTGTGGACACCTGGGATCCCCTCTAGAGCCAAGTCTCTTGCCAACACTAAAATGGCTCCCTTAATGTCGATATCTTCTTCCCTGCTCCTATATCCACCCTTCCTCCATCTCCACCCTTCCACTCCCCCAAGCTCTCTCCGGTCTTTCCTTTCTTCCTTCTCTCTCTTCCTCTACTCTTCCCCCATCCTCACTCCCATCCCTAGCCCCACCCCCATGCTCCCAACTTTAGCTCGGCAATCTTGTTTGCTTCCAGTTTCCAATTTCACCATAGAATCTTCGCCCGGCGACGGATGGAGATAGAGACAGAGACCCTCATCAGAGCAACCGACTGAGCTCCCAAGGTCCAGTTAAAGAGCCGAAGGAGGGAGGAGATGAGCGAGGAAGTCAGGACCTTGAGGGCTTGGTCCACCCACTGAGACAGAGTGCCTGAACTAATGGGAGCTCACCAAAGCCAGCTGGACTGGGACTGAACAAGCATGAGATCAAACCGGACTCTCTGAATGTGGCTGACAATGAGGGCTGACTGAGAAGCCATTGATAAAGGCACTGGGACTTGTTTCTATTGCATGTACTGGCTTTTTGGTACCCTACTCTATTTGAATGCAAAGCTTCCTAGGCCTGAATGTAGGGGGGAGGGCCTTGGACTTCCCACAGGGCAGGGTTCCCTGCCCTCTCTTAAGGAGGGAGAGGAAGGAAGGAAGAAGAGTGGGGGAGCGGGAGGGGAATGGGAAGAGGGGAGGAAGTGTAAATTTTTGAATTGAAAAAATAAAATAAAAAAAGAAGCTTCTTGGGCCTATAACATTGGAGAATAGTAGAGCTAGGTGGGAAAACTAAAGGGAATGCTGGGAGAAAGAAGGTAGAGTTGGGGAGACACCATGTAGTCACCAGAGGAGAAAGACACAAGCTGCCTGCTGGAAGCTTGCTGGTAGGTCACGAGCCTCATGGTAAAATATAAAAATAATAGAAACATGTTAATTTAAGGTACAAGAGTTAGCTAGCAATATGCCTAAGTGATTGGCCAAGCAGTGCTTTAATTAATACAGTTTGTGTAATTATTTCTGGTCTGAGTGGCCAGGAACTAATGAGCATCCCCCGACTACAAAAGTAGGCTTTTTTTTTTTTTTTTTTGGTCTTTCAAGGATGCTTTAACTGTGGTAAATAGGTATTTGTCCATACATCCCAGGAAAGGTCCTCAAAATCCTACAACATAGGTAAATTCAACCGTATTATCCTTTGACAAGAAAAAATAAAATTTAGTTGTAAAATTTTAGTGGCTACTATTTTAATTTTCTCAATAATTAAAAAGCATCTTAAGGTCTAGAGTCTCCCAGATAATTTAATTATACATTTTATAGAATTGTATTATCTATCTTCTGGTGACAACATGTTTTCTAACATTCCCACTCTTCTTTCTATAAATTAAAAATATTCAGAATGAACATATGTACATCATGATCTCAACAGCAGCCAAATCTTATTCCTATTCTGGTTGTATTTACACAGCAAGACTAAAAAACTGTACATTCTTTGAATTGCAGTGACTCTGTGACACTATTTGGCCCATTATATAGAAGGAAATCTCCACTATGTAGAGCTTTGATGTCTGGCATAATTTTGAAAGAGACCACTAGACACAGGACTACAGTCTTATCACTACTGTTGAATTTCCTGTATATAATATAGTTTGGAGATACAGAAGAAAACTTAGATCCTAACTCTGTATCTGTCATACTAAACTCAAATCTTCCTTCCTTCCTTCCTTCCTTCCTTCCTTCCTTCCTTCCTTCCTTCCTTCCATCTTTCTTTCTCCCTCCCTTCCTCCTTTCCTCCCTCCTTTTCTCTCTTTCTCTTTTCTGCTTTCCTTCCTTCTTTTCTTTCTTTCTTAAAAGATTTATTTACTTATTATGTATAGTGTTCCACTTACATGTACACCTGTAGGCCAGAAGAGGGTAGCAGGTCACATTATGGATGGTTGTGAGCTACCATGTGGTTGCTGGGAATTGAACTCAGGACCTCTGGGAGAGCAGCTGAGTTCAATTCTCAGTTCATCTGAGAAAAAATGAACCCTTTCTCAGATGCCTTCAAATTTTAATATGGAAATTATTTAATGAAATTATATTTTTTTTTGTCAAAAAAGAAAAAGAAGAAAGGGAAAACCAGGTATGTATTCACTCATAAGTGGATTCTAGCCATAATTAAAGGTCTTTGAGCCTATTATTCGAGATCCTAGAGAACCTAAATAAGAAGGTGAACCTGAAGAAAATCATGTACTTATCTTCCTGGAGACTGGAAATAGACAAAAGTCCCAGGTAACCTCGGGTGCATGGGGGGGGGTGGGAGGGTTGTTGGAAGGGGAGAGGGTTAGAGAGAAGGGAGTAGGGGAGGAATGGGGAAAACTCGGGGGACTGAGATGGGGGGAGGGAGGAAGGATGGATATGGGATCAGGGAAGAATATATCTCAACTAGGGGAGTCATTTTAGGGTTTACAAGAGACTTGATTATAAATGGGATCCCAGGTCCAAGGAGAGATCCCCAGATTGTTCTCTGGACAGAGGAGAGGGTGCCTGAACCGGCCTTGGCCTATAACCATACTGATGAAGATTTTGCATATCACCATAGATCCTTTATCCGATGATGGATGGCGAGACAGACGGAGACCCACATTGGAGCACCGGACTGAGCCCCCCATGGTCCAAATGAGGAGCAGAAGGAGGAAGTACATGAAAAAAAAAAAAACTCAGGAGCGTGAGGGGTGCGATCATCCACTGATACAAGGGGACTGATCTAATGAGAGTTCACCAAGGCCAGTTGGACTGGGACTGAACGAGCATGTGATCCAACCAGATTTTCTGAATGTGGCCGGATTCTCTGAATGTGGCTGGCCCGGAGCCTTTCTGAAAAGCCATTGACAATGACACTGGGACTTGTTTCCTCTGCATATACTGGGTTTTTGGGATCCAGTCTGTTTGGATACTCACCTTCCTGGACCTGGAGGGAGGGGGGAGGAACTTGAACTTCCCACAGGGCTGGAAGCCCTGACTGCTCTTAGGGATAGAGAGGGAGGAGGAGGGGGAGGGGGGAGTGGGAGAGTGTTGAGAGGAGGGGCGGAAATTGAAACTTTCATAATTTAATAAACTTAGAAAAAAAATTTCAAATGTTTCATTTTGTTTCAGATTCTGTCACTGTTTTCTACCATTGTATTTTTTTCTCTTGATCACAACACATAGAAATAATTGTCATGAGAAATTGTAAATTTGAATACATAAAATTGGAAAAATCCTTAGTTATCACAGATGTACCTGAAGCCTAACTTTACTTCAAGGGTTCATTCACTACTTTTCATGAGCAGTTGAGTTCCATAGAACATAAAACAGAGAACTAATACATTACATTTCTTCTAAATGAGCCTGAGTTCAAGGCTGTGTGTAAACTCATTTCCATAAAGGATTAGATAATTTCAGGGTTGTGTCAGTATTATTTAGACAAGCAAAGTGACTGAAAATAACCACTAGTGAGAAAATAACTTTTCCATTTTAGGAAAAAAAAGATTAAAATTCACCTTGTCACAATTCACAGTTACCATAATTTATAGAATCCTAATTTACTATTTAGGATGATGGGGAAAGTGGTAATTAAATATGAAAAAACATCTTCATATTCTATACTTGCTGCAATAGTTCTTCATGTGTAGTAACTGTTTGTCAAATGTCTGTCATCTAAATACATATATAGTGAAATGTGAACAATAGAGTCAACCTTGTTGGTGACACTTTTTTTCTGTCAGTTGTGCACTAATTACAGCTTTTTTCTCTTAAAATATCCTGAACTTTGCTATCATGAGCCTGCCCCACCCAGTATTCTTTTTTGTAAGCACTTTATGGCTTTCTCTCAGATTTTCTTCCAACTGCTAAGATCCACTCCCTGTGTTGTGATATGTTGTCGGAACTATGAAGTGACAGTTGATCTGCTATGTCATCACAGATGACAGCAAAAACCTGGCGTTATTGAGCTGGGATTCTGTTGCAGGGCTGGTGCCTGACTCTTAGGGACCATAAGGTTCTGATTGAGACAAAGTGCCCATTCTCAGAAATGCTACAGTAGAAACATGGATTTTAAAATCAGTAAAATTTATCTTTAAATAGTATTAAAAATGGAATTTGAAGGCTGGGCATTGTGGTACATTTCTTTAATCCCAGCATTTATACACAGAAGCAGGAAGTTTGAGACCAGCCTGGTTTGCATGCCATGGTCTAAGACATTCAGAGTTACACAGTAAGATGCTCTCTTAAAAAAAAAACAACCAGACAACAAAAACAAAAATAAAAAAGAGAGAAATGTATGTAGTCTATAAAATATTGATCTAACCAGAATATAATTTTTGTCTATACTAGCTACTACAGAATGGGATTAATTAACACAGTGAGTTTAATTTTTGTTTCAGAAATCCAAAGACTTAGTTTATAGTTTTGTCTTTCCCACTAGGTACCCCAGAGTAGCCTTGAACTTGTGATCCTTCTGCATTAGCCTCATGACTGCTGAAGGTACAGATGCATACTCTGTGTTCAGTTTACCTTAATGGATTCTATAAAAAAAAAAAAAAAACTTTGGCTCTAAAAGTTTATCTTGATTCCTCAGGGACTATAGCATTATAATACCTGTTACATGATCTCCAACATGGGGCATATAACTTACAGTATAGATAGTTTAGCTTCAAATTCTTTTCACATTTTAATGAATGAAGTTGAGAGAACTTGTGTTATAGTTTCTGAAATGCTACCCACTGGCTCCTATGGGTAGCTCGACTTGGTTACCAGCTGATAGGATTTTGTAAGTGACAGGGTCCTGAGCCCTGTGGCCAAATCAGTGGATTATTACTTTGATGGATTCATAACTTGATGCCATTGCTAGGAAGTGGTGAAATACAAGTGGGCTAGTTGGAGGAGGTAGCACACTGCAGGTGTTCCCCAGAAAGACATAGCTTGGTCTGGCTCCTTCTTTTTCTGCCTCCAGACTTGCATGCTTTGATGCTGGCCCGCCAGTCTGGATCTGCCTCACTTCAGTCACAGAATAGTGAAAGCAGCTAACCCTAATCATGGGCTGAAACTCAGAGATGAGCCTAAGGGACCCTTCCCTATGTTTCCCAACTGCTCCTGCAGTCTAACAGAAACCAGAAGCAACTCTTACTAGGAGCAATTTCTTCTGTTCTTGTGTCAGAGCAAATCAGCAACAAGAGATGTCTGAGAAATGTTTGAAATTATGTAATAATGCAATCCATTATTTTATTTTACATTCTTCTTTTCTTATGTCATAGAAAAATAATGTGTTTTGGAAGCTAAACACATGATCATACAATGTACATTTTGGAAATAGTTTTTAAATGACTTGCTAATTGTGTTCCATATGGATGGAGTTAATAAGGCATAGTGTAAGAGCAGAAATCTTAGTGTGAATAAACTGAGTGAATACAATAGGAGCGGGAACAATTTAACACTTACATTAAATACAACATAACTGGTGTTTGGTGGTATTTATGAGAATAACAATGATAACATAACTATTAATTAGTTTTTTTGATTTTTTTTTTTTTTTGGTTTGAGACAGGGTTTCTCTTGTAGTTTTTGATGCTGTTTTGGAACTCACTCTGTAGACCAGGCTGGCTTGAACTCACAGAGATCCACCTGCCTCTGCCTCCCAATTGCTGGAATTAAAGGTGTGCATCACCACCCAGCTTGATTTGTATTATTATGAATAGAACTGGAGTCATTTAAAAGGACTTTACTATTTCATAATTACTTGCTTGATGTTTGAGTAGATGGTGCAAACTAAAGTGTAGAGGGCCGCAACCACACTCTCCACCATATGATGGCGCTGCACCGCCAGGTGAGCAAGAAAGCTCACACGTGTTGGTAACCTTCCACTACTCCCGAGGCATCACCTAGGACTGGGAGCAGCGGACCAATCCAAGAGTGACACGTCCGAAGCAGGGTCTGTTTCATATATAAGGGATGGCTTCCTTCATATCTGGGTCCCCGGCCATGTTGGCTGATACTCTCTCTCCCAAGAAGTATTAAAGCTATTTCTGCAGAAGGATCCTAGTGTTCCGCGTGGTTCTTGCTGGCGAGACTGGGCGTGGGACACTAAAGAATGAGAATATATCATTTACAGACAAGCATTTTTTTTCTTCCAAAGCCCTTTAACTGACTTTCCCCATCCTGTGTGGAACTGGGAAACAAAGCACATATTACCTTCACATATTACTATCTAGATAAACATCCCAAACCTAAAGAAGTCTTAAGAGGAAGAAACGTCAATGGAATACTAGTATTAATTAATTTTAATTATCTGTCCCAAAAGAAACTTTAAATAGTTTTGAAATAATAATTTTAATTTTAAGTTGAATTTACATATGTGTAAATTATTGGGCAGCTCAATATGTTGGTTGATGAAGCAAAGCACAGGAAGAACATATTAGAATCCTTGATACTGGTTGGTCAACCTGCTTGTTTTTATTATTGAAAAAATGCTTTTTTTCTTTTAATAAAAGTTTATTGCCAAAAAGAGTTTATTGTTTAAGTCTCTATGCCAAACTCAATTAATAAAAAAACCAAACATAGTAATTTAGTAAAGTTTTATATTACATGAAGACTCACTATAGAAAAGGAGACACAAAGAACTGTATATATATAGTCTGTGTGTGTCTGTGTGTGTATGTATGTGTCTGTGTTTCTGTGTGTGCACTTGTGCATGTGTGTGTGTTGAATTTAAGATAAGATTCGATAAAGAATATTAGGAATAGCATAAGAGGACCAAACAACATGTCACTGGTGATTGAATCAGTCTTCATACATCACACATGCTGAGGAAGTAGACTGTCTCTTTCAGGTTTAGAGGGCATGTAATGTATCTAATAGCATCCTATGGCCTGACAGAGGGGGATGGGCAGCCAAAGATCAGAGTGATCTTTCTTGCTTTCATAAAAGGGAAGTTTTTCTGCTGTTTTCTTCAGTGCTGAGGTGCTATATTTTAAGACACTATGTCTGGAAAGTATAAGCTTTCAATCTTATAGTATATTTAGAAATAAAAGAAAAGCTAAGCTTCTCCAGCATTTGCTGCATTACAGAATCAGAGACATGTGTGTCTCTACATTGTCAGTAGCAGGAGTCACTAATAAGGAGAATGAATTAAAAATCTGCTAAGGGCAGCCTAAAGAAATAACCAAAGTAGTGTCATAGCAAGAACATTCAAGTGTGTCCAGAAGTTAATGAGAAAGAGAAGAGGAGCGTTTCGTGTCTGTGGCAACCATCAACAGACTACACTATTCCCATTAACAGGAGATGATTGAAGCTACTCAATAGCACTGTTCCATTCAGAGTGCATGTCAGAGCTATGGTCTCTCCATTTAGTTATAACTCTTTTAAAGAACATTTTAAATTAGAATATACTTATGCCACTTCTCCCCTTCTCTTTCTTCCATTCATACCTTCTCATGTTCCCCCTCAAACCTCTCTTTTTACCCACCCATTTTAAATTGAAAGCCTTTTCCTTTATTATTGTTACATAAATGCACAAATATATAAATAAATTTATGGCTTCGTTTTTATTGTTTGTGTGCCTGTGGTTTGGAGGCTGTCAGGTTTGTATTTGATAACCAATTTGGGTGTTCATTCAAGAGAGTGCTGATTCTCCCTCTTTCGGCAGTCATTAGTTGCCTGTACATCTTTGTGTAGGGATAGGACACCATAAAAATTTCCCCTCCCATGCTATTGATATGGCCATTGTTCAAGCCTTATTTATGCAACCATTTCTAGGAGAGACAGGTTTGGAGTTGAATTCTTGAAGTTCTGACTTTTATAATACTTCCACTTCCTTTTCTGTGATATCTCCTGAACCATGGATGCAGAAACTGTGATGTCAATATATTCATTGAGACAGGGAGCGCTATGATTTATTGGTCTCTGCATTGTATCTAGTTGTGGTTTTCCATAATGCTTTTTATTTGCTGCAAAGAGAAGCTTCTTTGATGAGAAGTGTGATAAACAATATCTGTATATATGAGTAATATTTGTAATGAAGCTAGGAATTTTATTGACCTAGCAAAATAACTGCAGTAGACTTTCTCTTATGAATCATGACCTTTTAGGTATGGGAAGCTGGCTAGTTTTGCAGGACCAGGAATATTTACCACCCACGGAGTGGGTCTTAAGTACAGTTGGTTATTACTGCCAAATGTGAGAGGGTCTTCTGCACTTCTACAGATATCCTGCCACTGTTGTGGTTCATAGGTGTTACAACTGGGTAGGACCACTAATTCCTTTCTTATACTAGCAGCTTGAGTAATACTTTCTGTTATTATAAGAGCCACAGGAAGGAGATTTTCAGATTAGATTCATCTCAAGTCATAGTGCCTTAAGTGTACAGTGTCATTTACAATAGGTTCTTATATTCTCTGAGAAGTAAGTATAAAGAGAGTCTGTTCTTGTGTTTTCTGACTGCCCTGACCTGAATAATCAAACAGAACTATATTCATTACAACATTATTTTGGCTAGCCCTTACATTTTAAATTAATCCATTTCTATTAATCTATGTATCACCACGATGCTGTGGCCTACTGGTAAGGTTCTGGTATCTTTCTCCTTTGGAAGCTACATGGTGTCTCCCTGACTCCTTCTTCTCTTCTTCTCTATTAGAGCTTGGATTTCCTGCCTTGCTATATTCTGCCCTGCCATAAACCATTTATTAATCAATGGCAATTAAACATATTCATAGCATACAAAGGACATCCCACATCAAGTAAGCAAGGGGAACAGAAACAGCCTATATTATTTTGGGATGTTTCTTATACTTGGTACTGGGTTTTTGTCAGTTTATGATTCTAGAAACTTAATTCTTACTCTTATTTTGTAATAATAAACTCAAAACTCCAAAAGAAACAGATCAGGTTATGCACAGCAAGGCAATTCAATAGCTCATATATTTTAAAGGTTAAAATGTGGGGAAAGGACACTGTAAGATATTTCTTGTTTGAAAAATCACCCCAACCTTGTGCTTCAGAACAAGGATTTATCAGGTCTTGGACATAAGGCCTTGGGAGAAATACTTCTCCTGAGAAGTAGCTTTGAATAGTTTTATAAATGTAGTGATTCTTACATAGCTGTACTTAAAAACCCATATCATTTTAGACATTATTCCAGAGAAGTTTTTAAACTTGATGTCTAATGAAATTTTTTGTTGCTAATCGCCAGTGGATCTAATAGGAGACAAACGAATATAACCACAGCTTTTTTTTTTGAAATATCACTATTCATACTTGTAAATCTTTTCTGGCATTATGTCTTTTGGGTTTAGGCCTCTGGATTCAAGCTAACTTGCAGCACCCATTAAAACTTCTGTGAAGTTGATATGTATTTACTGAATATAAATGGTAACATTCCATCTTTCCCTAACATCATTAAAATGTAATCTTAAGTTCAACTTCTTATGGCCCTATATTGTATCCCTAAGCAGATGTTTGACAATCTCATTCATAATAGACAGTCAAGGAAGTGGATACGTAGAATAATAGGTAATTATGCATAACAGGTTAATTGATAAAAAAGGCACTGACTTTCTTTTCCAAAGATAATAATGTTATTCACTCAACTTACTTAGGTAAAATATAATAAATAAATGTCTATCCCCAGTGGAACCCTGAAAGGCTTGAGCTTAATTTAAACATATCCAACTAACACTTAATTTCATAATGTCTAGTATTGCTGTCAATGCAGTCGGTTCAAGTCTTGGCTTCCCTGGAAAATCATGAGTTTCCTGAGGATAAGAACTTGATCTTATATTACTACTGTTCCTTCATAGAACCTGATATTTAATCTTGTATAGAGAATATACTTAATAGTTTCTTGTGGCTTGGTAGCATTCCATCGTGAATTTTGCACAGAGTATTCTACAGAGTGAATTATGTTTTCTGTATTTTGAAAGTGATCCCTTTTACATTCCATAAACTGCACTTTAAGCCTAACCAGTCCCTGGTCTTATGAATAAAGGTGATGGTGGAACAAACATTGCCTAGTTGAACATATATTGACTAGTATGCTTTCTTACCACAGTGGCAGAGCTGAGACTGAGAACTTGCAATCCACCAAAGAAATGTATTTACTAATTTGCTCTTGAAGAATTACCTACCTTCTATGAAAACTGCAAGTACTTAAGGTTTGTTGCCATGTTTATTTTATTTTCTTATCTTACATCACACCACAGTTCTCCCTCCCACCACTCCTCACACTCTGCTCCCCCATCCCACCACTATCCACCCCTCTGAAAGGATAAGACCTTTTATGAGGAGTTACCAAAGCCTGGCACATTAAGTTGAGAATGGACCAAGCCCCTCTCCCTTGCATCAAGGTCAAGCAAGGCATCCCACCATAGGGAGCAGACTCCAAAAAGCTAGCTCATGCACCCAGAACAGATCGTGGTCCTACTGTCAGGGGCCTCACAAAAAAATCAAGCCACATAACTGTTCACTTACGTGCAGAGGACCCAGCACAGTTCCATGCAGCTCCACAACTGTCGGTCTAGAGTTCAAGAGTTCCCATGAGCTTGGTTCATCTATCTCTACAGATTTCCCCATCATGGTCTTGATCCGCACTTCATATAACTCCTTCTCCCTCTCATTGCCTGGGCTCTCAGAGCTTGGTCTGGTGCTTGGCTCTGCATCTGCTTCTGTCAGTTACTAGATGAAAGATCTATAATGACAGATAGGGTATTCACCAATCTGATTACAGGGGAGAGTCAGTTCAGACACCCTTCCACTATAGCTAGGAGTCTTAGCTGGCGTCATCCTTGTGGATTCCTGGGAATTTCCCTAGCACCAGGTTTCTCCCTAACTCCATAACGGTTCCCTCTATCAAGCTATCTTTTTCAAATGAAAGATATTTCTCTTTGGCTCACTCCCTCCACCAACTCGACCTTCCCATTCCCTCATGTTTTCATCCCATAACCTTTCCTCTCTATTCTCCCCACCCTCGATTTACTCAGGAGATTTCATCTATTTCCCCTGCCCAGAACAATCCATGTGTCCCTCTTAGGGTCCTTCTTGTTACCTAGCTTCTCTGGAACTGTGGACTGTAGTCTGATTATCCTTTGCTTTATACCTAGTATCCACTTATGAGTGAATGCATACTGTGTTTGAGTCTGGGTTACCTCACTCAGGATTTTTATTCTAGTTCCATCCATTTGCATGCAGATTTCATGATGTCATTGTTTTTTACAGTTGATAATACTCCATTGTGTAAATGTACCACATTTTCTTTATCCAAAGAGGGCATTCAGATTGTTTTCAGGTTCTGGCTATTATAAATAATGCTGCTATGAACACAGTAGAGCATGTGCCCTTATGGTATGATTGTGCATCTTTTGGGTATATTCCCAAAAGTGGTATCACTGGGTCTTGAGGTAAATTGATTTGCAAGTTTTTGAGAAACTGCCATACTGATTTCCAAAGTGACTGTACAAATTTGCACTCCCACCAGCAGTGGAGGAGTTTTCCTCTTACTTCACATCCTCTTCAACATAAAATGTCCTCATTATTTTTAATCTTAACCATTGTGACAGGTGTAATATGGTATCTCAGAGTCCTTTAGATTCGCATTTCCCTGATGATTAAGAATGCTGTGCAGTTTCTTAAATGCCTTTTGGCCATTTGAGATTCTTCTGTTGCGATTTCTCTGTTTAGATCTGTACTCTGCTTTTTTGCTTTTTTTCAAGACAGGATTTTTCTGTGAAACAGCCCTAGCTGTCTTGTAGCTAGCTAGTGTAGTCCAGGCTGACCTCAAACTTACAGAGATCAACCTGCCTCTGCCTCCTAAGTGCTGGGATTAAAGGTGTGCACCACCACTACCTAGCTATACTCCATCTTTCAATTGGATTACTTGGTATTTTTATGTCTAGTTTCTTGAATTCTTTATATATTTTGGAGATCAGCCCTCTGTAAGATGTGGGGATGGTGAAGATCGCTTTCTATTCTATAGGCTTTCATTTTATTTTATTTACTGCATTCTTTGTCTTGCAAAATTTTTCAGTTTCAGGAGTTCACATTTATTAAAACTATTCCAACTTGTACTTGCTGCTAGTTTCTTTTAAAGATTTATTTATTATTTTTATTTATGATTTTGTGTGTATGCCTGCATAAGTTTATGTGCACCATATACAGGCAGTTCCTCATAGAGGTCAAAGAGCATCAGATGCCATGCAACTGGCAGTAAATACAGTTGTAACATGGGTGCTGAGAACCAAACCCAGGTCTTCTGCAAGAGCAACAAGTGCTATTAACCACTGAACCATCTCTCTGGTCCCAGTACTTAAGGTTTAAATTAATTAATTTCTATCTTTCTCAGAAATAAATTAGATGCTAGTGTTGAATAATTAATTAAGCATTTCTGTTAGCATAAGTATAAAAAATGATCGATAAAATACTGTGGTATGTGATCTGTGAGCTGCTCCTTGCTACAGCTACTGTATTCCTTTAGGTTGAAGCTCAAACACACCCTAAAAATAAAATCTCATGCCAGATAAAGCTTCATTTAAACCAAAGTTCAGTTTAAATTAAAAGGTTGAAACAGTCACATTATAGTAGGGAAAAATACAGCTGTTTTAAAAGAGGATTGAATTGTCTGCTTGTTGTAAGCTGCCCTTTGAGGCTGTCCATCTGTAGAAAGTGTATTCATAAAGTACTACTAGCTGGATGAAATAATGGTTTGCTAGGGATGTTAAGAAAACAATTGTTCATCATTGTGTTGATTTTACAACAGTGTTCATACTAAAAAGATGAAACTTTGTCCTGCTTACTTTATGATAATGTGATTACACTGGGGGCATTAACACACATTTTTGATTATTATCTCATTGGAGTGACTTTAGAAGCCAAGTAAAATGCCATTAAAGAGTTAACATTGAAATTCTTTTATTTGAATATTTTTATTTATTTATTTATTTTTTTTGTAATTTTATTAAATTATAAAAAGTTTCCATTTACGCCCCTCCTCCCAACGCCCTCCCACTCCCCCCTCCCTCTCCTCCTCCCTCTTTGTCCCCTAGGGAAGTCAGGGTCTCCTGCCCTGTGGGAAGTCCAAGTTCCTCCCCCCTCACTCCAGGTCCAGGAAGGTGAGCATCCAAACAGACTGGATCCCCAAAATCCAGTATATGCAGAGGAAACCAGTCCCAGTGTCATTGTCAATGGCTTCTCGGAAAGACTGCAGGCCAGCCACATTCAGAAAATCCGGCCACATTCAGAGAATGTGGTTGGATCACATGCTCGTTCAGTCACGGTCCATCTGGCCTTGGTAAACTCTCATTAGATCCGACCCCTTGTATCAGTGGGTGATAGTATCCCTCGCAGTCCTTCGTCATTTTCTTCCTCCTTTTGCTCCTCGTTTGGATCTTGGGGGGCTCAGTTCGGTGCTCCAACGCGGGCCTCCATCTGTATCGTCATCCAACGCCAGATGAGGGATCTATGGTGATAAGCAAAATATTCATCAGTATGGTCACGGGCCAAGGCCGGTTCAGGCACCCCCTCCTCTGTCCAGAGAACAATCTGGGGATCTCTCCTTGGACCTGGGATCCCATATATAATCAAGTTTCCTGTAAACTCTAATATGACTCCCTTAGTTGAAATATATTCTTCCCTGATCCCACATTCATCCTTCCTCCCTTCCCCCCATCCCGGTCAACCGAGCTTTCTCCATTCCTCCCCTACTCCCTTCTCTCTAACCCTCTCCCCTTCCATCAACCCTCCCACCCCCCCCCCCATGCACCCAAGGTTACCTGGGACTCTTGACTATTTCCTACCTCCTGGCGGATAGGTAAATAATCTTCATCAGGTTCGTCTTCTTATTTAGCTTCTCTAGGATCACGAATAATAGGCTCAAAGACCTTTAATTATGGTTAGAATCCACTTATGAGTGAATACATACCGTGTTCCTCTTTTTGGGTCTGGCTTACCTCACTCAGTAAAGCGTTTTCTATGTCCATCCATTTGCATGCAAAATTCAAGATGTCATTATTTTTTACCGCTGAGTAAAACTCTAATGTGTATATGTTCCACACCTTTTTTAACCATTCTTCTATTAAGGGGCACCTAGGCTGTTTCCATGTTCTGGCTATTACAAATAGTGCTGCTATGAACATAGTTGAACAAACGCTTTTGTAGTATGTTTGGGCATCTCTAGGGTATATTCCCAAGAGAGGAATTGCTGGGTCCTGAGGGAGGTTGACTCCCAGTTTCCTGAGAAACCTCCACACTGATTTCCAAAGTGGCTGCACAAGTTTGCATTCCCACCAACAATGGATGAGTGTTCCCCTCATTCCACATCCCCTCCAGCATAGGTTATCATTGGTGTTTTTAACTTTAGCTATTCTGACAGGTGTAAGATGGTATCTCAAAGTGGTTTTGATTTGCATTTCCCTGATCGCTAAGGAGGTTGAGCATGACCTTAAGTGTCTTCTGGCCATTCGAAGTTCATCTGTTGTGAATTCTCTGTTCAGATCAGTACCCCATTTTTTAATTGGGTTAATTAGAGTTTTAGTGTCTAGTTTCTTGAGTTCTTTGTATATTCTGGAGATCAGACCTTTGTCTGATGAGGGGTTGGTGAAGATCTTCTCCCAGTCAGAAGGCAGCCTTTTTGTCTTACTGACAGTGTCCTTTGCTTTACAGAAGCTTCTCAGTTTCAGCAGGTCCCATTTATTCATTGTTTCTCTTATTGTCTGTGCTGCTGGGGTCCTACTTAGGAAGTGGCCTCCTGTGCCTATATCTTGTAGACTACTTCCCACTTTCTCTTCTATCAGGTTCAAAGTGGACAGATTGATGTTGATGTCTTTAATCCATTTGGACTTGAGTTTTGTGCAAGGTGATAGATATGGATCTATTTTCATTCTTCTACAGGTTGACATCCAGTTATGCCAGCACCATTTGTTAAAGACGCTTTCCTTCTTCCATTGTATACCTTTAGCTCCCTTGTCAAAAATTAGGTGTTCGTAGGTTTGAGGGTTAGTATCTGGGTCTTCTATTCGATTCCATAGGTCGACTTCTCTGTTCTTATGCCAATACCAAGCTGTTTTCAATACTGTAGCTCTGTAATAGAGTTTGAAGTCAGGGATAGTAATGCCTCCAGAAGTTCCTTTATTGTATAAGATTGTTTTGGCTATCCTGGGTTTTTTGTTTTGCCATATAAACTTAATTATTGTTCTCTCAAGGTCTGTGAAGAAGTTTGATGGGATTTTGATGGGGATTGCATTGAATCTGTAGATTGCTTTTGGTAGAATTGCATTTTTACTATGTTGATTCTCCCAATCCAAGAGCAGGGGAGGTCTTTCCATTTTCTGGTATCCTCCTCAATTTCTCTTTTCAAAGGCTTAAAGTTCTTGTCAAATAGGTCTTTCACATCCTTGGTTAGAGTAACCCCAAGATATTTTATGGTGTTTGTGGCTATCGTGAAAGGTGATGTTTCTCTGATTTCCCTCTCCGTTTCTTTATCCTTTGTGTATAGGAGTGCCACTGATTTTTTGGAGTTGATCTTGTATCCTGCCACGTTACTAAAGGTGTTTATCAGCTGTAGGAGTTCTTTGGTAGAGTTTTTGGGGTCGCTTATGTACACTATCATATCGTCTGCAAATAACGAAAGTTTCACTTCATCCTTTCCAATTCGAATCCCCTTGATCCCCTTATGTTGTCTTATTGCTATTGCTAGAACTTCAAGCACTATATTGAAGAGGTATGGAGAGAGTGGACAGCCTTGTCGTGTTCCTGATTTTAGTGGAAAGGCTTTGAGTTTCTCTCCATTCAATTTGATGTTAGCTGTCGGCTTGCTGTATATTGCTTTTATTATATTTAGTTATGATCCTTGTATCCCCAGTCTCTCCAACACCTTTATCATAAAAGGGTGTTGAATTTTGTCAAACGCTTTTTCAGCATCCAATGAAATGATCATGTGATTTTTTTTCTTTCAGTTTATTTATATGATGGATTACATTGATAGATTTGCGTATGTTGAACCATCCCTGCATCTCTGGGATGAAGCCTACTTGATCATAATGGATGATTTTTCTAATGTGTTCTTGGATTCAGTTTGCCAGTATTTTATTGAGAATTTTCGCATCGATGTTCATGAGTGAGATTGGCCTGTAATTCTCTTTCTTGGTTGTGTCTTTGTGTGGTTTTGGTATTAGGGTGACTGTAGCTTCATAAAAGGAGTTTGGCAGTGACTTTTCTTTTTCTATATTGTGGAATACATTAAGGAGTATAGGTATTAGCTCTTCCTGGAAGTTCTGGTAGAATTCTGCATTGAAACCATCTGGTCCTGGGCTTTTTTTGGTAGGGAGATTTTTGATAACAGCTTCTAGTTCTTCACGACTAACAGGTCTATTTAGATTGTTCACCTGGTCTTGGTTCAACTTTGGTATATGGTACTTATCTAAAAAAATGTCCATTTCTTTTACATTTTCCAACTTTGTGGCATATAAACTTTCGTAGTAAGATCTAATGATTCTCTGTATTTCCTCTGTGTCTGTGGTTATGTCCCCCTTTTCATTTCTGATCCTATTAATTTGCAAGTTCTCTCTCTGCCGTTTGATTAGTTTGGATAGGGGTTTGTCAATCTTGTTAATTTTCTCCAAGAACCAGCTTTTTGCTTCATTGATTCTTTGAATTGTTTTCTGTGTTTCTATTTTGTTGATTTCAGCCCTCAGTTTGATTATTTCCAGTCTTCTACTCCTCCTGGGTAAATCAGCTTCTTTTTTTTCTAGAGCTTTCAAGTGTGTTGTTAAGTCTCCAATGTGTGCTTTCTCTGTTTTCTTTAGGTGGGCACTTAGTGCTATGAACTTTCCTCTTAGCACTGCTTTCATTGTGTCCCATAGGTTTGAATACGTTGTGTCTTTGTTTTCATTATATTCAAGGAAGACTTTAATTTCTTTCTTTATTTCTTCCTTGACCCAGGGGTGATTTAGTAGTTGACTGTTCAACTTCCATGAGTTTGTTGGCTTCATGGGGGTACCATTGTTGTTGAATTCTAATTTTAATCCATGGTGATCTGACAAGACACAGGTGGTCACTAATATTTTTTTGTATCTGTGGAAGTTTGCTTTGTTACCAAGTATGTGGTCAATTTTCGAGAAGGTTCCATGAGCTGCAGAGAAGAAGGTATACTCTTTCCTATTTGGGTGGAGTGTTCTATAGATGTCTGTTAAGTCCATTTGATTCAGTACCTCCAGTAAATCTCTTATTTCTCTGTTAGGTTTCTGTCTGATTGACCTGTCCATTGGTGAGAGAGGAGTGTTGAAGTCTCCTACTATTAGTGTGTGTGGTTTGATGACTGCCTTGAGTTCTAGAAGAGTTTCTTTTACATATGTGGGTGCCTTTATATTAGGGGCATAGATATTCAAGATTGAGACTTCTTCCTGATGAATTGTTCCTGTTATGAGTATGAAATGTCCATCTCCATCTCTTCTGATTGATTTTAGTTTGAAGTCGATTTTGTTAGATATTAGAATGGCCACACCCGCTTGTTTCTTAGGTCCATTTGCTTGGAAAACCTTTTCCCAACCCTTTACTCTGAGTAGGTGTCTGTCTTTGTGGTTGAGGTGTGTTTCTTGTAGACAGCAGAATGTTGGATCCTGTTTTCGTATCCAATCTCTAAGTCTGTGCCTCTTTATAGGTGAGTTGAGACCATTGATATTAAGTGATATTAATGACCAGTGATCGATGACTCCGGTCATTTTTTTGGGTAGTAGCGTGTATGTGTTTTCCTTCTTTGAGTTGTGCTTGTGGAGGGTCGCTAGATGTCTGAGTTAATGTAGGCAGTGTTGGGAATGTTGGATTCCTTGGGTTGTGATTTTCCTTCTAGTATTCTCTGTAAGGCTGGATTAGTAGCTACGTATTGTTTAAATTTGTTTTTATCCTGGAATATTTTGTTTTCTCCGTTGATAGTGAACAATAGCTTGGCTGGGTAAAGTAGTCTGGGTTTGCATCCATTGTCTCTTAGTTTCTGCAGTACCTCTATCCAGGACCTTCTGGCTTTCATGGTTTCCATCGAGAAGTCTGGTGTAAGTCTGATAGGTTTACCTTTATAAGTTACTTGACCTTTTTCCTTTGCAGCTTTCAATATCCTTTCTTTAGTCTGAATGCTTTGTGTTTTGATTACTATATGACGAGGGGATGTTTTTTTCTGATCCAGTCTATGCGGTGTTCTGTATGCTTCTTGAACCTTCATAGGAATATCGTTCTTTAGGATGGGAAAGTTTTCTTCTATAATTTTGTTGAGTATATTTTCTGGACCTTTGAAATGCAATTCTTCTCCTTCTTCTACTCCTATTATTCTTAGATTTGGTTTTTTTATTGTGTCCCACAGTTCCTGAATGTTTTGTGATGAGAATTTGTTGGATTTGCTGTTTTCTTTGGACAGAGTGTTTAATTTCTCTATGGTGTCCTCAGAGTCTGAGATTCTTTCTTCTATCTCTTGTATTCTATTGGTTAAGCTTGTTTCTGAAGTCTCTGTTCGTTTACCCAGATTTTCCATAGCCAGCCGGCCCTCGGTTTGTGATTTCTTCATTGACTCCATTTCAGTTTTCAAATCTTGAACTGTTTCTATTACCTGTTTGATTGTTTTTTCTTGGTTTCCCAGAATTTCATTTACGGATTTACTCATTTCTTCAAACTTTTTGGTATATTTCTCTTCCATTTCTTTACTCATTTCCTCAATTTTTTTGTTATACTTATCTTCCATTTCTTTACGGCAGATTTTCACCTCCTGTTTAATTTCCTCTATTATTTTCATAAAAAAGCGCTTAGAGTCAATTTCTTCTATTTCTTCTGGCGTAGGGTGTTCAATTCTTCTAGTTTCGAGCTCCCTGGATTCTGGCGGTGTCATGTTGCCTTTCAGGTTGTTGGAGGAATTCTTGCATTGGCGCCTGCCCATCTCTTCCACTCTGGATGAAACTCCTCAGCACTTTCTGGATAGAACTCCTCAGCACTCTCTGGGTAGGACTTCACAGCACTCTCTGGATAGAGCTCCTCAGCCCTCTCTGGGAAGAACTGCTCAGCAGGGCAACAGGGCTAGCTGGTCTTCCCAGGACTCAGGAGACAAAGGGCCCGCAGCAGTGGGGGGAGGGGAGGGGTCCCTTGGAACACCGAAGACCCTGCCGCAGAAGCTGAGGAGGGGAGGGCTGTGCTCCCTTCCCAGACAGGCCTTGAATATTTTTAAAGGCCATAATTTTGATATTTGGTGAACATATGCCTCTGCCAGCTATTTAGTATCTCATGTTTTCTTATTTCAGTTATATTTTTCTACTTTTCAGTGTTCTTCCATAATGCTTGTCAGTAGATGTTCAGTTCACTATATTAAACTGTATGATTGACATGAAAGAATTTTTTTATTATAACAGCTAGATAATTTAGAAAGAATAATGACAAAATCAGAGAATCAAAAGTTCAATATTTCATAAGTTTTGATCCCTAGAATCTACATAGAAATCTACATGGGGCTATGCATGAGCCTGTAAGTCCAGTGCTGGGGTTTACTGGGGCAGAATACAGTTTTGCCCATAGAAGGGAAAAAGGAACATGGTGATAGAGGAGGACACTAAATACTTTCTTCTGCCCTGTGCATACATGTGTATAAATGTGTACCTGCATACATATGCACTCACACACATGCAACAAACACATGTAAATAATAATTGCCACATATAGGGCACTGTCTACTTATTGATATTGTATTGACTACTTCATGTATTATTCCTTTGTAACAGAACTTTCATCGACTAAGTAATAGCACTAGAATTCCCAATCTATAGAGCTGGACCAGAGGTCACTTTTTTTTATTATATTTGTGAATTATTTCCGTGGCTTCCCAAGCGGATAGAATACCATAAAGATCCTTTACATTAATAGAGGTTTTGTATATTTAACATCCTCCAAGGAAATCACTAGAATATCCAGAGGAGAATTGAATGGAGGTTTTAGTTGCACACTGAACTCTCATCTGAAGCTAACTTTTCTAGAGAATATTCTGTATTCTACATACTAACTGTTGCACGTTCACCCCATACCAATAGATATGGATCCTGAATTTTATAAATTAGTTGTAAAACAGCTCTTAGAATTGATGTAGACAGTATTCAATCTTCATCTGTCTGTTAGTACACAATCTCTGTGCTTGGCATCTTTATGATATTCAATAATACGAATGATAAATTTTTTATAAAGACTCACTGGATTAAGCTTAAATTGAATGATATTTTATACAACCTCAGAAGCATTCAGAATTGGTAGCAGGCCTATAAGTTAATAGAAAAAGTTGATCACATTTTTAAGCAGTATTTTCATGAACATTTTAATTTGTGGCATCACAAGGTGGCTTCAGAAAGAAGTTCTGTTTTGTTGTTCCTTTTCTTTTGAATTTTTTTTCCTATTTTTTTAAAAATAAAGGTCTCACTATGGTGCTGATGTTGGCTTAGAACTTGTGAAGGTTACATCTCTATATCCTGAGTGGTGGGATTATTGTTGTGTGTCATCAAGTTCAGCTGAAAAGTTCTAATTATGCAACCTCTAGTTACTCACCCTGAGTACTAAGGTTCTATGAATCATTAAAGAGAACATTATATCAGAACAGATAAATCTAAAGGGCTGGAAATATATGTCAGTGATAGATCATTTATCTTCATGAAGATTTCAAACACTATAAAGTAAGAAAATATATTAAAATATCTTATAAACCAACATGTATCCATTACACAAGTGTATATGTAAAATTAGAAACCAAATATCATCTGCCCATGCTAATGTCACCCTAACAGCATCTACAACCTCTACAGTCATGTCCCTATGCAGAATGTATAATATGAAAACACTTATGGCAGGTGTGCAGTGAACCAAATTTAGTAGTATTAACTGAGGTTTACAAGTATTGACTAGAATCTCTCCCTTCTGACTCCTCCAAAAGTGGATTTTATTCCCTCTAAGAACAGTTATTTTACCCATGGGATGAATCAAATAATGTAGAAAAATAAAAGAGAATCTAAGAAACACATTTGTTGGTTTTGTAAAGCAGCATTTTTAAATTTATAAAATACTAAATTTGATGTGGGATTCCCCTGTGTATGCTATGAATATCGTTGGTTAATAAAGGAACTGCTTTTGGGCCTATAGCAGAGCTGTAGGGGAACAGAGTTAGGCAGGGAAAACTAAGCTGAATGCTGGGAGAAAGGAGGCAGAGTTAGAAGTCATGTAGCCCCTCCAGAGCCAGATGGAACATTACTCGGTAAGCCACAGCCACATAGCCATACACAGATTACTAGAAATGGATTAAATTAAGATGTAAGAGTTAGCTAATAAAAAGCTAGAGCTAATGGGCAAAGTAGTGTTTTGATTGATACAGTTTCTGTGTGATTATTTCAAGGCTGAGCAGTAGGGAAACAAATGGTCTCCTTCCAACATAAATTTTGAAAGTAGATGTTTTAGTTAGAAGCTAAAGAAGCATAATAAAGGAATAAATAGCCATTTTTTCTGTTTCATCCACTAAGTAATAGCATTCAGATATAATCGAAAAACAATTCTGTCTTTTATGAGATGAAGGTTTTGAAGTTTCAAAGACTCTCATTATTCTGAGATATTCTTACTGTTTTATGCTTGTGGTTCAAGATGTAAGCCCTCAGCTTCCTGATCCTGCTGCCATGAGTTTGGTCCACCATGATGGACTTTTATCCTTCTCAAATAAACTATTCTATGAAATGCCTTGGTCATGGTATTTTATTGTAGCGACAGAAAATGCATGGAATATGTGGAGTACTGAAGCCTTGGTATAGGTAAACTCTACCTGTGGTGGTTAGAAAGAAAATGACCCCCAAAGGGTCCATTAGGAAGTATGGCCTTGGTAGGGTAGGCATGAACTTGCTGGAGGAAGTGTGCCACTGTGGTTGTGGGTTTTGAGTTCCTATGCTCAAGATATTCCCAGCATCACAGTTTACTTTCTGTTGCCTTTAAATCAAAATGTAGAAATCTCAGCTCCTTCTCCAGCATCATGTTTGCCTGCATGTTCCCGTGTCCTGCTATAATGATAATGGACTAAATCTCTGAAACTGTAGAACAATTAAATGTTTTCCTTTGTAAGAGATAAGAGTTACCATGGTTATGGTGTCTCTTTTTTTTCATTTATTTATAAAAAATTTCCACTTCCTCCCCTCCTCCCAATACCCTCCCACTCCCCGCACTTCCTCTCCTCCTCCCTCTCCAGTCCTAAGAGCAGTCAGGGTTTCCTGCCCTGTGGGAAGTTCAAGTTCCTCCCCCACTCCCTCCAGGTCTAGGAAGGTGAGCATCCAAACAGACTAGGATCCCAAAAAGCCAGTACATGCAGACAAAACAAGACCCAGTGCCATTGTCAATGGCTTCTCAGTCAGCCCCCATGTCAGCCACATTCAGAGAATCCGGCCTCATTCAGAGAATACAGTTTGATCACATGCTCGTTCAGTCCCAGTCCAGCTGGCCCTGGTGAGCTCCCACCAGACCAGTCCCCTTGTATCAGTGGGTGAACGCACCCCTCACGGTCCTGACTTCCTTTTTCATGTTCTCCCTCCTTCTGCTCCTCATTTGGACCTTGGGGGCTCAGTCCAGTGCTCCAATGTGGGTCTCCGTCTCTATCTCCATCCACCGTCTGATGAAGATTCCCTCCGATCCAGCCTTCCTTGCCCACACTCTCCCTCCATCCGCTTCCCATCCGGGCCAAGGGAGTCAAGTCCAGTGTTCCAATGTGGGTCTCTGTCTCTATTTCCATCCATCGCCAGATGAAGGTTCTATGGTGATATGCAAAACATTCATCAGTATGGTCATAGGCTAAGGCCAGTTCAGGTATCCTCTCCTCCGCTGCCCAGGGAACAATCTGGGAACTTCTCCTTGGGCCTGGGAACCCCTCCAGAATCAAGTCTCATGCAAACACTAAAATGGCTCCCTTAGTTGAGATATATACCTCCCTGTTCCCACATCCATCCTTCCTCCCTCCCCCCATCCCACTCCCCCAAGCCATCCCCAATCCTCCCTCTCTCTCTTGAAAGCAATAGAAATACTAAGACATTACCTATATCAAATGCCTACCCATACATAGCCTAGATTCCTTTAGTAGCAGAATAATCTACTGTATCCTTTTAAAACTTTAAGTACTGATAGGTCAAAGAGGAAGTAAAAGTTCATTTGTGAGTTAGAAGAAAGAAAGAAAGGTTAAGTTTTAGAATTTGGAAATAATTGATTACGTATTCCTTAAGTGACTTTAAAAGAGGAATAATAGAGTCTAATGAATTTGCATTAAAAATTTTAAATTTTGATTATGAAGGATTTTAAAATATCATTTCATGCTTGGCAGTGGTGGCACACCTTTTTAATTCCAGCACTTGAGAGGCAGAGGCAGGCAGATTGCTATGAGCTTAAGTTCATTACATAATAAGGGCAGAACCTTCATGAATGAGATTAATCTTCTAATTTAGGGACCTAAGAGAGGTTGGTTATTTGTTGTCTGAAACAACAAGAAGATATTCCTTATAAGGAAACAGGATTTTCCCTGCCTTCAAGTCTGCTGCTGTCCTGAACTATGAGAAGTATTTCTCCCTTGTATGTGATGTACCTATTGATGGCAATTTATGTTGATCCACATTAGAATGAGGCATTTGCATACTATAAAGAATTTTAATCCATCTGAAATAAATGAAAGATATCAAAATGCCTGGAATATTTTGCTAAAATACATAATTACTCAATTAACAAACATAAATCTGAAAGGATTTTCTAACCCACTCTGCCAAAATGTGCTTTGTGTGACATCATGATATATTTTTAAGAAATGATTCAATTGCACTCTTTATTGTTCCTCCCTGAAAAGAGACAACTAAGAGAAGCAAAGGAAATCAAGACAAGCTGTGAAATCATCACTTCACAGAAGATTTGTCTAGGCATAGCAACAGGCACCAATTCACCACTGTCCACTGCTAGTATTGATGACCAAAACTTTAGCTGTACTTCCTGTAAGTTAGTAGGCCTTGAAATTTTCCATGATTTCACTGGTGATTGTGTTAATGAAAGGGCTTAAGGCAGCAGTAATCATTGCCCAACCTGGCTCCATATAAAACCAGAATACACTGTCCAGAGCCATGGTACATCATTCAATGATGAAAAATTACTTGAGTTTGGGGCTGAGAATCTAATTGCTAATACTGAATTTTCAGAGGAACAGAAAGACAGAGGTGCAGACACTTTACTTTTAAAAAGTCATAAAAACAAAAATCAGAAAGTGAAGTCCTAGTTTAAATTGACTCTGTTTTATAGATTCTGACTAAAAGCTTGTAATATTAGTACAGTAGAAATGCCACTTACATGGCAAATCCTGAGAGAATAATGTACACATTGAACAGTTGCACCTTGTAGGGATTTTAGGGTCAAAAAATGATATCAGGTTGAAGCAGTAATTTCAATTTATGTCTTCCCCAACATTTGAGATGAATACTGTCTTGACTTTTGATAAACTAATACTTTGTGTCATCAACATTCAATTGTTAGACTCTACTAAGAATGATTTATAAACTTTGATAAGATACAGATTTAAAAAACATATATCTAGTTCATATCTAGAATCTATTGATTAAGAACTAGATATATGTTTTTTAGTTTTTAATTTTAATTTCTTGTAGTGCAGAGTGTAACATGAGGGCTTGCTTGTTGGGGATTTCTGTCCTCCCATCAGGTCCCACAGCTGTTCACCCCCAGAAGAAAATCACACAGAGGTCTATATCAATGATAAACTGTTTGGCCCATTAGCTCAGGCTTCTTATTAACTCTTATAACTTATATTAACCCATTATTCTAGTATATGTTAGCCACATGGTGCAGTACCTTTTTCAGCGGAGCAGGTTATACCCTGCTTCTTCAGTGTCTGGACAGGACTGCAGAAAGAGCTTCATTCTTCCCAGAATACTCCTGTTCTCATCGCCTCGCCTCTACTTCATGTCTGGTTGTCCCGCCTATACTTCTTACCTGGCTATTGGCCAATCAGCATTTATTTAAAACATAATTGACAGAATACAGAATTGTCCTGCACCAGCAGATCAAATCCAGTATGTTGTTCATTGTAGGCAACTGGTCTGTCTCTGGGCAGCATCTCTATCCTAGGAAGGTACTTTCTAAAAGTTTGCTCCAAGATACTTAGATGGAGGACTTTTGGACCGTAACTTACTTTTAAAGGTTAGGCAAAAGCATTTGTATAATAGAAATGGATTGATAACTTGGAGGAGATTCTAATATATGAGATTATCTCCTGTTGATTTTTAAATTTTGTTTTATGATCCTACATTAAAACAACCAATAAATGATTATATATTTAAAATACAAAATACTTCATCTATCCATGGATACATTCTGTTCATGGAAGCAAACATTTTGAAGCATAAAATACCCAGATGGTGGTGTAGCAGGCTCTTCTGTTTGTGTGTTGCTTTCATTGGTTGAATAAAGAGACTGCCTTGGCCTTTTGATAGGGCAGCCCTTAGGTGGGCGGAGTAGACAGAAAACAGAATGCTGGGAAGAAAGGAAGTGTGGCAGAGGCCATGGCTCTCCTCTTCGAAACGGATGCTGGTTAGATTCATGCAGGTAAGCCACAGTCAAGTGGCAATACACATTAATGGAGATGGCTTAAACTAATATGTGAGAGCCAATAAGAGGTTAGAACTAATGGGCCAGGCAGTAATTTAATCAATACAATTTCCGTGTGGTTATTTTTTTTGGGGGGGGGCTAAGCTAGCTGGGCAGTGGGATGCAGCCCGCCATTCCCCCTACAACAAGATGGGAATATTAGTTTTATTTTTCCTTTTTCTCTAGAACTTTCTGGTTCTTGATATATTCTGGACTATTTATTCATGAAAGGCCACTTTAGATGGCATTGTTCATATGAGTGAAGTTTCTAGTATTTATTTTTTGTTTAGAACCATGAGAGTAATTTCGTATCTATGCCGGTAACTTCAGTATTACAAATACCCCTACTCTAATACTGAGTTGTGCCTGTTCTATACTGCAATAGATTATACCACATTGGCAGTTCAAGGGATTGTGTAAGTTCTATGTTAAATGTAAAACATGCTTGTCTTTTACCTACTTTAAACTATGACATTTATTTCTCTTTCTCTGTTCTACTCTAAATTTGTTCAATAACTTCATTTCTTTTCCTTGTCTAATTCTGACTTAGTTCTATGGTAATTATTTCATATATTTTACCTAACCTATCTTATTTGAAAATTATTTTTACAATCTTAGATGTGGAAAAGTGACATCACAGCCATTCTACCCCAAGACATTGAAGATTCCAAACTACTAAAGTTCTCTACCTCCTACATCTCTCATGGGAAGGCAAAGATTACAGCATTCAAGCTGTAAGAAATGCAATGATACAGTTATCATGTTTACAGACATAATACAGTCCTAAAATATAATACTTTTTATATTGGGTGAACTTGATATAAATATGCTACTATGGAGTATGATAAGATATAATTGTAGAATACCTACAGGTTTGTCTTGCACCATTTCCCCCATAGGTAGATAGATACTAGTCACTGGAATCCACCTCATTTGGGTACTATAGGAATTTTATCTTGGTAGAAACATCAGATATTAATTTCTTGTGCAAATCAGAAGGGCAAGTAGCCATTTTAATGCAGAAAAGCAGATTTCCTGGCTTGGTCCCACTTCAGTGGAATAAAAAGATGCAATCAACAATTTTGGAATACAGACAAGGTCAACACTTCTAACCTTGTTTTTCCAGAATTTTGGTGGCAGAGAAGTGCACCTGGGCATTATTTTCAATACACAGAAGTGCTTAGAGGAAGCTTAGAAAGTCTGAATTAATTTCAGTGTACCTCATGATGTATTCATGGAGAATTCAGGACCTTTAACCAAACAGCTCAATTGTATCCTAGTTGATAGTGTTGACTTCAAGAGACAAAGTGGTGACATTTATCCAGTTGGTGTTAGCTTTAAAATGATGATCATTTCAGTTTCTCCATTGTTGCTATGATATAATAAAAAGTCCCCTGAGATTTAACACTATCTGAAAGAAAGAGACGGAAACATTTAAAACTACTCAGGGCACAATTGAAACAACTAAATCTATAATTAATTTTTCTGCTACTTGGTAGAATGGAGAGTCAAATCAATTTTTTTTTTACTTTATAAAGTTATTTTGATACTCAAACTATCATGGTGTGAGAACTAAACATTTTCTATACTTATATTTAACCCACCCTTCCCCAGTATTAGTAATGATCTTACAAAGACTCAAGAAAATTCTGATGTCATTAAAGCTGTTGTAGCTGCTATTTATTCCTCCTAGACCCATTTATTCTCTATCCTCCTTCCATAATCTTGTCGAGATAGCCCATTGATAATCTTTATTAAGTTTTAAGGCTGGAAAACTGGCTCAAACAATAACAGATTTGTTTACATGAATCAATGAAATAACTAGAAATTTTTGTAGGGATATAGATTTTAGATAGTTTAATCCATATGTTAAGGTTGTTGAGATATCATAACCAAGTTTCTGTGGTTTTTGAAGTCTGTTTTCTTCTGGACCTCATCTCTTGGTTGTTGTATCTCAGGATTACAAAAGGACTGCATTCACAGTCACCAGCTTTTCTTTTCTTTTCTTTTCTTTTCTTTTCTTTTCTTTTCTTCTCTTCTCTTCTCTTCTCTTTTCTTTCTTCCTTCCTTCCTTCCTTCCTTCCTTCCTTCCTTCCTTCCTTCCTTCCTTCCTTTCTTTCTTTCTTTTTTAGGTGGGGTTGTTTGTTTCAATTAAGGTCAGGAGTTTTTCCATTCAGGTAGGGATGCTCTTCTAATCATCAAATGAAAATGTTAATAGTACTATGATCAGACTATTTAGCTACATATTTGTCCTTATACTATTCACTATATCAATGAAATCTCATGTTTTTTGTCATCTTTGGACTTAATATTCTTTATCTCTGAATATAGAGATATATAATAGACTTCAGGGTCCATGTTTGGAGCTGGAGTACTATCAGTATGTTGCATACTGCTTCAGTATATATATGTATACATACATATATACATATATATACATACATACATACATATATATACATACATATATATATATACTGCCCTCTGTATATAGGGCAACATGGATACACGCTTTGTTTGAACTTGCTTTTACCACTAAGCTTCCTCTCCCCAAATTATCATGTTTAAAAAAATACTCTCCTGAAGACTGCCAAGGCACCAATTTTGTTGACTCAGTAAATTAAGTTGTGACGCTGAGGGTATTCACAAGGAAATATATGGATCTCTGTTGCCAATGTACTGTTTTACTAGTTACATAAAATTAAAACAATTTAAGGCTTAGTAGATAGCATCCACTAAAGAGATCATCTTTAGTGTTCCACAAATTAGACAGTTTTTGGGAAATGACCAAGTCTAAATTTTCTTTTTACATTTTTAAAGACTAGAAAGTGATGTATCAATCAATAAGGGACTGTTCTTGGCTCTGATTAGGGCAGTATTTGGACAAGATGAGTCATTCATAAACTAGAATAAAATGACTCATATCTTTGTGGATTGAGAGACTCTTAACATGCACTTCATAGATCCTAGGGAGTGATTTCACTCTCTGTTTGAAAGTCAAATTGAGGCCCTCTTTTTGCAAGCTTATTTGATACAATAGGCTATAACGGGTCTTTTAGGCTTTTTGGGGGCTCAAACTATCCATAAAATTATTCACTGTAATGGCTACGTTGGAGCATAGACAGAACTTGATATGAATGTTTGTTAAGAACACTGCACTTTGCTGATTATACTTTCAATGATGTCAAATAGAAGCTAAAAGGGAGAGCAAGGAATCTGGAAGGAATGCATTGTGCTACTGAGAGATGACAAGATACCATTCAGGAAAGAACCAGTGGGAGTAACTAATTGAGAACCTAAGGGACTTTGTACATATGGATTTTATTTGGCATAATGTGCATAACATCTTACATAGATTTTAATATATATAACACTTTTGATATAAAATTATATTGAAAATATAGTGCACATAATTATATAACTTCTGTTGTTTCATGTACATTATCCACAAATAGCAAGTAATTATCAATTGTATGAATAAAATATGTATAATATTTTACTTGATAATTCTCTATAAAATTTCAGAGCTAATTAGAAATTCTGAGATGTTATTGACTCCTAGGAGACACATTAATTACAGTTAATTAATTTCTATTCCTAGGATAATTTAGCCTATTCTATTTAAATAAATTTGGGTAGTGGTGAAGTGTAGCATAAATTATAATTGGTTTTAGTAATAAAAACTTAGAGTCAAATATTAGGGGTTGAAAGCTGAAAATTGAGATAAGCAGAGTGGTCAGCCACTGGTTTTTACCTCTATGAAATCCTCAGACTGAATAGGGCATCCTGTCTCTACAGGACCTCAGACTGAATGCCCTGAGCTCTTGTCTCCTCCGAGCTTGTATTCCTCTCTTGACCTAGCCATATTTTTCCTATTTTCATTTCCCTAGTGTTGGAATTAAAGGCATGTGACTTCCAAGTCTGGGGTTAAGGGTGTGAGCCACCACTGACTGACTCTGGTTCTCTTTGAGACCAGATCAATCTAGTGTAGCAGTTCAATCTGTGGCCTTGAACTCACAGATCCATCTGTCTCTGTCCCCCAAATACTAGGATAAAAGGTGTGCACCGCCACTGCCTAGCCTCTGTGGCTAACTAGTCGCTCTTTCTATACACTGATCCTCAGGAAAGTTTTATTTGTTAGATTACAAACAAAATATAACCACAATGAAGCATAAGCTTTCTTAAGAAAATTTACTTCATATTAGTGACATAATAGAAGTTTACTGATATTTTTGGTAAGCGTATTCTTGAAATAAACATAATTAAGGTTATCTAAATACAAAAAAATCACTATTGCATTTAATATTGAGCTGTGACACCACATTAAACTACATTTTAGTAGTTAATCTACTATCTGACTAAGGTAATAAAGTGCTGCATGAGATAGAATTACCTGTAGTTGGAACTCATAAAACTGTTATTCTTTAACCTCAACTCTTTCCTTGCAGGAAAACCCAACTAACCAATCAGTCATCCAACCAACCAAACAAATACATACCAAAAATCTCAGTTGCATAGTTAAAGTTATTAAAATCTTATTCATAGTAGACTCTGACATAACTTTTCCCTCTTCCTAGGAATTTAGAACTATTGGCATTAATCACGGAATTTTTAATTATACTTAAGAATGCCCAGGCATATGAGTTAAGATATTGTTGGTCTCAGCTTTTTGCCAAGTGGTAAAATTGATTTTTTGGGAAATCATAATTACTTTGGTATTTTCTCTATGGTACTGCAACAATGATCAAGACTGGGGTTCATAATTCTTGTACTGGTTCTGTACTCCTACATGAGATAAATTTGTGTTTTATTTTAAGGCAATATTTATTACATGTTAAGAAGGTACCATTCTTTCTATTGTAGAGGGAAAAGGTGGATTGGGAAAAGGATGAAGTAGGGATAGAGAGACAAACAGAGGACTCCTGCAACAAGCTACAAGGGATTTCAAGACTATGTCTATGAAATGGGGATGTTGTTCCCTTAACGGTATTAAGAAAGAAAATAATAAAATGACTATTAGAAGTGAGAGAGGAAAAAATACTAAACTTCTGTTTTAATAGTGTAATGGGTGTTAGAAATATTTACAGATTGAGGAAAATTAGGATGGTGAGTTTTGATGAGTGTTTCTTGTGAAAAATTATGATTAAATTTGTTAAAACTACACTATCAAGCTTGATTTAGGTAGTCTTAATACCATGCCTTTTTCTCCTATAAAGCAAACTTCCAATTTTTCACTTAGTGACAATTATATTTGTGATTTCTGTGGCATTCAGTACATATATACAACATGCAATTTTACTTTACAAGAGAATCCTATTTTTAATTTTTGTTTGTGGTAGCAACATAAACAGAAAACCTTTTTCATTTTTTCATGCAAAAGAGAGGATATAGCACAAGAAACACATATAAAAACAGGCTTGGAGGCCAATATGCCCAATGAGATATATATTGCTGAGAGGGGTTTCTTAGAAAATTAGAATGTACACAAGAATTCCTCAGGTGTTTTAAATTTCTACACAATAGTCTGCTTAAAGATTCATTTAAATACATAGCAATCATACTTAACAAGATAATACAATGTTTTTTAGTTACTACCTCAATTAAAAATCAAGACATGCCACCCATGGGTCATTCTGATTTGGGCAATGGCTCAGTTTAGACTTCCTTCTCATGTTACTATAAGCTGTGTCAAGTTGACAGAGGTAACTAGGACATATGATAAGAACCATTTTTTTCTGTATGTTTCATATACCTAATTAAAGGGAAGTCATTTTGTAAAAATGGCTCTATTCAGAGTCAAAACAAGTGAAATGTGAGTTAATGCTAGGTTGATTTGAAGAAGAGGTTTTAAAAAAGATTTCAAGAAATATAATTATGTACATCATTTCTGTTTGAAGTCATGAAAACCCTTTATCAATTCAGCCTAGTGAAAGTAAAATATATCTTTCCCTTCAGGTGTTAAAGAGTCATACAGTGGTTACTCTTATGTGTGTTGTTTCTAATGATACAAACGTATGAGCTTTTTTGTATGTGTGAACTTTAGTTTTCAAGTACATTTACTGCAGATTTTTCTTAAAGCATGTTCTGAATGAATAAATACCATTTTGAAATTAATGGTCTTTAAACAAGAAATAGAGATAAAGAGTTCCTGGAATCCAGTCATAAGGAGGGAGGGGTGATAATATGAGTAAAGGGGTCAAGGCCATGATGAGGAAACCCACATAAAAAGCTGGCCTGAGCTAGTGGGAGCTCACTGACTCTGAACTTTTGTTGACAGGTGTTTCTGTCCCACCCAGTCCCACAGCCTCTCAGTCCCAAAGAATCACACAAAGTTTTGCGTTAATTATAAACTGTTTGGCATATTAGCTCAGGCTTCTTATTGACTATTTTTTACATCTTACATTAGTACGTAATTCTTGTCTGTGTTAGCCACATGACTTGGTACCTTTTATCAGTTGAGGCATTCTCACCTTGTTTCCTCTGCATCTGGGTGGTGACAGCAGACTGAGCCTTCCCTCTTCCCAGAATTCTCCTGTTCTGGTCAACCTGCCCATACTTCCTGTCTGGCTACTATCCAGTCAGCGTTTTATTAAACCAATACAAGTGAGAAATCTTTACAGGGTACAAGGCCATTGTTCCATAGCACTGAACTGACAGTTGGAGAACCTGCATAAGCCTAAACTAGGCCCTCTGAATGTTAGTGACAGTTTTTTTGGGCAGTTTGTGGGGTTCCTGGCCAAAGAACCAGTATTTATCTGTAGTGCATGACCTGGCTTTTAGGAATCCATTCTTCATTGTGTGGGGGGAAAATAAATTGCTCAGCCTAGATAAAGGGAAGTGGGCCTTGGTCCTGCCTCAAGAAATGTGACAGACTTTCAGGCTTTGTTGACTCCCCAATGGGAGGGAGCGTGTAAAAGACCAAGCTATACCTACATACAGAGGGTCTAGGTCAGTCCTATGCCAGTTCCCAAGATATCAGTTCAGAGTCTGTGAGCGCCCATACGCTCAGACCAGCTGTTTCTGTGGGTTTCCCCATAATGATCTCAACCCCTCCTTGCTCATATAATCCTTCTTCTTTCTCTTCAACTGGACTCCCAGAGCACAGCCCATGGCTTAGCTGTGGGGATCTCTGCTTTCACCTATTACTGGATTAAGGTTCTATGATGACAATTCCGGTGGTCACCAATCTGATTACAAGGAAAGGCCAGTTCAGGTACCCTCTCCACTATTGTTAGAAGCCTTACCTGTGGTCATCCTTATGGGTTCCTGGAAGTTTCCCTGGTACCAGGTTTATCTCTAACCTCATAATGGCATCCTCTATTTCTTTCATTACTCTCACCCTCTGTACCTCCTCCAACTCAACCATCCTGATCTCTCATGTTCCCACCCATCCCTTCCCCTCTTCCCTTATCCCCAGTTTAACCAGGACATCTCATCTATTTCCTCTTCCCAGGGAGATCCATGTGTTCCTCTTAGTGTCCTCTTTGTTACCTAGCTTTATCCAGTAACTGGTGGAAACAGGTGCAGAGATCCACAGACAAGCAGCAAGCCAAACTCTGGGAGTCCAGGTGAAGAGAGGGAGGAGGGATTATATAAATAAAGGCATGTGTGTGTGTGTGTGTGTGTGTAAGATTATGATGGAGAAACCCACAGAGAGAGCTGACCCGAACTCATGGGAGCTCAAGGATTCTAGACCAAAAGCTGGGGAGCCTGCATGGGACTGAATTAGGCCCCCTGTATCTGGGCAACAGTTGTGTTTCCTGGTGTGTTTGTGGGCCCCCTGGCACTGGGATCAGGATCTATCCCTGGTGCATTAACTGACTTTTTGGAGCCCATTTCATATGGTGGGATGTCTTGCTTGATGCAGGAGAAGGGACTTGATCCTTCCTCAATTTAATGTAGTAGGCTTTTGCTGACTTGCCTTATCCTGTCTGAGGAGTGGATGGGAGTTAGGGGAAGGGAGGGAGAGTAGGAGTGGGAGAAGGAGAGGGAATTGTGGTTGGTATGTACATTGAATTAAAAAATTAAAAAAACACACACTAGGAGATGAATCAAAGATATGTATAGAAAAGCTCTATGTAAATCTACCTTGTATAAATCTTCTGAAAAAAATAAAATAAATTTAAATTGAAAGACCCTGCATAGGTTGAGAAACTTCTTCCTAGAATCCTAAGTTATTAAATGAAAATTCAAGTACCTGATTGTGATGCCTCCCTACCAGTTGTTGGTCAAGGAGGCCGCAGAGAACCCCCCCAAACATTGTAGGCTAACTTCCTTGATTGCCTACCATAAGTAAATTATAAGACCATATTGTTTAAATACCACATACTTGAGTTGCAGGGCACTGTGCAATCAAGCTATATGTGAGCTAGAGTTATTCTGCTGGGTAACTTTATAGTGTAAATTGTTAGTGGAGAAAAGCCATAACATTACTATCCAACTGTATACACCCTGTGAGCTACAGCAGTTGCCTGTCTGGCAAGATGTATGCAATCATGGCATGGCTATTCTTATAGGGACAACCAACTACTTTCTTGTTGGATTTAAGATCCATCCCACAGGAGGAAACTCGTGCCTTGCTCTATCAACTGTACTGAAAGTCTCTAAGTAAAGAGGCTGAAGACCCTTGGGGAAAATTGCTATCATTGCTTTGCTCAGTGGACATAATATCAAACTGCCTTCCAAACACTCATGTTTACACCATTAAGTTAATGCTTATCTCAGTTTTCATCACATAAACTTTCTATTTCAATAGGTTGTAGTTGATACAGAGATTTACAACTGATCAATTTGCAGAGATTAAATAATTATGAAGTGCTTGTACCTGGATTGCACAGTGACATTACCTCCTCTAAAGTCTCTGGGAACACTTCAGAAGAGGTGCTCCCCCACCAAAAAAGTGGACCATAAGTAGAATTCAACAGATACTGGCTACCACCAACATGTGAGTTCCACTCATTACACTTTTATGCATATGTTATGCATGAAAAATCAAGATATGCTGCCATGCTGGTAATTGCTGTGTTTCATTGGAGTTGCTGCTGGAAAGGACTTTCTGCCTCCCTCCCCTGGCAGCTTGCATAGTATTTTCTGAAATCATAGAATCTAGATGACAGGAAAGAGATTTTAGAATAGAGTCAGGTTATATTTATACACGTTTGTGCATAAATATATATGTAAATAACAAATAATAAAAGAAGAAGAAATTACTTAAGAATGGGTGGGACATGGGAGAAGTAACTGGGAGAGTTTGTTGGGAGGAAAAAGACAGGGGAATGATATAATTCTATCTAAAATTAAAATATATTTTAAAAATTAAAATAAATAATGCAATAGCTAGACGTTGGAGAGTTATGATACAGGACAATTTCATGAGCATGCCAAGGCTGTTGAAATCACAAGTTAACTGCAGTTTTGTTTACCTGCATAAGGCCAGCACATGATTGGAACAATCACTCTTTGTGGGAGGAGTTCATGAGGCCCCACAACTTACTGAGGGACTATCACAAAATAGTGGGTATTGGGAGAAAGTCTCATTTATTTTAATGATGCAGCCAATCATGTTGCCTATATTTAGGCAAACACCCTCACACTGATGTTCATGCTCCCTGTTCTTAAACTAGTAGGTACAAACAGGCATCAACACAGGAGGGGGCTTGTTCAAAAGAAAATGGATTTCAGTAGGATACACAGGGAGATGAGAGAGAGAGTAATGGAGGAGAAAAAAACTACAAAATTTAAGCATCATACATACATACATATACATATATTTTTGTTGTCAAGGAACAAAAAACATAGTCTAACTTATAAGTTACTTTCAACTCCTTTTCTGGCATCCAATGGCAGATGCTTGTAGCATGCCAATACTTGTAGATAATGTAGCAGTTGTGGTACTGGCTTCTGCTAATCCAATTATATAATCTCTAGATTTAGAAAGAGCATTGGGACTAAGTCAGTGGTTATACAGGAACAAGGAGTTCTGACGCAGTATTGCACAGTAGGGTGACAATAGATAAAACCAACACGCTGAACGCTTCAAAAACTAGGAGAAATTAATTTGATGTGTTTTTTTCAACTGGATTAGTTCATTAAAACCTTAGTTATCCCCTTGGTTGGAATTATGGACATTTTAAATTATTAGATGGGAGGTAAAATTTAGAGACTCACTATTCCTGGACAAGTTTTTTTGTTTTGTTTTAATTTATTTTTTAAAACAATTTTTTTCTCATTTTACATACTAATCCCAGTTCCCTTTCTCTCCCCTCCTCCTGCTTCTCCTGGCTTCTACGCACCCCACCCCACCTTACCACTCCTTAGAGAGGGTAAGGCTTCCCATGGAAAGTCATCAATTCTGGCACATCACATTGAGATAGGACCAAGGTCCTCCCCCATATGTCTAGACTGTGCAAGGTGTCCCTTCAAAGAGAATGGGCTCCAAAAGGCCTGTTAAAGCACTGGGGATAAATCCTGCTCCCACTGCCAGTGGCCCCACAGACTGCCTCAGTCACACAACTATCACATTCAAAGGGCCTAGTTTGGGCCTATGATGGTTTCCCAGCTGTCAGTCCAGAGTCAGTGAGCTTTCATTAGCTCAGATCAGCTGTTTGTGTGGGTATTATCATCATGTTTATGAAATCTACGTGTTAGGTAAGTTTTGTCACTACTAATTACAGATTAATACTCTCCAACATGATTCTTTAGTCTTATACCTGCTATTTTATTATTATATTATATTATTTTTATTTTATTATTAAATACTTTTGTGTGAGCTAGTATCTAGCTGGACAAGAGGAAGAACTGAGAGATAAGGTTTCAAGGTTTGCCTCACTGTCTACCTGGACGTTTGATCAATGCACTGTTTGACTAGAGGCTGCTGTAACTGTTCAGCAAAAATCTTTGAAACATTCCCCTCATTCTTTCTTCCCAAAAGCACTTTCTAAAAAAATTTTGATCAATTTTATTGAGTTATACATTTACCTCTGTTCCCCTCTCTTCCTCTCCCCTCCCTTTTACCCTTCTTCCATGGTCCCCATGCTCCCAATATACGCAGGAGATCTTGTCTTTTTCTACTTCCCATATAGATTAGATCCATATATGTTTCTCGTAGTGTCCTCATTGTTGGCTAGGTTCTCTGGGATTGGGAATTGTAGGTTGATTTTCTTTGCTTTATGTCTAAAAGCCACTTATGAGTGAGCACATATGATAATTGTCTTTCTGGGTCTGGGTTACCTCACTCAATATGATGTTTTCTAGATCCATTCATTTGCCTGCAAATTTTAAGATGTCATTATTATTATTATTATTATTATTATTATTATTATTATTATTATTTGCTGTGTAGCACTCCATTGTGTAAATGTACTACATTTTCCTTACCCATTTTTGGTCAAGGAGCATTTAGATTGTTTCCAGGTTTTGACTATGACAAACAATGCTGCTATGAACATAGTTGAGCACATATCCTTGTGGTATGATTGAGTAGCCTTTGGATATATACCCAAAAGTGGTATTACTGGGTCTTGAGGAAAGTTTTTACACCTGTAAGAATGGCCAAGTGCCTGCAATGCATAGGCACAAGAGACCACTTCCCATGTATAACCCCAGTAGCATACACAATAAGATCAATGATGAATAAATGGGACCTCCTGAAACTTAGAAGCTTCTGTAAAGCAAAGGACACAGTCATTAAGACACAAAGACACCCTACTGAATGGGAGATCTTCACCAACCCCACATCAGACAAAAGTTTGATCTCCAAAATGTATAAAGAACTCAAGAAACTAAATATTAAAATTCTAAATAACCCAATTAAAAAATGGGGTACTTAACTAAACAGAGAATTCTCAAGAGAATTTCAAATGTATAAATTATACTTAAAGACCTGTTCAACTTCCTTAGCTATCAGGAAAAAGCAAATCAAAACAACTTTAAGACACCATCTTACACCTGTCAGAATGGCTAAAATCAAAAACAACAATGATAACCTATGCTGGAGAGGATGTGGAGTAAGGAGAACACTCATCCATTGCTGGTGAGAATGCAAACTTGTGCAACCACTTTGGAAATCAGTGTGGTGGTTTCTCAGAAAATTGGGAGTCAACCTACATCAGGATCCAGCAATACCACTCTTGGGAATATACCCAAGAGATGCCCAATCATACTACAAAAGCATCTGTTCAACTAACTATTTGTAATAGCCAGAACCTGGAAACAAGCTAGATGCCCCTCAATGGAAGAATAGATAAAGAAAGTGTGGCACATCTACACATTAGAGTACTACTTAGCAGTAAAAAATAACGACATCTTGAATTTTGCATGCAAATGAACGGAATTATAAAACACTATCCTGAGTGAGATAATCCAGACCCCAAAATTTGAATATGGTATGCACTCACTCATTAGTGGATGCTAGCCATAAACAAAGGACATTGAGCCTACAGTTTGTGATCCTAGAGAAACTAAGTAATAAGGTGAACCCAACAAAAAACATGTATAGACCCACCTGGAAATTGGAAGCAGACAAGATCACCTGGCAAAAGTTAGGAGCATGGGAGAAGTGTGGGGGAGGGGGTAGAGGAGAGGAGGAAAGAGAGGGGAGAAGGGAAGTGTTGGGGAGAGCTTGGGGAGTGGGAGGGTTAAGATGGAAGAAGGACAGATATGGGAGCAGGGAAGGAGATATCTTAATTGGGGGAGCCATTTTAGGGTTGGCAAGAGGTTTGGCTCTGGAGGGCTTCCCAGGAGTCCACAGGGATAACCCCAGCTAGTAGGACCCTGGGCGGTGGAGGAGAGGATGCCTGAACTGGCCTTGTCCTGTTGTCAGACTGATGACTATCTTGAATAGCACCATGGAAGCTTCGTCTGGCGATGGATGGAGACAGAGACCCACATTGGAGCACTGGACTGAGCTTCCAAGGTGCAGTTGAAGAGTGGAAGGAGGGAGAATGTAGGAAGCCACCTGGAGGCACAGGTGGTCCTGCAGTTTGGAGGTATACAAGTCCATACCTGGCTTAGCCACGTGGGGCTGAGCACCCTTGCCTGCACCCTTGCTTGCACATGCTCAGTCCAGCAGAATGGCATTAACCAATCAGGACAGCGTTCAAGCCTCTCCACCATTTAAAAGCAGCTGCCTCTGGGCTCTACTTGCTCTCTCTAAGCTTTCTCTTGTCCCTGCTCTCTTCCCTTCCCCCAATTTTCCTCAATCAAATGCTCGAATAAAGACGTGACCAGGGAAGGAATTCTCGTTTTTAGTGGCGTTCATTCCTGCTGGTCAGGAAGTGCGTCGCAACTGGTGCCGCAACCCGAGACGCCGAGGGACCCTGACAACTACGCTGGGGGACCCTGAAAAGGAAGCGCCCAGCAACTGGTGCCGAAACCCGGGAGCAAGAAAGTCAGGACCACGAGGGCTTGGTTCACCCACTAAAACAATGTGCCTGAGCTAATGGGAGTTCACCAACTCCAGCTGGACTGGGAAAGAACGAACATGGGATCAAACTGGATCCTCTGAATGTGGTTGACAGTTGGGGCAGACTGAGGGGGTCAATGACAATGGCACTAGGATTTGTCTCTGCTGCATGTACTGGCTTTTTGGGATCCCATTCTCTTAGAATGCATACCTTCCTAAGCCTGGATGTAGTGGGGAGCGCCTTGGACTCCCCACAGGGCAGGGTGTCTTGACCTCTCTTAGGACTGAGGGGGTTCGGGGGGAGTGTGTCGGGGGAGCAGGAGGGAATCTTGAGGAAGGGAGAAAGTGGCAGTTTTGATTGGTATTATTTTTAAAGTAATAAAAAAACAAAGCAAAACAAAAGAATGGCCAAGATCAAAAACATTGATGACAACTTATGCTGGAGAGGATGTGGAGTAAAGGGTACACTCCTGCATTGCTGGTGGGAATGCAAATTGGTACAGCCCCTTTGGATATCAGTATGGCAATTTCTCAGAAAATTAGGAAACAACCTTCTCCCAAAGCATTGTTATAACCATATTTTGAAAATATAAAAACTTGGTAATAACAAAAAATTAATAATTTTCTATTCATAAAATCACAAAGAGCAAATAAGGCCTTTCTGACTATTCTTTTAGATTCTTTCATTTTCCATGTTTTTTACCATTTGGTGATGTCACTTAAATCACAAAATGTAGTGTAGTTATTTCTTAAAACCTTTCTCTTTCTCGATTACAAATGGACGGTGATAATTTGACTTACTAAGAAAGTTTACAAACAAGTTCTACAAAGTAGGCATTTTATTGAGAAATCTAGATAGATAAGAAAGTGTCAGAAGCCAAGAGACACTAACCTGATTTCATGAAGCACTAAAACCAGATATATAGAGAAGATGGTGTTTGATAACAGAGGTTTGCTGGTGTTTTTACCGTGTCCCTCAAGTTTGTGTATCATCCAGAATGTGTTGTGATTGTACTAATGGGGAGAATATTTTGTAGAACATTTTTCCTCAGATATTTTTTTTTGATGAGAAAGTAATTTTATTAAATTATAAAAGTTTCCATTTCCGCCCCTCCTCCCAACACCCTCCCACTCCCCCCACTCCCTCTCCTCCTCCCTCTCCATCCCTAAGAGTAGTCAGGGTTTCCTGCCCTGTGGGAAGTTCAAGTTCCTCCCCCCTCCCTCCAGGTCCAGGAAGGTGAATATCCAAACAGACTGGATCCCGAAAATCCAGTATATGCAGTTTCCTCAGATATTTTTAAGACAAATGGAGAAAACTGCATATGATTTTGTTCAGGCAAGTAGCAAGGGTCTGAAAATATACATATATAATGTACCTTTCAGGTTCCATCACCATTTGTAGAAGGAAAACTGATATGAGTGATTAATTCCCTGTTTTAAAAAAAAGTCAGTTTTCACCCTTTCCTCCAAACGTAACATGTATACACTACAGTCTCTGTGGAAACAGAGTTACTATGGATCTGACTTTATATTTTTAGTTTTAGTTTTTATACAGTAGTAGGGTAATTCCTCCTTGACTTATGCAATCAACATCCTGCAATGAAACTGGCTTCATTATGTGTAAAATGCCCAGGAAGACCTCATACCAACCTTTCTGGATTAAAACAATTGCTAAACCTTTCCTATTTCATCTCCTTGGCAGCCAATTTATAAATAAGCAAAATAACTGACTCTACTGTGTGTCCTGAAAGATGCAGAGCAAACTTGTATAATAAAATTTAGTTATTTTTTACTGGGCCTGCCTATAAAAAATGGTTGGTTTTCTGATCTACCAAAGAACTGTAATAAAGAAAGGAAATTCAACACCAAACCAAACAAAAAGCAGACTGCAAACAAAGAGCTATAGTAATGGACATAAACCATGACCCTTGAAACTTCTTTGGTCTCTGTGTCTTATGGAGGTTCTTCTCGGGAGTTTTCCACAGTGCCCTTCCTGCTCCTGGTGGCATTTATGTATCTGAGACTACTTCGTTGTAGTCTTTCTGTAGTTTGATGAAACAATTTTATGTTAGACAATAATGGATTTATAAGGAATCAGATCCATTTTCTGTCATGGTGTTATGTTTGAAAAGCCTTTAATGTTGCTGATGTAAAAATAAAGAGGATAAGGCTAGAAAGAACCACAAAGTTTTTCTTTTTTCTTTTTCCTTCCTTCCTTCCTTCCTTCCTTCCTTCCTTCCTTCCTTCCTCCCTTCCTTCTCTCTTCCTTTCTTGTTGTTCAATAATTTGTAAGAACAGATCAATGCATCAAATTATTGGATAATTACCTAATCCACACATTTATTTCACAAGAGAAATTCTTCAGCCTAATAGTAAGAGTACATTTGATCACACTGCTCTTGTTTAAAAGACTGATTACCACAGATAGTTTTCCTTACAAAAGAAATAGTCTGCTGTTTACTGAAGTATTTAGGAGCATTCACCATCATATGGGTTTTAAACTAAATGGAGTAATTTGTGCACAGGTAGGTAGTAAAAGCCACTAAATCTTCCTTTAGTTGCCTGTCTTGTTCCAAGTTCAGAATGGGGAACCAGCTTCTGGGAATGAGAAGAAACCAAATGGCATTGTTCTATGTTCTCTATACCCTTGTACAACTATTTTCTCTATATTGTCAATATCACATTTTATTAGTTATTTATGGATCATACATTACCATTTTAAAGATGAACTAATCTTTTGACTCGCTTACAAGTTAAAACATAGCACACAGAAAAGGTAGGACTAGAACTCCTATTAAGATTTATTCCTTAACAATATAAAGGTTATCATTACAACACCCATAGTACTCTCCTGATGGGAGATATTAATTCCTTGTTATCTTACAAACAATGCTCACATGGATAAAATGAATATGAAGTATTACAACAAAGGCAAACTTAGGACAGGTCTTTAGTTTGGGTATGAAAGCTTGTATTTGTCCCTAGTACTAAATATGTCCTTCTTTTAGGCCAATAATAGCAAAATACAAAGGCCTAAAAGCAACAAAATAAATGCATCCACATCATATGGTAAAGTTTTATGATTTTTTCAAAAGTAGCCCAGAGATTCTAAAGGTATGTAAATGGATGAAGTTGTGACTTTGAGTTCTCTCTGTTCTTCAAGATCCCAATGAAGTGTTGAAGAACAGCAAATAGTCTTCAACACTGAAGAGGCAACGTGCTTTCTGACAACTGAATTCATAGTGCTGAATTTACAGTGTTTCACAGGATACGGGAGGAGAGGGGCCTGCTTTGGGTGAATATTCTCAGTCAATGTTTCTTGTTTCAGCATTGCCGTTGCTTTATCATTAACAATATTTGTTCCAATTATCAGTGTGAAAGCAGCCTTAGATGTCAAATTAAGGGATGAAATGGGAGTGCTTTTAAAGACTTATTTATTTTCATTTTAGGTGTATGAGTTTTTTTTTTTTTGTTTTGTGTTTTTGGCCTAGTATATGCAAGTGTACCACATGCATGCCTGGTACCTACAAAGACCAGAAGAGGGCATCATATCCACTAGAATTAGAGCTACAGATGGCTGTGAACTGTCATGAAGGTTCTAAGATCCAATCTGGATCCTTTGCAACAACAGCATGTAGTAAGAGGAGCAGGCCGTGTCCTGCTGCCCGGCTAGCTTAACCTCCCCAAAATACCACATGGAAATTGTATTAATTAAATTACTGCCTGGCCCATTAGTTCTAGCCTCTTATTGGCTAACTCTCACATCTTGATTCAACCCATTTCTAATAATTTGTATGTCACCGTGAGATCGTGACTCACCGGGAAAGACTCAGCATGTCTGACTCTGGCAACTTCATGGCAGCTCTCTCTGCCTACCTTCTTTCTCCCAGTGTCCAGTTCTGTCCCACCTACCTAAGTTTCTGCCCTATCAAATGGCCAAGGCAGTTTCTTTCTTTGACCAATGAAAGCAAAACATTGAAAGAAGAACCTCATACACCGACAGCAAGTACTCCTAACAACCAAACCACCTTTCCAACCCCAAGAGGAGCACCTTTAAATTGACTGCCCATGTAAGAATGCAAACAGGGAAATCAGTCTGGCTTTTGTTTGAAACAACTAAAAAGGAAAGACACAGGATGTGCGAGAAGTAACAACTTTTGGAAAAGCACATTTTTACTCTTCCGTTTGAGTCATCCACACACTTTTGAGCAAACAAGGCATACTTTTATATATTACTTAATTCTTAAAACAACTTCAAAATTTAAAGATGTTCATTGATTTATAATTGGGGAGTGATATGAGCATGCTATGTCAGCAACATAAATGGACACATTTAATTCTTTCCAAAATGTTAGAATTTATAGAATAACAGCATAGTCACAAGGCACATTTGTTTTCTAGGTAGAAATTTGTCAGGTGCCTTGCTTTGTTTGATAGTTGGCTAAGACAAATGCAAGTTCTTTGATACAAATCTTAACTCTCTGATTACATATTACTCACCAAATAGTAAATATATCTAAACATGTAGTTTACACAATAGCTACAAAGGGTTAGGAAAGCCATAGCAGGGTTCAAAGAATTTTAAAAACTCTAATTGTCAGGCAGTAGCTAGGACCCTGACAGAGATGCCAAAACATCTGGGGCCATAGTAGTTATATATCTAACTGTACTGAAGGTCTGTGAGAGTGGCAGATGTAAACTGAGGATGATTTATTGGAACCCTGGCCCAGGGTTGGGTCTAGCTGCAGAAGTTAAGTACATGATGCACAAACAATAAAAACCTGTAGACAGATACTGGAATTCAAGCTGAAAGATAAGCAAAACAAAGCAGCCAACCACCAGAGAGCTCTTTCCTCCACAAAAATTCTCAAACTGAAGAGAGTGAATCCTTGTTTTATCCCATCTTATATAACTCTCTAGTGTTGGGGTATTAAAGGCCTGTACCACCACCATCCAGCTATGGATAACTAGTGTGACTACTGGGATTAAAGATGTGTGCCACAACTGCCTGACCTGTATGTCAGTCAAGAATGGCTAATTTTTACTCTGATTGTCAGGCAAACTTTTATTTATTAAACACAAATAAAATATCACTATAAGTACAGGTTTGTGGAAGCTGTTAAGGAAAGAACAACCTAGTTTCAATAAACAAACAGTCAGACTCATAGACAACAGTGCAAGTAGGCTGTGGGAACTGAAACCAACTAAGACCCTGAGACATTTGGAAGTTCTCTGCCTGTAAGTCCTATTCCCTCGACATACATTGGATAGTCCAAAGAAATGTGTGTGGGGCTGTTGCCATTGCAGAGTCATTATGGAGTGCTGGTAAGGGTATTGCACTTTTTGTTTCTCAGTCTGTTGTGTCTGATAAGTTTTTGTGTCTAGTTTTTCTGATATGAATTTAATATACCAGTATGATTCTACAGTCTCAGTTTACTTTTATAAATTTATAAGATCATAAATTTTACAAGTTATTAGTCAGTCCATATTTCTGCATGGTGTTAGAGATATGTATGCATTATTCACCAATGTGTAGAATCGTTCTACTTCTGTATTTGTGTTCAAAATATAATCAAATATTTCGTGCAAAATGGAGACTTTCAAGATAAGGCATGGTCTAAAATACTGCTGTTTTATGGTATGGAATAACTTAGGAGAGCATATAGCCTAATGTTAGCAGGTAAATTGAAACTCAGTGACAAAATGTGAACTGCCAATATACAACGGTCCAGTCACTGGTGGACTCTGTCATACAATAGTACAGTCTCTGCTGGATTCCTTTATGTACCAATTTTCATCCAATAGATCATAGTTTTGATGCAATTTTCCCTTCCTGGGTTTTCATTGTGGCCCTCCCTTGTGTTGTAATGTCTAAGATACAAATGTATATTAAGCGAGTCTATATGAAGCGAGAGGAGAAAAATACTTTTTATGAAAGAATGATAAAGGTACTAAGTGCCCTGTTCAACAGTTACCACTAGACATCAAAAATAAGCAAGAATTTCCTAATAGAAATTTGCAAATTACCTGAAGCAACATATGTGAAAGACATTGATAAATGAAGGAAGAATAAGTACTCTTGGGTGAAGGCATCTGGAGGGTTAGAAAAAAGAAGTTTAGATAGTCCTCCTTAGCATGGGAGAAGCAGGAACTCTAAGAAAAGTGAGTAGGGGCTAGAGAATGGTGATTATCTATGTTAGAATCAGTGTTGGCATGCTTAGTCACAAAAGCTTGGGGCACACAAAGATAAATTTAAACTTAGATTTTGCACATGATGCTAAGCTTAGTATCTACACTTTAGCTCATGGGCTAACTAAAAGCTGATTGCATTTAATACAAATGCCTCCATTTTTGCTGCTATCCCAAATTCTGGCTTTATTAAAATAAAATACCCATTAAATTTAGTTTTTGAACAAAAAGATGAATTTGTTAGTCTTAAGGAGTTTGTGATATGAGGCTGCTTGTTGGTTCCTGGCTGCTTAGCACCGAAATAATCACACAGAAACCATATTATTTAAATTACTGTTTGGCCCATTAGCTCTAGCTTCTTATTGGCTAACTCTTACATATTAGTTTAACCCATCTCCATTAATCTGTGCATCACCATGAGGTTGTGGCCTACCAGCAAAGTTACACCATATCTGTTTCCTGTGGCGGCTCCATGGCTTCTCTCTGACTCTGCCCTTCTTCCTCCTGGCATTTGTTGACTGAGGTTTCTGTCTGCCTGTTTCCCAAGCCATTTAGTACCAAAGAAAATCACACAGATGTCTCCAGAAGTTATAAACTGATTGACCCATTACCTCGGGCTTTGTATTAGCTCTTATAAATTATATTAGCCATTATTCTAGTATATGTTAGCCACATGGCTCAGTACCTTTTTCAGCGGGGTAGGTCACATCCTACTTCTTTGGTGTCTGGACAGGACTGCAGAAAGAGCTTCTTTCTTCCCAGAAGACTCCTGTTCTCCTTGCTTCGCCTCCATTTCCTGTCTGGTTGTCCTGCCTATACTTCCTGCCTGGCTACTGACCAATTAGCATTTATTTAAAACATAATTGACAGAATACAGAATTGTCCCACACCAAGCATTCAGCTAAGTTATCTCTGCCTAACTAAGTTCTGCCCTGCTATAGGTCCAAGGCAGTTTATTTATTCTTTCATGGTAATCACAGCAAACAGAGGGAAATCCCACATCAGAGTTACATGCTAATGAGATAATAATCTGAAAATTTTATTTGCATTTATTTATTGGACATCAGGAAATATCCACTTCCAGTTGATCATAAACCAAAACAATAGTACTAATAAACTTAGTTGAAAGACCTAATTACTAAAGTGCACATTTTGGGAACTCTCTTTATAATCATGCTACATGACTAGCTGAATGTCATGTTAGGCAAGACTCGGCAATGTCCACTCATCTGGCAAAAGGAAAACTAGGATCCTACAACCACATTGCCATGGCCTCAACTGCATTTCCTCCTCCATGATTCATGGTTTCTTTTACTTCTTGTTTTATGAAAACCAAGAGTGTCAGAGGGAAAGGGTGGTAATTCAAGTGGTGCTTTTTTTCTACAGATTAACTCTGCCTCCTTGACCATTTTGGGTAAGTGTTACCTGGATCTTCTATATAATTTAGTGGTCCCTACAACTCTGTTTCTTTCCCTCTACTTACATCAAGTTATCATGTTGCTTGGATCTCACTGACACCATGATTATTGAAAGCTTCATTTTAAAAGCAGTCAGAATTCAGAAGGATGTTGAAACAATTCACAGTGCAGAAATATGCATGGTTTAATTCTTTTACAAAATAATAAGCATTCATAAAGTGTTGGAGATGAGGGGAGGCTTGTTTTAAGTGAAATTAAAACCAGACTACATGTGAATAGAACATTAAAGAGATTAATAAATTCCAAATTACCAGGAGAGAAAGCACAGACCTCATTCTACTTAGTAGAGAGATCTCAAATCCCATACTGGAGGTGTGTAAAATGATAGGTTATTAAATCTCCAAGCTGTGTCTGTCCTTGGTTTCTCTGGAGACCAAGACTAACAATTGCTATGTAGAAAATGTGCATCTATTATGATGTCCAATAATCAACCGGGAAGCAGTCCTGTAGCTACTTTTTTTATGAAATATATTCAAAACAAACCAGGTCCCAGGGCTTTATTCAGCCCACAGATTAAAATTTTCATACAATTTCCTATGTAAAAAGCCTTTAGATTCTGCTGCCGGGCCCTTCTCTTTTTGTTTCAGTTGAACAGGATATGTGCTTCTTAGTAGTGAGGAAAAACTGCAAATTCCTGCGAGATAAACGGGGTATTGAAAAATCACACAAAAGCAACAGCAGTTCTATTGTTTACGCATATGTCCAGAGACAGATCACTGTTTAGCTGACACTCTGTGTGTCTTGTGAAAGTTGGTAGATCACGTGTTTAAGAAGATATGTATTTACAGTATTGAACAATAAATAGCCTTTTCTGACTCTTTGAAATCTGGTTTAGTGCTTTTCAGTTTTTTCGTTTTTTTTTTTCTTTGTCAATTGTACCTGTTTTCTTGCTGCCTCCACCGTCTGGAAGATTTCAGGTCTGTTCCCACTGGAAATGCTGGATCATAATCCTATAATAACCAGTGCTGCCCCTAGATCTTTCCAAGGATGCCGCCCACACAAATTCTTCTAACTCATGACTATTTTTCATAATTTCCTGCTTATCCAAAGGGCAGGCCAGATGGCTTAGCTCCACAGCACACACTGCTGACAGTGGCTCTAGGTTTAAAACTGTCAGGGCTTGGCCTCTAGGTTCAATATATTTTGAATTGAATGTAAATAGCAATTTGGTATTGAACAATGGAAGAGTACAAGTCTATGCTATATTTTTAAAAGGGTATCTTTGAAGACGATGTCACAGAAAACATAAACATTGCTCTTTTAAATATGAGCTCTGTTCATCTTTTAGGTGACGTCTGGAGACAGAACCCAGGGCCTAGTGAATACTAGCCAAGTGTTCCAATGCTGACCTACACTCTCAGCCTTGTTTGTAAAACTGTGTCAGGAAGGCTTCTAGTCCCTGTTAGTATCATGATAATGAAACTTTGAAAGCTTTAATTTGAAAGATATTTTATTATTTTTATTAATTTCAAATGTAATTAGAAATCTTGTATATTGATAATCTGATGGCTTTATCTTTGACTTTTTAGTTACTTCTGATTTTAACAGCTGTGTAATTTATGACTTCTTTTTTAATTAATTAATTTATTTATACAGTATCCTGCCTGTAGGCCAGAAGAGAGCACTAGATCTCATTATAAGTGAATGTGAACCACCACATGGTTGCTGGGAATTGAACTCAGGACCTCTGGAAGAGCAGTCAGTGCTCTGAACCACTGAGCCATCTCTCCAAAGCTCTGTAAGCATATTGAATCGGGTTTACAGATAAATGAGGTAAATGTCTGTTTTGATGGTCTACTTGGGGAGAATTTATGAAAATTATTAGCAGAATTCCAATGGGATAGAATATATTTCTAGGGTCAGCCCAATGATGACACAATTGAATAGAGGCCAGAAAATAATTGATTCTGCAAGTGGGATTCAAGTCAGGCTTACAGTGAAGGGGAGATATCTGTCCTGAGGCTCTAGGGTTTAGAAAGATAGAATAGGTAAGAGCAAAATGATAAACACAGGCGCTGGAGAAATAAGTCAGTAGATAAAGCACTTATTACTCTTGCAGAGGACCCAGGTTCATTTCTCATCATTCACATGGTGGCTCAAAACCACCTGTAACTCCAGTTCTAGACCACATATTATTGGCTGGCTTTTTGGGTACCAGGCAAGCACCATGGGCACGTTCATGCATGAAGGCAAACACACATATACATAAAATAAAAATAAAATCTTTTAAAAGATACTGCTTAAAAAATGAAGATCAGAATATGTGAAGGCACGAGAGGGCATTGTGCAGGGAGCATGAAACAAATACTTTTAAAGTAAGATGTAAGTTTCAGCATTGAGACGAGTGAGGGGAAATAGAGATTAAAGAGATGATCACTTTTTAAAATATTAAATTTATTAATACAAGTTAATATACAGTTATATAAACTTTTGAAGGTGCAAATCTATTAAATTGTCTGGCCGTTTTAAATGCTAGTTGCAATGTAGGATATATGAGCATTCTAAAAGAATATTTTATTTGATTGTACAGAATAAGTACTAATGGACCACAGGAGCTACAAAGTTTCTAATTATTTTGTTTCGTTAGCTTAGTTGAATTAGACTGAAAATAGGCAATATAATCACATTCTTCTTTAATTTGTCAAATACCAAAAAACATCTTTTGAGTTCTACATTCTTACCTTTAAAAACTTAGGATTCACACCAATGTGAAAACTTTTAGTCATCCTCAACTATTAAGATAGTTTCATTACAACAATGAAAACCAATTTAAGGATACAAAATCCTATTCCACTAAAGTTGCAATCCTTATTCCAACCTTTTTCATTGATCCAAATAAACCTACCTTATGAATTAGGAGGCATCTGTAGAGATAGAGGCATCTGGTAGCTTCTTGATGGCTTCCATTATAAAGCAGGGAGATTTTTTCTTGCCCTTACTTTTTGGGGTTTTAGCTAAAATCGTGAGAAATCAGGGCAATGTCTCATTTTATATTTTGTTATATTTGAAGGATATTTGACAAATCCTTCTTTTGAATATTTTACTGCACTGTTTTGTTCAATATTTTTTTAAATGTTTGCTTTGGCAATTCTTGTCTGTCTTATTGAGATAATGGGAACTAATGAAAGACAAGGTTTATAAAATGTGGAGTAATGTCCTGCTGGGCCCCAACAGTGACAAATGCAATTAGTCAAGGTGAGGCTCTAATGAAAATGCCATTTAGGGTTCCTGGACTGAGATACACCCACAACCACCGTTTTCCTTTAGGGAGTTGTGCCCAGAGCTTTCTCACTGAAGGGCTGAATGTCATCAGAAGGGGATCTCATTTGGAAAATATTCCTTTATGCCAGGCAAATAATTTCTGTGCCGTCTTTATAAGTCCCTTTTGCTATAAGAAAAGCTGGTCTCATCTACTCTAGTCCTAGGTTTTAGATGGAATATAAATATCAAAGGGCTATTTATTACAATATATTGTAGACCAATAACTCCTACCAATAATTTTTAACAGCTGATGCCAGCTTAGGGATCAGAAGTAACTTAACTGACATCATTTTTCTAGGAGTTACAGTATTGATGATGTGTAGCTATCCTGTCCTCACAAATGTACCATTTTAATTCAAAAGTTCTATTTTATTGTGATGTCTGATATATGATCAATCCACTAGTAACAATTTCTCTTAATAACTGATTTCTGAATTTTTATGTCTAGTTACAGTTCCGTGATGGAAATACCAGTAGATAATGAAAAAAGTGAAGAGAATGAAGAGGAAAGATAATTCAGTTGAATTTAACAATGTAAGAAGAATATTGAAGATTTATTTACTTATTTTTGTGTGTATATGTGAGGGTCTGAATGTACACATGAATACCAGGTCTATGTGACTAGAGAGGCCAGAAGAGGGTGTTGGATCCCTTAGAACTATAGTTACAGATTATTGTGAACCATCATGTGGGTTCTGAAAACTGAACATGAGCCATATGTATGAACCATCTCTTCATCCTCAAAGGAGAGTATTTATCTCTTATGCCTCCTTTTCTCTCTTTTTCAATCTAATATGCTTAAAGAAGTGGCAAATTTTTAAACAAAAAGGGTTGGATCCTTACTGAAATCATAGCCTCTTAGAACTCAGTGTTCCTGTCTCCACACTGGAAATTATAGTGTTCGGAATGATCAACGTCTTAAGACTCTGAATGCAATGTAAACTTCAAAGAAATTATGGTAAACTCACACTATTATTATTTTTATTTTATGGAGAAAAAAACAGAGAATCGTATAAATTTAGTTACTCCAATGTCATATTCTTCATAAATGAAAAAGATGGGAAAAGATACAACTTTAACTCATGTTTAACTCTCCCTAATACCTTTGTTTCACAATCTTTCATAGTCTGAGTGTTTACTTTTGAGAAAATAAAATCACTACAGTTCAATATGTCTATGTCGAAATTAATTTTAAGGGTAGTTTTTAGTGGGGGTTCTCTGGAGGAAAATGACTGATTCCTAACGCAATCTAGCTAAAACAAATAGGCACCATTGTCACGTGACAGTAGGAGTAGAAGAGCTGTCCAGGTGGGTGGATACCTGTACATAACAGTTGAAGAGCTGCATGGGTGTACACCTGCGTGTCTTTGGTAGAGGATAGAAAAACCAGACCCGTCTGTCTCCTGTCTGCTGGTCCTAGACAAATGCTGTTTTAGCATTACCAATGTGACGAAGGATGTGGTAGCTGCTATCACTGGGGATAGATTTTGGTAATGACCAAGGAGAATTATGTCTTCCATGAAGTTTCTGACAGATCTGGGAAAAGACTGATTGTTCAGCTTTAGGCACAAGCTCGATACTTTGAGTTAGAGGCACCAGGTTTGTCACGTTTGTCTAAGAGCTCTTTATTTGCTCTGTTTATGGTCAGGAAAATGGATTCTGCTTCCAGAAGGAGGAAGGAGTCATAGTGAATATCAGGCAATAGTAATCACTCTTTCTATAAATAGCTGCACATGATTATATTCCAATTCAAATTTTCTTCCTAAACTTCTCAAATTTTTCATTTTTATCAGTAAGAGTGCTTTAGTATGAGCAAACCACAGAGATAATTCTTGTTTTGTAACTCAAATATTAAAGTATCCCATTTTCTTTAAATAATTCATCTGTTATTTTGTTATAAATCCAAATATTCCTGAGAAATGTCTTTCTATCTTGGACACAATGGAATAAGCACATACACACATGGCACAGCCATTCTAGATGTTCAAAACAGAAGGTATTATGGGGGTTGGTGCCGTTTGCTTCCTGTCATGGTGTTACATACTAAATGGGCAGAGAGTGGGAAAAGCTGGCAAGCTATTCACATAGTCTGATTGTGTGTTACCTGGGAAAGTTAATCAAATCCTATGTAATTCATTGAGGTAAATATATTTATAGCCGCAGAAAATGCATCCCAAAGCAAATGAGTCTGATACACTTGATGAGTGAGGTGAAAAAAATCAATATTTAAAGTAATAAAATGCAAACAACCTATCTTCATATTAATAATTTTGTGGAAGAAACAGCTGTTACATTAGTTTTTACTTAGTAGAACCAACACTGGATAATTTAATTTCTTGGACCCAAAGTTGCTTGACTGTAATACCACTACATGATTTAAAATCTGGCTGTACTACTAACTCAAGGATAAAAGTTTAACACTATGTCACTCTTCTCTTTTGAATTGAGATTCATCCTAACTAAAGGTTATTTTCAGGCAATTTAATTTTTTTTATTTAAGAAATATACTTTCTCAGTGAATTTTCCTTGCTTCCTGAACTTCCAAATGTCACATCTGAAATGAGTTAACTATGCTAGACAATGATGCAACTTTCATCAGCATTTTGTGTTTTTATGTCTATGTCTCTTCCAGGCATTAACATTCTAGTGATTTAATGTCAAGATAATTTTTAGTTATGAATTAATACCCACAAAGTCTTAGGAAATGTCACAAGGTAGACAGTTGATAATCTGTATTTAACACACACACACACACACACACACACACACACACACACACGAGACAACTTTTGTTCTGATTATTACAAATAATGCTGCTATGAACATAGTTGAGCACATGTCCTTGTGGCATGATTGAGCATCCTTTGGGTGTATATCCAAAAGTGGTATTGCTGGGTCTTGAGTTAGGTTATTTCTTAATTTTCTTAGAAATCATAATACTGATTTTCAAAGTGACTTCCCAGTTTTCACTCCCATCAGAAATGGAGAAGTGTTCCCTTTACCCCAAATCCTGGCCAGCATAAGCAATGACAGCTCAAAATTTACAGGCAAATGGATGGATCTAGAAAACACCACAATGAGTGAGGTAACCCAGACCCAGAAAGACAAATATCATATGCACTCACTCATAAGTGGCTTTTAGACACAAAACAAAGAAAAGTCAGCCTACAATCCACAACCCTAGAGAACCTAGACAGCAAAAAGAACCTTAAGAGAGACATACATGTACCTAATCTACATGGGAAGTTAAAAAAGACAAGATTTTCTGATAAAATTGATAGCATGGGGATCATAGGACAGGGTAGAAGAGGATGAAGGAGGAAGGAAGGAGAGTGGAGAAAAATATATAGATCAATAAAAGCAATAAAAATTATCTTAAAACAAATTTTAAATATCAAAAAATGAGCCCACTTTTTTCATTTTATTAATTACATTATATCTATTTTTATTTTGACCAAGTTATTAGAGAAGCAACTACACACCAGAATCATAGAATGCAATAGAAAACCCAGAAATACCCTATCATAATCTTCAACACCGTGAACAGTAAACTCAAACTGTGGGCCTCAAGAGATATTTTTATTCTAAAAATCAAGCTTTGCCTCCATCCACAATGTTTATTAATACCAGTCCATTTACACAGCTTCCCAACATCACTTTCCTCAAGACACTACACAGATGTTTATATTTAGTCACTCGAAAATAAGTACTGAATATTTGTACTCCGGATTCCACTGTGAAAAAGACAAATGAAGTCTCTGAAGCCTTGCAACTTCAGTTTCAATGTGGAAAAGTGGAAATAAGTTAATAAATAACCAAATAATAAATAGTTCTGAGTTTTAAGTATGACAAAACTAACTGATTTAAAGCTATGTGCTGCATTTTAAAACAGAACTTGTGAAAAAATAACTTTATGAGAATTTGGAATTTACTTGGGGTAAGCAGTTGTCCAACACTTCTTTCCAGAAAATCTTCTGCTTGCCATTGTTTAATTTTCAATAGCCAGAACGTTCTATTTAATCCAGCTTGTAAAAGGAAGGATGTGGGTTATTTGACTGAAATGCCAGAAAAAAGCAAAAGTACAGGTAAAAGAGCATCTAGCAACTTGGGAGCACAGGACATGTTTTATAGCAATGGTTTCCTTTCCAAAGGTAAATGTAGACAACAAGAACAGAGAAAAGACAAGGAATGAATAGAGAATTATCACTCTGAGGGAGACAGGGAATGTGTTAACCTTTGCCATCCAGAAATCTCAAATGATATTACCAGGTTAAGAAGCTATGCCTCTATAGGTTACAAGCCATAAGGGAGAACTTACTAATATTACACTACTACATGGACATCAGTTAAATCAACTACTTGTGACTTATTGGTATACATATAGATTAATGTATCTCTTGGCTCTCATCAGAAAAGCTTGTATTTGAAATAGATCAATTAACGGAGACCTACAATTGGTCAAAGTACAGAAAATAAGAGACTGTGAAATTACCAGCCCTAAATGGGGCTTCTCAAACACCCTCTGCCATAAACTCATGAATCACTGCAGAAGAGTGGGCAGAAGGAGTATAAGAGCTAGATCTGATGGATGACTACAAAGAAATGGTGTGTAAATGGATACCACATTCATTTCCCAGCTGCCCAAATCAGAATAATCATACATAAACTATTAATTACAACACCATTTGGCCAATTGTTCAGGTACATTCCTAACTTGCTTTTACAATTTAAATTAACCCATTTATTTGAATTTGTGTATCACCACGAGGCTGTGGCCTACCGGTAAGGTTCTGGAGTCTTTCTACTCATCAGCTACATTGTGTCTCCTTGACTCCACCTACTCTCTCTATCTCTATCTCTATCTATCTATCTATCTATCTATCTATCTATCTATCTATCTATCTATCTATCAATCTTTCCCACCTGGATATACCCTGCTAAGCCATTGGTCAAAACAGCTTTATCAGCCTGCACAAAAGCTGGTAAAAGCTCAGGACAGACCACATCCCACCATGGAAAAAGGAAGTGGCACCATGCACCACCCTTAGCTGAGGAACTACTGTAAATGGTTAGCTGTTGGAAGAGTTACTGAGACCATGCTCCAGTGGAAGACCATACATCTAAGAAAGCTTAAACAGCACATATTGGTCTTTATGGACACAAAGTTAGGTTGGCAGGTAAGGGAGATGGATCTAGAAGAGTTGAGGGAGGTGGTAAAGATGATCAAAACATGTTTGTGCTAGTTAGAGTTTTGCCAACTTGGCACAAGCTAGGGTCATGTGAAAGGAGGAAATTTCAACTGAAACAATGCCTTCATCAGATTGGTATGTAGGCAAGTCTGTTGTAAATATATTCTTGATTAATAGTTGATGTGGGAGGACTTGATATGTGTGATTTCCCCTCTAGGCAAGAGCTCTGGGTCTTATAACAAAGCAGGCTAGGTAAGCTATAGAGAATAAGCCAGTAAGTAGCATTTGTCCATGGTTCTGCTTCAGTTCTTAACTCTGGGTTCTTTGAGTTCCTGCCCTGACTCCTGTAAGTGATAGGCTATAAACTGTAACATGAACCAACAAGTGACCCTTCTTCAACAGAAGCTTCAGAGATGTAGTAGTTAGAAATGAAAATGTAATCCACAGATAAAGAACATGACACACAGGAAACAAAGAGAGATGTGGTAAGGCTCAGGTGGGATACCACTGCACTGAGCTACTGTAAAGAGTGTCCCATTTTGCATCAAGGAGAGACCATTGAGTTCCTAAGCCTACCACATAAACTACTGGAAGTTGATTGCTGCTAAGGGAGGCAGAGTAACTTTTCTTTTGGGGTATGACTACAGATGTGATGCTCATGCCCCAGTGGGTGAACACATAATCATGTGATTTGAAGCATTAGTTGGACGTAGGGGGATATTATTAGGAAAATAAAAATGGGGTATGAGGCTGAAAGGGAGGGAGAATCAAAAAGGAGTTGGTGGGAGAGAATGGTGGAAGGGTATGCTCAACAGACATTGTATAAATGTATTGAATTTTCAAAGAATAAAAAGTATTATTTGAAAAAATAAAGAGAGTGTTATTTTGACTTACTACTACAGTAAATATTATGATTCCAATAGAATATAAGGTCTTTTGAAGTTACAAAGAAATATTGTGTTGCTATGAGGAGGTAGTAAGGGCCACCCTGGTTTTGGTTGTGCTTAATGATGATCCATAACTGGGTTATGTCTCTGCACTACACAGTCTACTTCGTTTGCATGTACATGAAAGATTTTTCATTTGACTTTTCAGGGTACTTAAAAGTTTATTGTCAGTCTTAGACTTAAAATCTCTAAAACTGAAGTTAATATGTTGGCTTTTACTGGAAACAATTTTGGAAGAAAGGACTAGGTTGTCTTCTATTTCCTGTTGTTTCTCAACCATGTTTATCCTTTGGCAGAGTTGGGTTAGCTACTTGAGTTTTGAAATTATTCTTTCTATATTATTTATGTTGAAATAGAGAAAACACAGTACAAAACAGTTTTTTAAAGCTTTTGACATATATTGTTCATGAATTTCAGATAGAAGTTGCTTGCTGTCCTACTGGTCTTTTACTTACATATTATGGTTTTCTGATTTTGTGGGGTGTTAGTATGTGTGTATTTCTGGTTATTTTTTATTTTTGTTTGTTTGTCTGTTTGTTTTCTAAAGAGAGAGACACAGAAAGAAAGGCTGTAGAGTTGGGTGAGTGAGGAGGTGTGGAGAATCTGATAGGAGTTGGGGAAAGTTAAACCATCAGCAGAATATATTTCATGAAAAGTATTTTTAATTAAAAATAAAAATGTTGCTTGTTTCTGTTCTATTTGGAAACTGTAGAATGGCTAATATCAAAGTGGTTTCATATATGGTTATTGGTGTACACAATAACTGACATCTACAGAGAAACACATGAGATCCTTTAGGGTGACATGTCAAACTCCATGCATTTCAACTTGTCTTCTCTAAGTGTGAGGCTACATTAATTAGCAAACAGTAGACTGAGGAAGAATGAACAAAACTGCTTTCAAGCTAACCGTCCTTGGATACTAATGACTCTGGACAAATCAATCAGTGCCCCAAACTTTCACCTACACATACCACCACCACCCACCCCATTCCCATAAAAATATTATGAGGATTTATGTATATGTCATTGTGTATAAAGCTTTTAAAAATGACTACTTGGTGAGCCAACCTATTTCCAAGGAGTAAAAAAAATAAAATTATCAGCAAACGGAGACTGTGGAGGTTGAATCCCCAGTCTTCCATCCTATAATATTCTATTTCTCCTGTGCTCTAATTTACCAATTTTATTATAGAGGTACATCAGGAGCAACATTTACAGTGCAACAAATCTTGTGCAAATGAATGGTGTTTCATTTAGTTTTCACCCTTGTTGTCACAGACACTTGTATGGGAAAGACTGTCTCAGATAGGATTATATACTTGTATAGTGTGTAGTAAGTACAGGCGACTATGGAGTTATTTTGTCCTTTATCTCTAAAAGCTGATTCTCTAGACATCATCACATGGATCAATGTATATTGATATAGATATTATGGAATGTTTAAGAAATATTAAAGGTAGTTTTATCTTTTTGCAAAGACTAAAGAAAAATGTTGGCTTTATAGAGCAATTTTAGTTCTATCACAATAATGAATAGAAAGTCTAGAGAATTCAACAGATTCCTTTATTTGTATAGGTGAACATGTTGCAATGCCTCCACTCTGTCATCATGGACTCTTCCATCTTGAAATTTAAGCCAAAATAAACACCTTTACTTCATTAAGTTGCTTTTGGTCATGGTGTGTTAATCACAGCAACAGAAAAGCAAGTAATACACTTAGCAAATAAGCATTTGTGCTCCTTGTCTAAGTGATCTATAACTCTTTGTATCATGACTGCAAGAACACAGAAACAGCCAGGAGATCTTTTCTTAAATGACTTGCCAAATAAACTTTTCTATATTAGAAAAATGAAATATGAGTCACGAATATAAAGAAACTAGCCATCAAGCTCCAGAAACAGAAGAAAGAAATACAGGTACATACGATTAAATGTAGAGAGAAAATCTGGATAAACACCTACATGTAATTTCCTTCTGAAAAAGTCAAAGAATATGGATCCTGCAAAAACATTTTTGATCTTCTAGCATTAAAATGTATGAGGGAATGCAAAGGGTGGTGAAAATATATTTAGGACAGTAAAAGAAATACATAGTGAAATTTTAGGGACTTGTTGAAATTGTCTTAGAAATTATAAGGAATTCTCTTCTAAAGGGAAACAGTAGGAATGCCTCTGGGGAAGGATGTGGCTGGAGGAAAGAAGATAGTGGAAACTGTTTTGGATATAATATATGAGAGAAGAATACATAAAATTAAAAAAGAAATAAATTTTTCACAAAAATTCTAAAGTTAAGGTGATATTTATATAACTCATGAGTAATAGGAGTATATTTAAGTTAATTATCTACAGGGAAATTAAAATAGCCTTTCAATAGAATATATTCAATGATTTTAATACTAGTAAACATGAATTGACTCTTCACAAGTTTATCAGCTTAGTAATCTCTCAAGAGTTTTCAAGGAACTAATGATAAAACAAATAAGGAAATTATGAATTAAATCTGTAATAACAATTTACTCTACCTGAATATTACAAGGTATTGCTAATTTATTAAATAACAACAAAATAAGTGACCAAAGAAACCTGGAAAGCACATCTCAAGTCTCATGTCTACAGTGGTAAGGATCCAAGTGAGTAAGTAGAAGAGCTCTTCCTGTCTGGTCTTGGAAGTCTCAGAATGCCTCCAGGCCCACACAGTCCATCACACAGGGACTCTTAAGATGCAGACTAACCAAACTCTAATCAAGCCAGGATAATTGAGATACTTGTGGTTGTCTGGACTTAAAACTAGAGTGTAGAAAGAATAGGAGAAATCTAGAGATTTTGGAGGAGGAAGAAGTGTTCTATGGGCAAGTTAAGGGAACTGCAGAGCAGTTTGTACAAACCCCAAGTTTGAACCGTATAGATTAGAGCTGCAGAGAGTACCACCCCAAATTTGTACCGTATAGATTGGAGATGCAGATCATACCACCCCAAGTTTGTACCATATAGATTGGAGCTGGAAAGAATCCATAGGTTCCCATCCTCCATGGAAAGAAAAATAGAACATTTTTTCCAAATTAACATATCCTTAGACTCAAATTTTGAAGTCAAGATACCTTTAAAATATATATGTTGGTTTATCTTAGCAGGCCCCAGAATCAAATGTCTCTCTGAAGTCAAAAAATTGAGAGAAAATAAAATATGCATAATCCAGATTCTCTGTTTATATTCCATTTTTAGCGGCATTTTTTATTTCTTTAATCTATGACTGACTGTCTGTACTCGTTTATATTACTTTTACTGTCTCTTTATAGACTTTGGTTTTTTTCCAGACTATTTATTTCTTTTTATAACTGTTTATACTCTTTTTATTCTATCTCCCAAGTGTCTCATTTACAGGTTTTTTAGACCTTAATCTGCTCTATCAGATATCTGAAACCCTTTTCTGACTAGGAACATTTTAAATGGTAAGCAGTGTGGTTGTAGTGGCCCTGGATGCTGGCTCTTACTCTCTCAGTTTTTCAATATGGCAGAAGTACCTTTACCACCAACTCTGGGACAGTCAGGTAGGAGCCAAGCTCATCAACTCCACTCTGCGAAGGAATGTGCAGCACATAAACCTTTTTTAACTGAGTAAAAGCTAAGCCTGCCACTGTGTGGCTTGAAACTATTCCTGTGTATGGTGGTGTGAATCTGCCATGCTCACCTGCCTTTGCACACTCAGTGGACCTAATCTGGCTGGTTTCCCAGGCAGAGAGTGCTGAGCTGCTAGTGTGGTCTCCACTACTTTTCTCCAACCCTGAGTGGGTGTACAAGAATCCAGAACTAAAGTGGGTGGCGGGCCATGCATGTTAGCCCTACATTGGGTGCCATTATGTAAGCAGAGGCTACTTGGTTGTTTCCCAGCCACCCAAACCTGAATAATCACACAGAATCTATATTACTTACAACACTGTTTGGCCATAGCTTAGACACATTCTTAGCTAGCTCTTATATCTAAAATTAACCAATTTCTATTCATTTGTGTATCTCCACGAGGCTGTCATCTACTGGTAGGGTTCCACTCCAGTGTCCTTGTCCTTCAACAGTTACATAGCATGTCTTTGACTCCACCTGCTCTCTCTCTATATATATATATCTTCTAGCCTTGCTATAGTCTGCTGTGTTGCAGGCTGAAGTAGCTTCTTTATTAGCCAATGACAATAGATCATATTCATAACACACAGAGGGGAATCTGACATCAATTTCTCTTCTGCTTTGATGAAATACTTTGTGGCTTAGTGTCTGTAAGTTTTCAAATCATGGATGAGGGTTTTTTTTTTATTTGTTCCCAATGTTAATTTCTGATTATGTTTAGAGAAGGGAGATATTTGCTGCTGAAAAACAGAAAAAGCATTGAGTATGTGATATGTTCTACATATACTAGACTGGGATGGACAACATAAAAGACTCATTCAACAGATTGGGGGGGTTATCGTATGCATGCCACTCTCAAAAACAGTGAGAAGAGCAACAGAATTGTTCTTTCACACAGTATACATTGAGTGTGTAAGTAGGTGCTGGTCTCAGAACACAAGAGTGTGATTCTAATCAGCTTTGCTTTACATTTTCAGTAGAAGAAATCAGACAGGATTGTGCCCACAAATTCTTCTAATATTTTCTCCTTTTTCTGTCTTTCTAAAAGAACATTTAATGCCTGTAGAAAGGATTTATAAATACATCTCAGCAGTTTGGAATTTCAATAATTACTATTTTATGTTATAGAAAAATTCAGGGTAAAATGTAGTGCTAAAATTATTTCTTACTATGATTAGCTGTTTAATCACTTCCTACTGAATTTTTCTCCACAGAATTTTTAAATGTATAGGGAAAATTAATATTATAATTCAAAATTAGAAAGGAAAATTTTGTAACACAGATCCAAGTCTTATTAACATTTTATTTGGCTTTCTTGTCAAAAGACTTTTTACATATATTCCTTTTATTTTTATTTTTTTAAAGTCTCCCTTCTATCTCTGTGCCATTGTGAGTAGAATATATATTTTCAAAATAAATTTCTTACCTTCTATCAGTGTTATTTAATGTATGGACCATGACTGTGATTTTAGCACAAAGCTATATCAGTGAGGTTCAGGTCAGCACTTATATTTGAATGTAACATAAATACTTTATATTATATAAAAGTTACCCTGCCCACATAGAAATGAGGCCATTTCAAGAAAGGATCAGCAGATATGATATAAAGTTTGTTTAACAGTAAGCAATTTGTATCAGGGGGAAAATAATATGGTTGAAGAAAAGGCCGTGTCAACCACTATGTGGTCAAATGTGCAAAGCATTTGACTGTCAGATTTGTAGGTTGTTGAGCGGGAGTGAGGCAGTAAATGGAGAAGGATACTGGCACAAACCCAAATGGCAGATAACACTAGTGTTGGTCTCTTTGCTCTCTTTGGAAGCTCAATCTGTTGATAATGTTTCCAGTGATCTTTGAGTGCCTTCATACAGAGAGCTCAGCAATTTCCAGTGTAAGATGTACACTTCCTTCCTTTGGGTTTCTGGAATGGAACTGCAAGTGGATTTTAGCTTAAAGGATCCATTTGCATTTCTGGGAGATTTTTCCATTTAGCATAACAGAGGACAGACACATACTTGTATGTAAGGTGATGGAGCCACAGGTAAGAGAAAATCAGCAAACAGAAATGTAAACAAAAAAAGGATAAAAGAAAAAAAAGAAATGTAATTAATTTGAATGACTTTATTTTTAAAGGTGTAGAAGTGTAAGTGGGCTGTGGAGGCAGTGAGTTAGATTAGGGCTCATCTTAGATTCAGGCCTAGCAGAACAGAGAAATGAGCTTCCTGAAATTATTCTACACAAGAGTAAACGGTCCTGAATGTGTTCAAATCAGGAAACTGCTTTAATCATGGATCTGCTTTCAACAGAAGATACACTTGTGATGAGGATCCTGCATCAGAAGAATGTCCACTCACTTCATCCTTGTTGAACAAACAAATCTGATAATCTTATACAAAATCTTGCAAAAAGTTTTGATTGTTCTCTTGAACCCACAGGCTAGATGTGCACAATCCGTCTCCTCATCTCACTTTCTTCCTAGGTCGTTGATGCTTCCTAACTGTGTTGTTCTCTTTACAAAGAAAGGTGCTAACACTTTCACTCAGGTTCATTATTTAGTAAGGAAAGACCAATCTGCATGATTATAGTTAGGTGTGAATTCTGTATTTCTCTTCCATAACCATATATTGTCTCTCCGACAATAACTTATTCAGAGTAAACCTTAGTGGTAGATTTGTATCTAAACTAAATTTTGCCTCTTCAGGGGGTCTTTAGAGGCACAATCACTAAGAGATTTGAACTAACAATCTCAAACTGGTTGTGTGAAATGGAAATGGTTATCCCTGATATCTCCTGTTCAATAAAAAAAAATTGGCAGAAAACCCTTGTCTTTTATAGAGATGGTAAATACTAAACATACATTATATAAGGTACAACATGGCAATTCTCATTATTCTATAAATGAAAAACCTAGAATCCACTGGTCTTAAGCAATAGTTTTGGAATCTGTAGCTGGAAGTTTTTCTGTCCTGTCTGGTTCTGCTGGACTGGTTTCTTTCCTACCCACTGGTCCCCACAACTGCTTGTAAAATAATCATTTAAAGTCTTAATGTTAATATAATTGCTTGGCCAATGGCTCAAGCTCTTATTAACTAGCTTTACATTTAAATCAACCCATATCTAATAATTGCCACTTGTCTTTGTGGCATTACCTGTTCTCAAGTACTTCTTGCTGTTCCAGTGGCTCCCTTGTTCCTGCCCTTCTTTATCTGTAACCCTGCTTGAATTTTCCACCTACCTATATTTTGCCCCACCATAGGTCAAAGCAGTTTTATTCATTAACCAGTAAAAGCAAGACATATTCACAGTGTACAGAAGTGCATCCCACATCAAGAATCTACCAGTTCATAAATGGCTAGAACTGGAGAGAGAAAATGCCAGCTTTCTTCTATTATACCATACTGCCACTGTAAATAGTGTTGTTGACTGAATTATTGCTACTAAATTTTTTTCATAATATGTGAAAGACTTCTAAAATATTTACACAGTACTTAATAACCCTTTCAAAGAAACATCAGATGGTACTATTCATTAACAGAATTAGAAAAGGTTGATTCTGTGCTAATTTAAGATAAGATGGACTTAGGATTTGAAACACAAAGATTTTTCAATGTCACATATCAATCTGTAACTTGGAAGTTACAGATTTTTGTTTCATTTTAATCAATCAATCATCAATTAATAATTTTTCAATGTTATAAATCAGATTTAGAGCTTTGCTCATGGAAGACAAGCTCTCTACCATTAAGTTGCATCCAGACCTCCTTCATTCCTTCTTAAGAGGGTATCATATTTGTTATCATTTTACCTCTACCTCCAAAATATTGGCATTAAAGGTTGTACCACTTTGCCAAATGGCACTTGGACAAGTCTGCTTAACCTACTTTGGTCTGGATTTCACTTTGCTGACAGTATCTGTGCTGTTATTTTTCCTCAAACACTATTTGATGAAGCAAATCTTGCTTTTTCTGGTTAAATAACAACTACTCATAAATAATAACTTTTGTATTCCATTTAGCTACTGATTCTTTAATTATGAGTCTATGGCAATATGCTACTTTGGAAAAAAAATTCCAGAACTCTTTATTTAGGCAGAAGAGGCAACATATGCAGAGAACAGTCAACTTTAAATTCCTCTAGTTATTGAACTCATTAGTATTTGCTTAGAAAGCACACTTTTCTCTGCATAATTCAGTGAAAATAATGCCAGTGGGTACTCTATTGTCAGTCTGCATTAGATAGGGTTTCTATTGCTGTGAAGAGATCCTATGAACACAGCAACTTTTTAAATGTACTTTGGTGCTGTACCTGCATGTATGTCTTTATGAGGGTGTTGAGTACCCTGGAAGTAGAGTTAGAGACAGTTGTGAGCTATCATGTGGCTCTGGGAATTAAAGCCAGGTCCTAAGGAAGAACAGTCAGTACTGCCAACTACTTGAACCGTCTCTCCAGCCCCCACAGCAGCTCAAATAAAAAAAAAACATTTAATTGGAGCTTGTTTACAGTTTCAAAAGTTTAGTCTATTACCATATTAGTGGAAAGCAAGGCAGCATGCAGGCTGACATGGTACTGGAGAAGGAGCTGAGAGTTCTACGTTTGGATTTGCAGGTTTCTGGAAGAGACACTGAGCCACTAGGTATGATTTGATCTTCTGATAATTCAAAACCTGGCCCCAGAGACACTTCCTCCAACAAGGCCACACTTACTCCAACAAAGTCATACCTCCTAATAGTGCCATTCTCTATGAGCCTATGGTGGCTATTTTATTTTGAACCACTATAGATCCTAGAATGAATAAATTATATACCTTGATTCTATTCCTCAATTAATTTTCATGCTATAAAACAGTAGGAATAACAAAATGCTCTCAAAATTAATGGTAATTTTAAGAAGGGCCAAAAAGATAATAAAGTCTTCTGTTATTTTCTGTACATAATTTCACTTTTACTTACTTTAAGGGAAAAGTCTTGATAGAAAACATAGAATGTGTTATCAAAAATTAGCATGAACAGCTTGCTGAGAAACAGTAATCAATGACAGACATCAATGAAGGAAAGCCCAAATAAGCATTGTGTTTTTCATAATTACGTCTGTATGAATGAACTTAAACAAATAATTGAGAAATGGCATTTTTAAATCCAAGCCTTGTCCCATTAGTTGGGTGCAAACTATTTGGATCTTTTGAAATTATATCAAGCTTTTGCAATCTCACAAGAGAGTATATTACAAAGTTTATGACCAATAATGTCACCCCATTAAATATTACTGTTATTTTATAAAAAAGAATTATAATTGCAGGAAATTAGAACTAAGAAAAACATTAAAAATGTACTAGCTTTAGCAATTGTGGCATACATCCTTCCAGTACTTGAAAGGCAGAGGCAGAGGCAAGGGCAAGGTCAGCCTGCTTTACAGAATGAATTCTGTCTTAGTCATAGCTACATAGTGCGACTTTTCCTCAAAGTGGGGGAGGTTTCTCTGCCAATACTGAGCATGTGAGTTCCATTTCTAGGATCCATATGATGAAATGAGAGAATTGAATCTCACAAGTTCTTCTATGGCTTTCACATGGACAAAATAAATAAAAATCATTAAATTATTTTGAAAAACAAAAAAATGATTAATTTTGCACTTTCAGATGTTATATACAGGAAGAAATAAGAGAAAACAAGTTTTAAAAGCTTCATTTGCCCGAAGTTACTAGTTTCACTGGATTGTTCCCATTTTCTTATCTTCTCTCTCTCTTACTTCTGTGGTGTAGGAGGTCCTTCTGTTTATGTGTTGCTTTTATTGGTTCATAAATAAAGAAACTGTTTTGGCCCATAGCAAGGCAGAACTGAAAAGGAAAACTAAACTTAAAGCTGTGAGAAAAAGGCAAAGTTAGAGAGAAGCCACGTAGCCCTGCTGGAGACAAACATCAGAACTTTACCTGGCAAACCACAGCTTTGTGGCAACACACAGATTAATGGAGATGGATTAATTTAAGATATGAATTAGCCAGAAAAACGCTTAAGTTATTGGCCAAACAATATTGCAAAGAATATGGTTTCTGTGTGATTATTTGGAGGCTTTTCAGCTTGAAACAAATAAGCGGCCTCATCCAAAAAATTGGTGCACCAACGTGGGTAACTATATTAACATAAAAACCTGAGAGAACTTGAAAAGTAGTTCTAGACACAGAAAATGTAATTTAATGCAGCTTCTTTCTTTGTTTGCTAGAAGCAAGGAGAGGCATGGCTCCTTTAAGAGAGGTCTTCCTGATTCAGTGGTAGTAGCAAAAGAAAAAAATCTTTGCAGTTTCAAAATGGAAGCATCCTGCCAGCACAAACTCTGACTCTTTCAGGAGACTGAGCATTTAAATGGGGTTTGTAAACAGTGTGTTACAAACTGCTTAATAGCTTGACATAAACCTGCTGCATACTTGGAACTGGGATGGTGTACATGGCTTGCAGAGGCTGTGAACATGCCTCAGTCATGCTAGACCAGGTGAAGCCAAAAGGCAAAACAGCCTTCGTAGTTGTCACACCGTTGCTTAGTTTTTTAAGAAGTGCCAACCAATTTAAGAATCAGTCCTGGTCAGAAAATAATTACAGACACACAATGAAGACAGATTCAGATTAGAAAAAAAAAACCCTCTAAATGGTCATAGCATTGGATAAATGCACATAGGCTTGGGAGAGGGAAGAAAAAGAGTATAGAGAGTTATAATAAGAAGTAAATGTTTTTTATAAAATAAAACAAAGTCTTTAAAGGTACAGAGTAAACTTGTAGAAAAAGTAATAGAAATAAAGAAAAATAAGCCACATAAAGATGGCATATACTAAGAGAGTCTGAACTATGTATATTATTGTGTTTTCAAAGTTTAAGGTTTTTGACTGCAGAGAGGCATTTGATTCTGGGAACTACTAAGCTAAACCAACATATATGTTCTAAAGGTATCTTGACTTCCAAATTTGGGTCTAAAGATTTGTTTCTTTCGTAAAGAAGTTCTTTTGTTTCCACATACAATGAGAGTCTGTGAAATCCTTCCAGACTAATGTGGCTTGACAGACCAAGACCCAGTGAAAGGTTGCTGTGAACAACCCTCAAAAACTAATTCACCTAACAAAAAGAAGGAAGAAGTTTGGAAAGAATTATGCCTATATTCCCAAATATTGTTTATAAATGTTTGTTTACATTTAAAGGAGAATATGTTATAGATATGATAAAGAGATTTTCATTGGTATGGATCTTGGTTTATTGATACAAATTAAAAATCAATTTTGTTATTATGTGTATTTCTGCTCTTGTTGAATTATTTTATTTGTGCAACTCATTTAAAAATGTAATGTATAGTTAAGAAATACAGGTCAATAAATAGTCATCTATAATTGTCAGGCTTGTAGTTATGTTAGGTTTTCTAGAACTGCAGAGGTGTATTTCATATGGATAGACATTCTTAAAACCTTTCAAAGAGTATAAAATATGGCATTTAAAGTGTTTTAAGAACTTAGGACTTTTCATGACAATGAGACACATATGCTTCTGGCAACATCAATTACTTAAAAAGGAAAATGGGTATTGAAGAGATTCCTTTTGGAGTTTGCTTGCCATTTGGGCAAGAAACTGCTCTTGCCTTGAATGCTTGATGTTCTTCTGTATAAACTGGACATGTAGGACCCACAGAGAAATGACTGCTGAATTTGCCTAAAGGTGAGACCATCCTTCAGCATTCCTGCTTCATTAAAAAGTCTGCCAGACATTCTGCAGGACAAAGACAAATATGATTGACAAACTGTCAATATAGGTAGAACTGTCTTTGAAATTTCCTGCTTCATAGAAAAGTCTGCTGGACACTATGCGCCTATGGGCTGAAGATTGGATGACCCAGTGATACAGAACTTTGTGTGACTGTTTAGATAGTGAGATCTCTGTCAATTCTAGAGTTTTGAAAATTGTTTGCAATGCACTTCCTATTTACTTAGGTAATATTATATCCTTCTGGAGTCTTTGATGAAATTGAAGAATAGTTAGTTATAGTTTTCCTTAGTAATGATAACTGTAATTCTTGCTTGATACCTGTTTTGTCATATGTAATTTTACTATGCTAAAGTTAAAAACCTACCTTTTTTATTTAAACAGAAAAGGGGAAAGGGTGTGGGATGTCCTTCTGTCTATGTGTTGCTTTCATTGGTTAATGAATAAAGAAACTGCTTTGGCATATAGCAAGGCAGAACTTTGCTAGGCAGGGAAAACTAAACTGAATGTTGGGAGATAAAAGGCAGATTCACAAAGAAGCCATGTAGTCCTGCCTGAGATGCCGGAAATTTCCCTGTTATGCCACACTCTTGTGGCAATATGCAGATTAATGGAGATGGGTTAATTTAAGATTTGAATTAGCTAGAAATATGCTTAAGCTGTTGGCCATGCAATATTGAAAATAATATGGTGTCTGTGTGATTATTTTGGGTCTGAGCAGCTGGGGACAAATAAACAGCCTCATACAACACTACTAGGAATTTAAAAGTTGCTATTGCTTCCAGAATTTATTGATTCACATCTTATTGCTGAAACCAAACCAGAATGTTACAGGTAAAACACATGTCCCCCACACTTCATCCTCAAAATGGAATTTGTACACTTTGTTGTGTAGATATTCTGGGCTAGGTAATTCTTAGCTGTGGAGAAGACACTTGTATATAATCACGTTTAGCAAAATCTTTGGCCTCCACTTGTGAGATGTCAGTATCATTTATGAGTTATAGATACTGAAAATATGTAAAGATATTATGAAATTTGTTTGAGATGATAAGAATAGAACTAATTTCATAGTTACTATGAAACAAAAGGGAAAATTCTGGAAAACACAGAAAGTCAGACTATATCAAAAGATGGTGATTCTCAACTATGCATGTAATTTAATCATATAAAAATTAAAAAATAGAAACATCAGACCCACTCCTGGTAAGTTGACCAAGGATTCCTGATCTAGTTTGATTTCACTGCTTAAATTATGCAAAGCAGACTGTCCTATGATTTTGGCATGTGCTTTTAAGATCATATGTACATGTATTCCCTCTTACTAGCAGCATAATATATATGCTGGAAAGTGCTACAAGTAAACTAAAATAGTTTTATTTCAACTTACACCTTGCTGTGCAAAACTTTATTTCAAATCTTTTCTCTGTGTCTCATAGGCCTTCTAAGTCATGGCACATATGTGTGTGTATGTCATGCTTATTATTTGATATAACCATTTCCTTGTGGACAAGGTTATTTTCTTTCTAGGATAATGCATTTTATATGGACACAAGAATACAAATGAGCAGGCTGAAAATGTGTCCGATTTAGAGGGCATTAAAATCAGGGAGAAAAAGGACGGCTTTTCAGTGCTTCAGGAAAACAGCTGCAGTGATAGTGTGCTGTTGGTGTTCATACCTATTTAGAGTGGGTTGTTAGGGTTTCCTGATTTATTCCATTACAGAAAAGGAATCAAGGATGACTTCTAAATGTTTGTTTAATCATCAGAATGTTCATGAGATAATTGAAATGGAAAAGTCTATCAAAAGACAGGAAAGGTAGAGAATTAAGTTGTCAGTATTGAGCACAGGAAATCTGCATTCTGTAACGATAAGTATAGTGCAAGGAAATGGGGTGGGACTTGAGATTGGAATTTGGAAATCTATTCTATACGGGTTTCTAAAGTCCTAAGAATGTATAAGTTAGACAACCAACTAGAAGAGAGAAGACAAATGTTCTTCAAATCATTTTAGTTCTCAATATTGTACACTAACTTTTACTCTCAATTTCCGTAAAATTTTAGTTGGATGATTAAAGAAGCTCACGTAAATAACTCCAGGGTTGGACTGCCATCATGCAGTTTCCTGTGGGTTTGACTGAGTTCTTTCACAGGTCATCAGTATCCTACTGAATGAGTCACCACTGCAGAACAGTTCAGCAATCCCTGTCCTTCAGGAAGGTTAAAACTCTGCACCATTTTATTTAGCTTCTCTAGGATCACGAATTATAGGCTCAATGTCCTTTAATTATGATTAGAATCCACTTATGAGTGAGTACATACCATATTCCTCTTTTCAAGGTCAGCTGGACTGGGAGTGATGGAGCATTTGATCAAACTGGACCCGCTGAATGTGGCTGTCAATGAGGGCTGACTGAGAAGTCAAAGACAATGGCACTGGGTTTTTATTCTACTGCATGGACTGACTTTGTGGGAGCCTGGTTTGTTTAGATGCTCACCTTTATATATCTGAATGGAGAGGGGAGGACCCTGGATTTTCCACGGGGCAGGGAACCCTGACTTCTCTTAGGACTAGTGAGGAAGAGGGAGGTGTGGAGGGGGAGGGAAAAGAGAGGTGGGGAGGAGGTGGAAATTTCTAATAAATAAATAAATAAAAGAAAAAAAACCTCTGCACCATTTCTTTGCTTTGTCTACTGTTTGCTTAGCCTGGTGAGTGTACATGATTAAGCAGCACAACTGAACTAGGAACAATAACAAGAAGAAAACTAAGTTGAACAAGGATGATAATTATACACACTAAAGTGGACCATGGAAAGCCCACAAGACCTCAGCCCTGCACAAGGAACTATAGTCAACTAAAGAATGCTCTTCCTCAGGGAACAGCACACTAATTGGTTTTTTAATACCAAAATACCAGATGGTCAGCCCTGGAAATATACATACAAGTAGCCATATATATCTGAGAAGGCTATATTTGGCAATATATGTATATATGTATACATATATCATATATATATTCATATAATTAAGGAACAACAATTATTGAAAAACATTTATTTGAAAATGAGCAAGAATGAGTATATATGGGTAAGTCTGGAGGGAGGAAAAGGAGTTGAAAAATGATGTATATATCATATAATTTCAAAATAAAAGAAGATAATTACAAAAAGTAATGATCCCTCACTTACATAGGTGAGTTTTGAAAACTGGAAATGATGAATCTCCATGGCAATGGAATAGCTTTCATTTTGTAGCTAAAGGAAACTTTCTTATCAAAATTATAGTTTGTATAATTAGGAATTGAACGTCTTTGGATACATTTGTGCCTTTGCACATAGAAGCTTGTAGAGGCTGCATTATTTTTCGCTAATATAGTTCATGATGCCTATCTCAAGAAAAGATTTTGCTAACATGATGACTGCAGTTGATACTGTAAATCTTTGTGAGAAAAGCTAGCCTCATGACATTGGGCTGTAAATGAATCAGCTTTCAGTTCTGAGTTTCTCTGGGCAGGATTTGGATGACAAACTTGTCTAGTTTGATCTACACAGTGCTTCTCTACAAGTGGCAATTCTGTAGACTTTCTTCAGATACCAGAAATCTCTAGTGGAAGACTTCCCTATAGCTCTCTTGCACCCAGAATGATAGGTATTTAGTCTCAAGTAAAGATAAAGTCAAGATTCAGTCTTGAATTAATGTATTGACACAGAAAATATGATTGCTCAATCCAAGAGCAATTCCAGGTTCTGTATTCATTTGTTCTTCATTAATATCTTAGGAATAGCTATGCAAAGAGCTGAGTAGAAATGTTTTCTTTTTGCATCTTCAAATTAATCCTTAATAAAGAACTAATTTAATTGCCAAAGAAGTAAACAAAGTACCATCTGGTGCGGGAGAATTGTCTGTATTCTGTCAATCATGTTTTAAATAAACGCTGATTGGCCAGGCAGGAGGTGTAAGTGGGAAAACCAGACAGGAAGTGGAAATGATGCAAGGAGAGCAGGAGAATTCTGGGGAGGAGGAAGTTGATTCCTCCCACTCCTGCCCAGATCACTGAAGCAGTAGGATGTGAGCTGCCCCACTGAAAAAGGTACTGAGCCACATGGCTAACATAGATCAGAAAAATGGGTTAATCAAGATGTGAGAGTTAGCCAGTAAGAAGCCTGACCTAATGGGCCAATAAGCTTTATAACTTAAAGAGATCTCAGTGTGATTTTTCTCTGGGACTAAACAGCAGGGAGTACCGGGCAGGACAGAAAAACACAAACAAGCAGGCCCTTCATGTAACATCAATCTTTCATTAAACAAGCAAAGTGACAAGCCAGCAAAGGAGGATGTGTCTATTTGTACTGTGGAATCTATGTAATTGTGAAGTCCAGGCATTTTGAATATCCCTAAATTGGTGCTACAAAGAAAGCAAATATTGGAGACATTGTAAGTATCTTGAAATCTTTCTGTATGGAATTACATTTTGAAATTATTCTCATTTGATATGCATACTGACTTTAGAAAGCTGTGTGTGTGTGTTTGTGTGTGCATGTGTAAATGCATTGTCAATGGTGACCATGTGGAAATCAGAGGACAACTTTTTATTAGTCTGTTCTCCTTTTCCACTTTGTTTTAAGGCAGGATGTTTCTTGCTTCTCCTGTGGTACTGTGTATTTTGTCTTCCCCGAGAATCTCTGGTTGTTTCTTCTATTTCTGCTTCCAATTTTGCAATAGAAATACTGGGATACCAGACATATACCACTGTCTGGTTTTTCACAGGTGTTCCAGAGAACAGATTCAGGTTGTCAAGCTTTTGTGGCAAGTGTTTGTACATATGTAGATGTCTCTTTTGCCTCCTGATGATCAATTTATTTATCACCCCAACTGTATAGTATGCCTCTAAATATCATTTTGTTGTTCTCTGAAATTCTTTCTGGATGAGATTAATACTTGAATTAGTCTACTAAGTAAAAAATTTTATATCCTTACATCTATGATGCATACATACACACACACTCTGTTTCATTGCAAAGTCCTGACTGACATACTTATGCACTTCAGGAGCAGATAAAGGTAGACAAAATAGGCTCACTCCCCAAAGGACCATCATGGAAAATGTAGGGAACTTATTCTCTTTGTGGAATATAGCTACTTCAGTATTACTGACCTTTACAACACCTATGTTCATTTCTAGTAATGTACTAGAGAATTAAGTTAGAAATATCTCAAATTAAGTTAAAAGTTACAGATCACGAATTACAATAGGTCTACCTACCTTTCAGAAGAATACACATACTAACTACTTAAAACTCGATTTTTAGTTTACAAAGAAGATACAAATAGTTTTGGGAAGGGGTCTATACACTTTTCAGTAGGGATGAGCCAGGACTCAATTTCCACCAGGGAACAAATAATGTAGTGTCAATGCTCATAGCTACTTTTCTTAGCTCTTAAAATAAAATCTTAAATTTTTCCATATACCTTATCCCACTGAGCCAATGTTGGTCAAAGGGTACTGACAAGGCAGAATCCAGATTACTATTTAATTACATAGCAATGTAGCTGCTTGATTAAATTTCAGATAATACACAACCACCCTACATCAAGAGAACCATAAAAGGATCAAGGATCAAATGGGTAAACAAACCACCAGAGGATTATAGAGGTCTTTTTAAAAATATTAAATGGAGCAGCTAGTCACAGGTGCACTTAATTGTTCTACTTTTGTGAGAGCTCACATTATTTTGTAAAGTTTTATATCCTCAAATTCTCATGTAAGAAGTTGAAAGGAAATAATGTAATATAGGTATTTGAGCCAATGGTCTCAAGATTCTTTCATGTTTGCTTAGCAATCATGGGCAGTAGAAGTCAATTACTATTTGCAGAATTTTTTCTAGGCAGCACAAAACACCAGAAAGTTTAAGAAGTTAGTGGATGGGGCTTTTTGAAATCACATTTCCTTTATATTCTACGTTTAAAAATTGTGAGTCTTAAGTCTGTTGTGAAGGTGGATTGAGTATCACATATTATTAGCTTTATGTGTAAATATCTTTCAGTTACTAGTATATGTATGCTGCATAGGATCACAACAATCATTGCTGTTTATTCAATTGTTATTTATAAAAGGAAAAAAATTAAAATCAATTGAACAACAATAAAAACATTATCCAAATGTTAGAGTTGCTTTCTTATACTTTTTCCTGTTTTACTTGCTCTTTGAGTATTAGCTTTTATTTATTGCTGTTTATTTGGTTTTTGTTTAAATCCTTTGCTTTGGGTATGCTCATTCTTATTTACCTATTTGTTTATTTTGAATAAATAAATAATAATTTGCATTCCAATTCCAGTTCCTACACCCTCGCCTCCTCCTGCATCCCCACTTTCTCCCCCCCCATATACTCCTCAAAGAAGGTAAGGCTTTCCATAGGGAGACAACAAAGTCTATTGGTGTGTGAGGTCCTTTTATCTATGTGTTGTTTATTTTGGTTAATGAATAAAGAAACTGGCTTGAACTATAGCAAGGTAGAAGGAAGGCGGAGTCAGAGAGAAGCCATGTATCCCTGCTGGAGACACATGCCAGAACTTTAGCCAGTCAACCACAGCCATGTGGCAATACACAGATTAATAGAAATGGGTTAAATTAATATGTAAAAGTTAGCCATTAAGAAGCTAGTGCTAATGAACCGAGCACTGATTTAATTAATACAGTTTCTGTGTGATGATTTCGGGGCTGAGCAGCCAGGAACCAACAAGTGGCCTCCTCCAACAGTCTGTCACATCACTTGAGGTAGGGCGAAGGCCCTATCTACTATATAGGCTGAGCAAAGTATGCCTTCAAAGAAAATGGACTCCAAAAAGCCATTCAAGCACTAGTGATAAATCCTGGTCCTCTGCCAGTTGTCCCACAGACTGCCCAGCCACACAACTGCCATCCACATTAATAGTTTGGTGCTATGCAGATTTCTCTGGCTGTCATTCTGGAGTCAGTGAGCTCTCACAAGTTCAGGTCAGTTGTTTCTGTGGATATCCCCATCATGGTCTTGATCCCTTTGCTCTTGTTATCACTTCTCCCTCTTGAAGAAGGATGCTTAAAAGAAATCCCACACTAGCTCAGAATTGAGAATACTAGAGGGTTATTTATTTAGGGGTAAACTTACAAGTCACAATCCTCTGCTGGAATGGAGAATGGTAACTGAATCCTGCAGCCGAAAAAGAGGCCAAACGTGCACTTTACATAGGCATAAATAGTATAAGAGGTCACACCCTAGTGAGCCAGTTGCTTAAAGGCTACTGGCATTAGGAATTCCTACAGCACCCTCTCATCGACTGTACTCTGGGATCTTGTCCCAGTGCTTAACTGTGGATCTTTGCATATGCTTCCAACAGTTGTTTAATGAAGGTTCTATGATAATAATTAATGTATTCATCAATCTGATTAAAAGGGAAGGTCAGTTCAGGCACCCTCTCCACTAATATTTAGGGTCTTAGCTGGGGTCGTCCTTGTGGATTCCTGGTAATTTCCCTAGTAATTGAAATAGAATTACAGTACTTTCTCCCCTCCCTCTGGTCATTTCAAGTACCATCCCATGTACCAATCCCATGTGTCCTTCCACTTTCTGGTTGACAGCCTCTTTTTCTTTGATAACATTTGTTACTTACTTACATGGATAGATATCTAGATGCATATATTTATGTATATACACACACACACACACACACACACACACACACACACACAATCTACTGATTCTGCTTTTGTTGTTTGCCATTTAGGGCTAACCACTTCCTTGGACAAACAATAAGGGGCTTATTCATGAGAAATACTGTTATTTCTTCTCCTGGCAGTCAATAGTTGCCTGTAGCCTTTTATGTTGAGGTGGGAGTGGAAATCTTCCTCCTTTTAGCATGTCCACTGATACTCCCATTCTTCTAGTCTTGTTTGTGCATGTGTGTATGTGTGTGTGTGTGTGTGTGTGTGTGTGTGTGTGTGTGAGTGTGTGTATACATGTAGTGGTGTACATGCGGAGGTTAGAATATAACTTTCAGGAACAAGTTTTCTCCTCCCACCATGTGAGTCTCAGGAATAGAATTGGGGTTATGAGGCTATACAGAAAGTTCTTTTTCTTAATAAACAATCTTGCCAGTTATTGTTGAATATTCTCGAGACACAGAAGAGTGAGTAACTTCTGATATTTTCTGGAAATCTGGATAGAGAACATTTTCTTTCACCCAAAAGAACTGAGAAAAGATAAGAAAGGAAGACAGACAGACATGGAATTTTCAGGGCTGGAAGGTAGGGAATGGAGAAAATTGTATAGTTAATAAAAACAATAAAAAGAGAAAATAAGAAAAATAATTCAATTGATGTAATATCTTTCTTTCTAATGCAGGGGGAGGGGCTTGGTCCTGCCTCAACTTAATATGCCAGACTTTGTTGACATCTCATGGGAGCCCTTACCCACTGGGAGTAATGGATGGGGGATGAATTAGTTGGGAGTTGAGGGGGACAGGAGTAGACATGGGAAGGAAAACTGTGGTTAGAATATTTGTGCAACTTTTCAACAAATTTCTATATGCCAATTTTTTTTTTCAAAATTGGACTGTCTTTAAAATTGGTATCTAAGAATTTGTTTTACATTTTGGATTAAATTTCCTGTCAGATACATCCGTTGTTGATGTTTTCTTATAGCACATATTTAGTCTTTGTTACTTTCTTGATAGTGTATTTTGATCTGCACAAATTTTAAATTTTGTATTAAATGTGCTTTTCCTATGCCAACGTATGTCATAGAGTTTATTAATGTGTTTACTATAAAGATTTCTACAATTCTGGCTCTTATTCTTAATCTATAATATACTTTCTATTTATTTTTATTTATAACTTAAAAAGGTTATAGAAGTCTACCATCAGGCATCAACATTGATTTATTTTATTACCAGTTATTAAAAAGATAATTATTTTTCAAATTGAATTGCTTTGACTTGTTTAACAAGAATTAATTGACCATAATGTTAAATCTTTTTTATTGATTCTCACCTTTATTCCACTGATTTAGAAGTATGCAGAAGTATTAATATCACCAGTAGTTCTGTAGAAGGTCCTAAATTAGGATTTTTTTATGATACAACTTTTTTCGAAAGTTTTACAGCTTTCCAGTGTCCTTTATATTGATATAAAATTTGGTATCAGCTTGTTGATATCAGAATGGTGAATTTTAAGAGCAATGCAGTGAGTTTATTCTTTGAAATTGACACTTCTGTAGATAAGCAAGAATGATTAGTTTCACTTAAAAATTAGAGCTGAAACCTGCAAAATGTCTCAGGTGTTGCTAATCAACATAAGCATTATCAGTGATAAAAAGGACACATGAAGACCTGAAAAGAAAGATAAGTGAAAAACATCAGAGTTAATAAATGTAC